>NC_046658.1:29438655-29470337 GCF_010883055.1 Belonocnema kinseyi
ACCGCCAAGGTTCGAAAGTTCGCGCGCGAACTCCGGACCCGTTATCACACACTTAACAAGTCAAAGCTGCTGACCATCAAGCAGCATATTGTTGAGAGAATATGGATACTATCTGATGCTAAGAGAAGTCTAGAGCGGAGAGAGAGGTGGGTCAGAGAAAATCAACAGTTTCTCTCTGACCCATCTCGACTCTTCCAAGACCCTCCAGTTACTGTCGAACACCCGCCCAAACCAGAGGAGGTCGAAGTATTATGGAGAGAAGTCTACAAAGTGCAGCATAGACTGGACGAAGACTCAGAAAATATAAATAGCTTCAAGGAGCTATGTGATGCCCTCATAACATCTGATAAAGAATGCCCGCCCATTACTACCGAGGAGGTGAAAAAAGTATTAGGAGGGATAAAGAACTATTCCGCACCGGGACCAGATTGCATCAAAACCTTCTGATGGAAGAAGTTTTCTTCAACCCATCAGCATTTGGCCCGTATTTTCACCTCATATTTAAAGTCGGAAATGCCGATTCCAGAGTGGTTGCTGGAAGGGCAATTGGACCTGAGTGGCAAAAAATGTATGAACAACGAGGCTCAAAGAAAGGCGTAGCGGGATGTCGGAAGAACCTGCTCATCGATAGATGTAAAAGATGCAGCATTCTACCAGCGTGACCTATCGATGGCCTGGATTGATTATCGGAAAGCTTTCGATTCGACCTTCAATAGACTTATCATCTGTCTTTTGAAAATTTTAAAGGTTCATCCGCAAATAGTTAGGTGCATAAAGAGATTGATGCCGCGTTGAAAAACCAGATTTGCTATCTCATCTGGAAAAAATCGTGTGACAACTAACAAGGTCACCTTTCAGAGAGGTGTCTTTCAGGGCGACACCATGAGCCCACTCCTCTTTTGCCTTACATTATTGCCGCTATCTCTAGGACTTCGCCATTCCGACTTGTACTTGTGCGGCAAACCTGCAGATCGAAAGTACAAGGTCACTCATGTATTTTACATGGACAACCTTAAGATCTATAACTAAAAACAAAGAGCAACTCACGCGGGAACGACCTACATTCAAAGGCACAATGTGGCACTAAGAGTGGTTTATTACCATCTCTGTCACTGTTACGGCATTAACCTTAATATCGCTCCTCTAAATGCTCCTACGGAAATCGAGTGAATTTTCGAGAATGGGAAGTGCCGCATATACTGGAACTTTATATTCTTGACAATTGTTTCTGTTGCTCACTTGAGGCTTGGCATGGTTCTTCTTGACTTCGAGAAGTGAACCATGTTCGTTATCGAATTTTCGGCACCAGCTGACAAAAACATCATAACCAAGGAGAATAAAGAGAAAGAGAGGTATCGAGACCTTATAAGGGAGTTGCAACGATTGTACCCGGAATATTCTGTTAAACTAATCGTCCTTATCATCGGGGCTCTTGGAGGTGCCAAGATTTCATTCGCTAATGGCCTAAAAAGTATCTCAGCGTGTCAACAATAGGCTAAAACACTTGCTCCGTGTTCTTAGGGTGCACGAGGCTTTTGCTGGATCGTCGTATTAATTCCGTTACAGACTGTAAGCACCTATCGCACGATCGTGAGATGTGGCTGTGGCTGAAATTTTACCGCGATTTCGCTGGGAGCGGGTGCAATTTTCAAGATTAATTATTCGGGCATTTGCTTAATAAATTTGTTTTTAAGAATTATAAAATTTGTCAACTCATCATGAATGTTGCCGAATTTATTATGAAGATCCCAACTGAAAAAACTGGCATTGAAAAAACCTCATTTTTCTGTCGACAAACGCCCGAGTAATGCATTTGTTTATTGAATTTGTTTGAAAAATCATAAGATTAATCAACAAATTATGAATTATGAATTGGAATATCTTTACCTAATTCTGTTTTACGCAACTTAAGCGATTTAAACCAGTTTACTATTATTGACGAGCACCGGGAACGTCAAATAGAAAAAGGCCACTTTTTCGTCAGATTTGTTTATTTATAAAAACATTGAAAACCGAATTCAATAATCAGGCTGGAAAACTCTCTCAGAAATCTTATTAGCTTTTTCCCAATTTTTCGGGTCAAAATGTGTGAAGATTTGTGGGCTTTACCTTATTATGAACCAAACAAGTCATTTTTCTTTTCAATGTCAGACTGACAGGCAGACACATTCGTAAAAACCTGTTTTTTGGATTCAGAGGGTCTCAAAACGTGGACATTTGACAAGAACTGGGAGGTCAAATTTGCCACAAATCTGATACCTTCGCTGATGAGAATGTAAAAATTAATTAATTTGTCATGCATAATGCTGTGACAGTTCTGTTTCTTTTGTTTTAATCGCGAAAAATAGCATTTTTGTTTGTTTGTTTGCAAAACACATTTATATAATTGAGAAACTTAAAAATACTGTGAAATAGTTGAATGAAAAAAAGTAATTTTTGATTTTCCATAATGTTTTTATGCTGCCAAAATTTTAATTTTCAGATTTTTCAAGAAAATTCAAAAAGTTCTTACAATATTCTTGTAGGGCATTAAAAAAGAAGCATTTTTCTTCTCCTGACTTTTTTCCATATCGTGCGTTATTTGTCATAAAATGTTTATTTTACTGTGTTTTTTGCAATTTTATAAATGCTTTAATTCTGGAAAATTTTGTTTCTATCAAAAAAATCACTAGGATAAATTTTTTGTCTTTTCGAATGCTATGAATATCCGTAGAGAAAATTTGTGAATTTTTTTCCAAAATGGCTGTCTAACGAAATCGACCTTTATTTTAAGATAGTAAAAGAATTTACCAATGGAAAATGCAATCAGTCAATTCTTTCGAAAGTTATCGTGCTAACAAAAAAACATCCACAGACAGACAGATAGACTGACTGCCACACATTCGTAAAAACCTGTTTTTCGGATTCAGGGGGTCTAAAAACGTGGACATTTGAAAAAACTGGGGGGGGGGGGGATTTACACAAATCTAATACCTTCTCTGATGAGAATGTAAAAATGACAAAGAATTTCAACTGGTTAAAAATGTTAACGAACCAGGCATCCTGAAAATCAGGATATATTCCAGGTTTAGAAATAATACAAGGCATAAAACCTTTATTGCATACAGGAATGTTGATGTGGATGGCATGAATGACGCGGCAAGTATTTTACGGTTTTTGGTCTATGCGCGACATCAAGAGAACATTAAGTATCCCGATGACTCTTTATTAAAAACAAAGTTAGATGCAACTGACAGACAGCAAGAAGTAACTGAGAAAAATAATAATATTGAAGTCATTGACAAGTAAAAGGATTTCCCCGATGCACGTATGCACACGCATACGTGCATATGCCTAAGAACAAACCTAGGCATAACACAAAATAACGTAAAGTCACGAGTAAAAATCGGTCCTTTTTAGGGCTAAATGATGTGCAAAGTCCGAACGCGCAACCTCACCGCGGTGCACATCGGGTAACAAAAATGCCGTCGGCAATGAATTTAATTAATTAATTATTATTTTTGTACAAGCCAATCTACGAGAAACACGCACGTTTTTGTAAAACCAAATTCTCGTCTCACTTCGAATCGTTAAAGCGGTCATCTCGTACCAAACAATATTGATCGATAATTTTTCTTTGCAATAACAAGAATTAATTGAAATACAACGTGCGAAGGTAACTTAGAGGTGTTCGATCTAAAGTATTTTACTTTGACAGTTTACAATTTAACTACCTAAAATAAAACGAAAAATGATTTAGTTTGTGAGACGAAATAAAATGTAATGAAACTAATTCCTTCTCATTATTATGCGAATGTAAAAATACACATGGATATAAGAGAAACTCTTTTCAAAAATTGCTCGTTATACGAACAGAGTCCAATTAGACAGACAATCATCTCCTATCGTTATGCGCCACTATTGGTGTATACTTTCCACGGTGCATATATAATATGAAATCATACTTTACCACATACAAAACCTCTCTTATTTTTAATAGACTTTCGAAGGTAATAAATAATACATGTTGTTGGAAAAACCCTTTAACTTTTCACACATATATACATCAATAAATAGATTTGGGTGGACCAAAATGACACACTTTCGATTTTTTATTATATGGAACTAGAAACCCGTCCCTCATACGAAAAAACTAATTACCATTTTTAAAAACAATTTCTAAATAATATTAAGCCGTGGCGCCAAGGATATTAATTTCTTATGGAGTTTAGCAGTGAAAAATTTCCATTTTCCTTCATGGTCCCTGGCGGACCGAATGAACGGAAAGGATACGCTAAAGCGTAACCTTATAGTATAGTAGATGATGCTTTGGCTAGAGTTAGCTATTTGCAGCCAACCACCGTGCCGAAAATATCGTGGAAGAGCATCAAGTGGGATACCACAATGAAAGAGGTATTAATACGTCTCTATTACGACATTCCAAAGTTTAAACGAAAATGGAAAAAGCATTAAATTTAAAAACTAAATTTGCCGCAAAATGTGTGCTAGAAATAAGGAAGATTTCAACACTACCATGCAGAATGTATATAGCAAATTGGACACAATCTCTGATCGTCAGAAGGCCACAAAAGAGTCAGTTGATCTTATCAAGACTCCATAGGATGCTATGAAAGCAACGTTATCAGATATAGGAAATGGCAGATCATCTGCCGAAACAAACGAGTTGTATCTGAAGTCCTGGATCGTCAATCCAAATCCAAATCCGCAGCCAAGATGAGAACTGCTGATGCTAGGACCAAACTAACCGAAATTTTTGTTAAAACTGAAATGACACTGGATGAATCAAGAATGTACAGGGTGGGCAAAAAAACTCACCAGTAACCTCGGCCAGTCGATAAAACTATTCGTTTTTTAATGGGCTTCCAAAAATTATTAGTGTCCAGCCTACTAAAAGTTCACCAAATTAAAAAAAGTAAGGAAAGCCTCGCCTGGGTTACCAACTTCTATGTCTGCAAGTATTTCCGTTTACTACCAAAATGTGAGAGGACTAGGAACGAAACTGCAGGAAATAAAAAACGCAACCTCAGTCTCATCTACTCGGTGGGGTGTGATTGTATTTATGGAAACTTGGTTGCATCCTGGCATAAGCGATGCCGAACTCGGCTTCAATAATTATCACATCTGTCGGGAAAATAAATCTTCAAGTACCAGCACTCTTGAAAGGGACTGGGGTGTACTAATACCTATAAGTAATGAACTGCGTTGTAATTTTATACCTTCCTCAGAAAATAGTGTTGAACAAATTTTCGTTACTTACTTTCAGGAAACTACAATTTACCTGAGATCTCATGGTTAAATGACGAATTATGTATCTCAATGGAATCAGGACCCTCATTTAGTGGCCCGACACTCAATATAGCCGAAACTATTGAAACCACTTACGGTTTCTTAAACCATAAACAATCAAGTGAAGTATCAAATAATCTAGGAAGAGTTTTAGATTTAGTATTTTCGGATATTCAAGAACTATCTACACAGGTCGCAATTGATCCCTTAGTCCACTGTGATGCATTTCATTCTCCCCTAAACATTTCCATTTCTATTAGTCTGCCGGAAGAACATCCTCCTGTTGTGGATTCGTTTTTTTATATTAGATTTTAATAAATCAAATTTACAAGCGATTCATGAGTATTTAGGAGAGGTTAATTGGGCTACAAGACTGCAAAATAACGACAATGAGACATCTAGCGAGCTCTTTTACCTTCATATTAACTTTGCGATCGAAAAGTATGTTCCTCGTAGAAAATTTTTCATATCTACATATCCTAGATGGTTTAACCTGGAGCTAAAAAAACTGATTCGATTGAAAAAATAGCACATAAGAAATTCAAGCAAACGCAAACTTTAACTAATTATGAGGCTTCTTCATCCCTTAGATCTAGATGTAAAACATTAAGCGAAACATTGTACTCCGAATATACAATCAGAATTCAGGATGATATAGAAAATAATGAAATAAACTTTCGTCGTTCCGTAAACAACAAGCGTTTTAAAACATCTGTCATAACAGTCTTAACTCACAATGACGTAGAAACAAGCAATGGAAATGAAACCAATCACATTTTTGCAGATTATTTTTAATAAGTTCATACTACTGGCGATTCTTTTACTGCCTAAATGATCTCAAAAATAATAACGTATTATCGTCATGTCAATTTCCTTCACAGCTAATCTTGGATAAGATAAAGGTCGTCCTTAACCCGCAGAAAAGCGCGGGATCAGATGGTATGCATCCTCGGTTTTTTATAGAATGTGAATCTGTTGTCGTTGAACCTTTGCGGTTGATTTGCAATTAATCATTAAGAACTGGAAATTTTCAGAAGCGTTGGAAAGTTGCCATTACTGCCCCAATACATAAGGCTGGTAATCGACAACATGTGCACAACTATAGGAAAATATCCATATTAAATGTAGTCTCTAGGATACTAGACAACATTATCGCAGATTGTCTTTAATGTAAGTTCAGAAATATTTTGGAAGATGAGCAACATGGTTTCCGCTCTCACAGACCCACGGCAACTAATCTCATAATCTATAGACTCTAAAGCCTTCGATCGGGCTAATCAGGATCTACTTCTATCAAAAGTAAAAGCTTATGGTGTTATAGGATCTTTGTTAAACTGGTTAAGCAGCTACTTGAAGGAGAGATCACAATTGGTAAAACTAGGAGGATTCTAATCATATAGTTACTGCCCCAGTTCGGGAGTCCCCCAAGGCTCGCACCTGGGGTCGATACTGTCCATTATATTTATCGATGACGCTCAAATCCTAAAAAAGGATTTAGATAGTATCAGTCAATAGTGGAAAATAAATGAAATGTCTTTTAACGTCAACAAGTGATATACTATCTCATTTTCGCGCAAATCTCTAATTACAAAACATCAGTATCACATAAATGGATCTCCCCTCCAGATAACTGCGACCCATACTAGAATACGCCTTTGGTATATGGGTCTTGTATCAAATAGTCCGTAAATATAAAATTGAGTCGATTCAAAGTATTTTTTGCGACCGGTTGCGTTCAAGCTGAAGATCCCTAGAGAGACTGGTTACCTTAATATTGTGAATAAAATACTAAAATTCGAATCCTTAGACAGCAGAAGAACTCTTGTAGGTCAATTATTTTTACACAAAATACTTAATGGACATATTAACTGCCCTACGATATTGCAACAAAAGCCATTCTCAGCACCATCGAGAAGGTTGAAAGACGTTCAATTGTTCGAAATACCTAAATATAACACAAATTATGTCTCGCACATTACAGTGACGGAAATCTGCAGTGCATTTAATTAAATTAATGAGATTTGTTACGGTATAGATATCATTATATTATTAACCAATTTATTACTACGACCAAGGCTTTCTCACACATGTAGCAGACTACTGTATTTAGGTACCTTATAATTTACATTGATGCGTATATGTAACTTACCTGGCATTACTTTACAAAGTTTGTAAATATATATGTACCGAACAATAGCGACTAAACAACAAGTTGATTTGGCGTGGAAAACGAAGGCAATGAACATCAGTTAGAGGAAGCCGCATCACATGGCCAAGCAGGGCAATTTATTTTCTTCCTCAACCTGTTGATGATTTAACACCACCACCTCTTCTAGAAGTGGATGGCCGTATACAAACAGAAGCAGAAACAGAGCTTCAGCAACAAAAAAGTGACGAAAATGGACATAACATATGAACAGAGATACTACGCGCTTCTATTTTTTGGCAGAGAAATGTGGGCAGAGTTTAAGGAGAGAACATCATAGACTCTTGCTACTTAAACACCCAGAGCTAGCTACAAAAATAAATTAGCAGACTCAGGCAGATCAAAAATGGTCAATATCTGCAAACAGATTGCTTTAGGCTATTGAAATAGCTGCTATTAAGATGGAAGTGGAAGTGCAGCTTCCTATTGATGAACTTCCCTTGGACGATGTGGAAAGCAAAGACTTGATTAGAGCTGTAGGAATAGGTGCTAGGGATAATGATTTCAACAGCCGAAAGCAATCTGTTTACAAACATTGAGCGTTTTTGATCTGCCAGATTCTGCTCATTCATTTTTGTGGCTAGCTCTGAGTATTTAAGTAAGAAGAGTCTATGATTTTTTCTCCTCACACTTTGCCCACATTTCTCTGCCAAAAAGATAAAGGCGTATAACATCTCTGCTCATGTTATGTCTATTTTTGTCGCTTTTTTGGTCGCTGAACCTCTACTTCTGCCTCTGGTTGTATAAGGCTATCCAACTCTAGATGAAGTGGTGGTGGGGGATCATTAACGCGGCACCCTCTGATATCCATTGCTGTCGTTTTTCCACGCCAAAACAACCTGTTGTTTAATCTCCATTTCTCGGTCTTCTGATATAGGCTGGGGCGAAAAACCAACATTGTGCGTCCAGGAAACGCCTGGGTGCGGAAAAGTGGCCGAGTCCAATCCGAAACTCAGCGTACTTTGAAATTTTGAAATCGGATAATATCTTCAGTCTGTTCTTTGAGGATGAAATCTCGCAATTGCACTAAAAACACTAAAATTTAAGGTTTTGTAAAATGGGCTTAAAATCGAAACCGATGGCTTCCAAGGGTGACTTTACGATGAAAAGTCATCAGACGGTATATAGAGGTCCGTACAGAGTCGCCAAAGTCACCCCATGCCGACCCTCATGGAGGGGGAAATGGCTCAAAATTGCATATTTTCGAGTAAAACGCTTAAATAATTGTGCGGTCCCTGGGTCATGTCTGTCTACGAGCACACGAGCGTCTGTGCCACCTCTACACTGAAGATGGACCCCTCCCCCCCCGGTCGCCGGTCTTCTTCTTCCCTCACCCTCCCTCTGGTCGACCGTTGTCGAGACTTGTCAGAACCTGTCAATGGCTCGTACTGTCGGCTCACGCCTAATGTTCATTCACTCGCAGGTGCTAGTTGACGTTGTCGTTTCTTCTTTTCATTGTCTCGTCGTTGGTTCTTTTGGTGGTAGAGATTCTGGTTCTGCCTGCACTCACCTCTTTGGTTTATATGCCACAGCATGTCGAAATTCGCAAAGAGGGACTTTGTGCAGTGCCCTATATTTGGTCCTCCAAAAGATTTTGGTCCGAACGTTTCGCGAACGAGGGCTGACGTTCTGCGATGTTGCCAGGAGGTTCCAAGGCAAAAGAGCTGTCTTTCAGAAAAAGACAAGGAGCCTTCGTTCGGAGACATTGCCGACGAAGTCCGTTCCAAACTAATAGTTATTTGGGAATCTGCTTCTATCCCAACGGTCTCAGAGCAGCGCATTAAGGAATGTCTCACAAATCTCCATAAAAAATACAGCACGTTGAAAAATTCATCGAAGAGTAAAACAGCTTCTCAAAGTAATAAGAATGAGAAAATCGTCGCCTTCAAAGAGTACTGCTCTGAATTGTTTAACATAGCCGCTTGTAAGTGCGTTGACTTGTCTAGGTGCTCCTGTCCCAAGGAAAAGAAGGTTCCAGCCGTAGAGTATGCTTTCTATCTTGACCAAAGAGGTAAAAGACTCATGGGAATCGCCAGCGTAGATGTCTCTGAAACAAAAATAATACATAAGAGAGCAGAACGTAATGCAAAAAAAGGCAGACTTGAATGGGGAGAGGGTGGGGAATGCGTTCCTACTGCATCGGCCTCCACAGCAGTAGTTGCTCAAAGATATGGAATAAGTCAACGGGCTGCGGCACATTTAAGCTCATCTGCACTCTTTGCTGCCAATCGAGCAGGTATGATCTCCCCGGATATTTCTTAAAAAGTACCTGAGTGTCTAGTCATAGATAAAAGTAAGATAAGGCGCGAGAAAATTAAAATAGGCTCCAAGTTGAAGAAGGAATCACGCCATGAGGATTCTATTCGTGGCTTATACTTTGATAGTCGGAAAGACGAAACATTGACAGCCTCCGGATTTATTAACGAGGAACACATGTCTTTGGTGGCCGAACCAGGTTCTAAATACGTAGGCCATGTCGTCACACCATCGAGCCATGCCCAAGATGAGGGTGATTCTATTTATAATTACGTAACAACAGAACTGAATGGAGGCTTCGATGCAGTGGTAGTCGTGGGCTGTGACGGTACAAATACGAATACGGGCTGGAAGGGAGGAATTATTCGTCTACTAGAGGAACGACTTGATCGTCCCTTGGAATTGGTTTATCTCTCTATTACATTTCAATGAGCTACCGTTCAGAAGTCTTTTCGTATTTATTGACGGACCTACCTCTGGTCCGAACAAATACTTAGGGCCAATAGGGGGACAACTTCCAACTTGTGAGACCCTCGATGTTGTAAAGTTTAAACAAGTTGAGTGTGACTTACCTGAGATTGAGCCCACTGATCTCAGCTCAGATCAAAGGTATCTTTATGAGATATCAGATGCCATATGGTTCGGAGCGTGCTCTCCTGAGCTGGCCTCTCGGAAGATAGGCCCCATCAACATGGCTCGCTGGCTAACAACTGCAAATAGAATTCTGAGATTATACATATAAACAACAAGACCCACAAACAAACTGCAAGTATTAGTTGAATACTTACTCACAGTATACGTACCTCAGTGGTTCCACATCAGACGGGATAAGTCTATCGCTGATGTGAGTGGGCACCTCTTCCAAGCAATCAAATTGTCAAGGTTTCTTCCTCTGAAGTACCGAAATGTGGTAAACACTTCAATTCAGACAAACGGCTCCTCTGCCATGCCAGAAAATATACTTCTTGGAATGGTAACCGACCCTAGGCTTACCGTTCACCAAGACACACTCACCAAAATCCTGGAAGCAAAACATAAGCAACAGACAACTGTTAGATACAATATTGTGCCAAAAGTTAATTTTGGAGCTAATGATTACACAGAAATGATTGATTGGGAACAAACAGATGTTTCACTTACCGTACCTCCAGTTTTAATTCCTATAACAGAGGATGAACTTACCGCTAAGCTATCTATGGCCGATTGCTTGGTACCATTCCTCTTTCATTGCGATATCCTACTTGATGCTCTACCACGGTATTTATATCGAGGTGGTTGGCTATAAATAGCTAACGCTAGCCAATGCATCCTCAGCAGGCACAGTTGATGTTCTACTGATTACCGTTTGTCGCAGATGTTCTTGCTGGGCAACTGTTTGATTAGTGAGAACTGCCTGACCACTTCGCAGCTAACCATCACCACTATCCTGGATGCAGTGGCCCCCAGCGGCATGTCCAGGGTCTCCCCGAAGATCATTGGGAAGCGACAAGCGTTTTAAAATCTTTACACCTTTTACAATCTTTTATTATCTTTTTTCGAACTTTAGCTCGGGTGAACTCGGTTTTGCATCATATCCATGGACTTAGCCAAGTGACTGATAAGATGAGGATGTTATAAGTTAATTTAATATGATGTTTGAAATCTCTTGCGATGATGTTGCAAGTACAAAATTACGATCATGGTATAGTTTGGAGTTTGTCTTTTACTGCTGTTATACTTAAATAGCAGCCGCGAGCGTTAGAGGTGACAAGAGTCACATCTGGGTTATTATGATTTTATTATGATATAAAAAAAACATTTCTGTGTTAAAATGTTGTCACAGGCTTATACTGCCCAACATGTCGAAGGCATTTTTAGTAGGAGTTGGATTTTTTATTTGATCATTTTTGCACGGGGTTGTCCCGGTATATATCATCAGTCACGGACGCATTTTTATAATAAAATAAAGTGATCTGATGAGAGCAGTCTGCTCAGACAAAGTGGACAAAGCCTGGTTTTTACCCCATCATTGACGGACTGGGTTGCAGTCAAGTACACGATGGGGGGACCTACAACTTAAGGTGGGTTCCGAACCACCAGAGCCTCGGTAAAAGTACATTGAAAAATTTCTAGAGGTTCAAAAATCTATATTCAAACTATGTAATTTGTAGTATTGTTCGAAATAATTTTAAATTAAGTATTAAAACGTATATTAAATAATATTGAAATAATGTATTAGTCAAATTAGTCATTAAAAGTTGAATTTGTTTTGTTAAGTTCTTTAAAAAAAAGCGTTTCAAGCGAAAAAAGTTGCGTACAGTTTTCGTCAATTTTATCGGTTTTAGTAGTCTCTGAGAGAGTCCGTTAACCGTAGGGAGGGGGGGGGCGGTCCATTTGACCCAGACCGAAATTTCAAATCGGTGCCATTTGCGAACCAAGCAAGAACACGGGTCCTTAACCCCATTTAAAAATTTGTACTCTAGGATAGAAGTCTCAAGCTTAGTTTCGAGTCACTTGTATCTTTAAGTTAGCTATTGGGTGCAGTCAAAGTGGAGTATGGGTCGATTTGTACATGTTTAGGTAAAAAAATATTTTTTTGTTACTAAATAAATGGTTTTACATAGAACAATGTGTATATTTCTATCAAAACCTCCTACATTCACACTTAAAATAATGCATGTGTTCATGTGCACATGTGTACCGTTACGTAGAAGGTTCAAACAAACACCATGAATTTTGTCAGATTTTTAGGAACACTTTTTAGATTTTTTTAAAGCATCGAGTGAAATCGACCCCCCCCCTCCCCCCTTCGATTAAGTGGTGCAAAAAAAGCCCTACGGTTAACGGATTAATATGACAGCCCTCCCGATGGAAATCTCGCAGTATTCTCAGGCAAAATAGCCTAACCGGTTTGAGACTCTCTGCAGGTTCGATTTGAATGATATAGTCTTAAGAGATAGTCACAGAAATTTGGGTCCTTTTCAAGGTCATTTAAGAGTGATGTGACGGTAATATAACGGTCCTTCTGTTTTCGTCACGTACGAGGCGGACAGAGTTATTTACAGTAATTTTCCGTTGTTAATTATTAACACTTTTTTTTAACCCTACGGATAGAAATCTCAGAGTATATGCTAAAGATTATCAAGGCTCTGAGAAGCTCTGAGAAATTCTCCGCAAGCACTCAGGTAGATATGAATAAAGGTCCAGGTAGCTTGCTTAAATGTTTTAAAGGCTTTAAAATGTCCTTTCCGAAATTGAAATGAAAATACGATCATAAATAACAAGCAGAGAAACTGAAACTGAAATAAAAATTCGATCATAAATAACAAGCAGAGAGGCTATATCGATACAGCAGCCGACACTCAAGGGTCCTTTGTTAAGCTTTCGAATTAAAATTGGGAAATAGATTTTTTCATTTCATAGTTAACAGCCTAATACATAATAATTCGGAATTTACGGGTTTCGATGATTTCAGATGTCTAACTTTTTTTTAATGTTGAATATTGGAATTAATACAACGTTTTTCATAAACTAGTATACAATTATCTAGTTGAATTCAAAAATGTTGTCTGCTTTGGCGTATCTCATTCCATTTACGAAAAACGTTGTATTAATTTAAATTTTAAGGGCATGTGATACTTAGAAAATTGTCGATTTTACCAGTTTTAGGTTCCCCTGGCTTTTTTTCTAGAATAATAAATATTTTGTCTTAAGAATTTGAGAAATGATAGCGAACATGCTAACGGACGTCCCAACACACTTTTTTTGGTGAGTTAATTAAAAAATTTTTTAATTTAGCAAAATGTGATTAATTTGCATAGCGCTTAGAAAATAGTATCGATTTTTTCAGGGAACAGATTCCCCCGGCGTTATTCCTAGGATAAGAAATATTTTGCCTTCAAGATCTGGGAAATGATAGCGAACATGCTAACGGACGTCCCCACACACTTTTTTCTTGTGTTTTTTTATCAAAAAATTTTTGATATTACTAACAACGTGCGTGTATATTTCGAGGTTATGAGTGTTACAATTCACCCGAGCGTTACTTCCAAACTACACAATATTTTTGGCCGAAAACTTCGGACTTACAAATAAACATAGTAACTAATCTCCCGGAACTAACCTTGTTTGCAGGCAATCAAAAAAGTTTATTTAATAAATAATTTCCAGATTATCGGAAAGGCAGAGATGAAAAACGACGTAATCCCAAAATAATGCATATGCATAAAATTTTTATTTAGTACAATAAAATTTTTTTGATTTTATCCCTCAAAAAAGAGTCCGGAGACGTCCGTTATCATATTTTATAACATCTCTGAATTCAGTTTTTAAAAATTTTCATTTTTGTGGAAAAAAGCCAGGGAAACTGTAAGTATCACATGCCCTTAAACATTTTTTAAAAAAGTTAGATATCTGAAATCATCGAAACCCGCAGATTCCGAATCACTATGTTTTAAGCTGTTAGCTATGAAATTTAAAAAATCTATTTCTAAACTTTAATCCGAAGAGAAACCTTGAGTGTCGGCTACTCTATTGATATAGCCCTTCTGCTTGTTATTTATGATCGAATTTTTATTTCAATTTTATCCTCTCTGCTTGTGATTTATGATCGTATTTTTAATTTAATTTCGGAAAGGACATTTTAATGCTTTTAAAACATTTAAACGAGCTACCTGGACCTTTGAATATATCTGAGTGCCGGTGGAGAATTTCTCAGAGCTTCTCAGAGCCTTGAGAATCTTCAGCATATACTCTGAGATTTCTATCGGTAGGGAGTACGTTTTTCTTATGCTTATCAATTTTAATGCACAATTATTTCCAGCATGTTAAAGCATAATTTTAATTCGTTATATATTATTAGTACTCTAGTTCATTTTTATTATGCTTTAACCTAATTTAAACTCGTTGCATTTCCATTATATTACAGCATAATTTTAATTCGTTTCATTTTAGTATGATTTAACCTATTTTGTAACTCGTTGGATTTCCATTATGTTAAAGCATAATTTTGTTTCGTTCCATTTTTATTATGTTTTAACCTATTTTACACTCGTTGCATTTCCATTATGTCAAACCATAATTTTAATTCCCTTAGTCGCGGCCAGTACTAATAGATGGCGCAAATTAGTTTTAGAGGACCTACATTTCAGGGTTCCAATGCAGTTTCCTGACCTAGGGGTATCCTCCCGCCATTAGGTATTTCACGTGTGGGTTCGCGACTATGTGGATCGGCCATTTTCTCAAGCAGCTTTGAATCTGCCTTGTATTGCAATGACCATTTGAAGAAAGTTCAAATTGAATCAGGTTCCCGCTCTTTGAATGAGACCTACATTTTTGAGGTTAAACTGCCATACCCTGCCGATGAAAAAGTACTGGTGAACGGAAATGGGCCGTCAGTGCCATTTCAGTTGCTGTTTATGCTGATTTTCAGCGCCTAATAGGCACTGAGAAGCGATGGGATGTTTATATCGATGGCCCGTACGAAGACTAGCACCGTTCAGTGCTTGACGAACACAAACACCGTTCGACGCTCCTACCGAAGTGTAACACGGTTCAAAATTCCTTTAAGAAGAGTAACACCACTCCTCGAGCACTAGCGAAGCTAAGCAATACTCGAGGGTGCTTGTGAAATTTAACACAACTTTCAAAACGCCAACGAAAAGTAGCACCGTTCGTAGACAGTTTATGCAGTGCTCACCAAGAAAATGACGCCCGGTAGAGCGCTGGCGAAAATAATAAAGTAATAAAGTAATGAAGTATTTTCAAAGTCTATGTGTTCTAAAGGAAATATCCGCAGTATAATTGACTTTGTTGTTGCGGATGAAGGACTAAGAGAGTTAGTCAAAGATACAAGGGTCACGAGGGGTCCTAAATGCAATACTGATCATTACCTTCTGATCTCAAAAATTAACTTACGTCGGGGATGGAGAAAAAAGAGAACCAAGAAAACGGAGCAAACGCAAAACAAAATTGAGAACCTACAGAAGTCGGATGTGCGAATAGATTTCTAAAATAAGATAATCGAAAGAATAGATAGGGCAACATGGGAGGACCGTATACAAAACAAAGATATAGAGGGTGCCTGGATAAAGTTACGCGATATCATTGTTAGATGTACGATCGAAGTGTGTGCTACCGCAGTTGTAGGAAGAATGTTTCGTGATGCGTGGTGGAATGATGAAGTTCAGGTTGCCCAAAAAGCAAGGAGAGAAGCGTACAGGAGAACTTTGCACATCGCAAGTGTTAGCAATGAGGAAAGAAATAGATTTAGAAATGATTATAGACACAACAGAATACTCCAACGATTAGTTAAGGAACGTAAACATACAATTCGAGCAGAAGAAGAGAAGAAAATACAAAACGACTTTGAAGGAAGAAAAAAACTGCTTTATAAAAAAATGAAAGGAAACAAAAGTACAGAATTTGTCAACATGAGAAACAGTAGGGAGAATGGTATATGATGCAGACGGAATAATAGTGGCTTTCAGATACTATTTTATGAGACAATTCAGAGATGAAGCTATAGGACACCACAACTGCGATGTTGAACACGATGCGATATAAAACTCAATTGAGAAAGTCTATGTCACTGAGGTTAGGGATATAATTAAGAACTTAAAAAACGGTGAGGCTTCCGGGGTAGGCGGTATTAACGCTGAAATGCTTAAACACGGCGGCGAGTACATACCACATAGACTGTGCGAATTGATAAATTTATGTTTCGAGATGGGAGACATCCCAGGCGATTGGAAAAAAGCAATTAATGTACCAATATACAAAAGAAAGGAAGATAAAAGCGACTGCAATAATTATAGAGGGATTAGCTTATTAAGTACCGTAAGTAAAATATACTCAAAAATACTTACTCTTAGGGTAATAAAAATAACAAAAGCAAAGAATTGGGAAGTCCAAAGTGGGTTTATGCCAGGAAGGTCATGTACGAATCAAATATTTAGCTTAAGGCAAATAACAGAAAAAAGTTTTAGCGTAGGAAAAAAAGTTTTCTGTGCATTTGTTGACCTAAAAAAAGGTTTTGGCAAGATAGATCGAAGTAAACTTTGGGAAGTTCTGAAAGAGTATGGAAACAGTAAGGTTACGTAGGTTATTGTTCGCAGATGATAAGATTTTTATGGCAGTCAATCGAAGACTTACAAAGAATGTTAAATAATCTAGATGCGAGCATGACGAGCATGGGCCACAAAATTAACGCAAATAACACAAAAACTATGGTGTTCGAAGTAGAGAGTGAGAAAACACTATCCAATATTTTATTAAATGATGAGAGAATTGAACATGTTGATAAGTTCGTATACCTTGTTAGCTTATTTACTAGGGACGAGAACATATATGAGGAATTAGATAGATGCATAAACGAATGTAGAAAGGTTATTGGTAGAGCAGGTCCCTTTTTCAGATGTAAAAATATATCAAATAAAGCTAAAATGGCAATGCATAATTCTATATTTGTACCGACTGTACTATACGGTAGCGAGACATGGACTTATCAAGAAAAAGATAAGAGTAAAATTAACGCAATTGACATGAGATTCATGCGCATAATATGCGAAAAAACTCTGATGGGCAAAGTAAGTAACGAGATAATGCTAAAAGAATGTGGTGCAGAAGAGACGCTAGTAGACACATGGGTAAGAAGTCGGTTATGATGGTTCAGGCATGTTGAGAGAAAGCAAAATGAACGACTAACGAAACAAGTGTATAAAGGTAAAGGAAATGGCAGCGTGCCCAGAGGTATACCGCGGAGGAAAGTATGGCGGCAAATAGTTAATAAAGAGTGTGTCAGTAGAGTGAATGACGCCTGAAACAAAAGACCTTGGCCACTAATGGACCCAAGTGGGGAACCTTACATAATGATTTTGTAAGGATCTTCACGTGGGGTGATTGCTAGAGAGATTGATCAGCAACCTGGGTCGGAGCAGTGTTGCCGAACGAACGTGTTATTTACATAAATAACACGAGAATTCTGGATCAATCTAAAACTTCTCTATCCCTTCCCCACATTACTCCTTTCCACACCGAGTGAGTCACGCCTACCCCGAAAGGAAAATGGCCTAATGGTGTAATAATAATAATAATAATAATAATAATAATAATAATAATAATAATAATAATAATACCCATAATTTCAAATAACATTCCGTACGTTATTTAAAAACTTTCTCAATTTGATGAGTATTTGATTAGAATAATAAAACATTAAAAGGTAGTATTTGAACGTTTCGTTGCAGCAACATTCAATTTGATGTAAAATTTAGTCTCTGACATCCATCTTAAAGATATATACCTTTTTGCTAGAAAATTTAGATTACATTAATTTACAGATAAACGACTCGATGACTCGATGTATTTTCAACAATCATAAACAACTCGATAGACTCGATGTATTTTAAAGTTATAGGGCTTATTTTTTTCGTCTTCAAGTATCCAAGAAATTTATATGGTTTTTATTTGGATTGGCCCTTATTTATGGCTCAATTAAGGTTTTTTCTTTTTTCTCCTCGTTTGACCGGAAACGATCACAAGGGGAGAAAACCACCTGCTCACACAACGTGTCGAAATGCACTATTCAGATGATGTGTTAGGAGTGGCTTGCCTTTACGTGCTATGATATGCCCACACCGCCACCACCCCCATGGAAGACAGCTCTTGCATTTGCAGCTATAGTCCCCGAAAAGAGAGAACAATAGAGGGATTACTGACACGCGATACAGTAAACCTGCGCGAGGAGCCGTCGACGGATGAGTTGGTTAAGGCGCATTAACTGGTTGTATTAATTTAAATGTTTATTTTCGAACGGTTTTTATATCGATAAAATTAAAAAGCTTTCGTGGTTCTTATTGAAGTGAAAGCTCCGATTTTCTCGTTCTATGTCAAAAGGTATTTCGGAGAAACTCCAAATCAAAATAATTATTTTTGTACAACTTACAGTTTACGCATTCCAAATTTTTCTTTTGACTGTTGATTTTGAAACTAGTAAAAATCTGGTACGTAAATGTATGACAAAAATTCTTTTTCTCGTTTTATTACAAAATAATACTTTCTGGCCTGCGGCAGGAAGTGTTTTTCTACCTCGCCTGAGGTCGGAATGTCAGAAAACAACTGTCCAACCTTTTACAGCTTTTAAAACCATAAAAAATGTTCTTATACTCATTTTACCCTTTGTAAGTTATGCTAAGTTTAGCCAGCGCTGTTTAAGTAATGCTACTCTTCGTCAGCGATGTATTAGTTGTGCGAGGCTTTGTTATCACTCGCCGAGTGGTGTTACTTTTCGTTAGCGTTAAGCGAGTTGTGCTACGCTTCGTCATCGCTCGCCGAGTGGGGCCACTTTTCGTCCGCGTTAGCGAGTTGTGCTACGCTTCGTTATCGCTCAGCGAGTTGTGCTTCTTTTAGTCAGCCATCGGCGAGTAATGCTGTTTTTCGATAGGCTTTATGAACGGTGCTAGTTTTCGTAAGCCGGCTTGAGCCGTGTTAGACTTCGCAAATCTTTTTGAACGATGCTAATCTTCATACGGATCATCGATATAATATTCCTATTGTATTCGTCACGTACCGGGCGGGCAGAGTTGTTTACAGTACCTGAACGCAACCAAACCGACTCTCTTTTTAGAATTTTCTCATTATACATATTTATAATTATAACTTATATACTAATATACTTAATTTAAAGTTGAATTCCAAAATTCTGTCTGTTTTGGCGCATCTCATTCCATTTACGAGATACGTTATATTCATTACAATTTGAAACACCCAAAAGAAAAAGTTAGATATCTGAAGTAATCGAAACCCGTAGATTGTGAATTTCTAACCCTCTCGTAGATAATTTCAAAATTATACAAATTAACATTTTTTATTTTTAATCCCTTTCAGCTGGTCTACTTGGTAGCCTAGTCGCATTGGCATAGGCACACCGATTTTCATTAACACTACAGTATACACTACTAACACACCTTTTCTAAGACCTCACTGACTAGATTTATTGGGTGAAAATAGCCTTTTAAAAATTAAAATGGACACTTTAAGGGAAACTCATGTATAGAAAACTAGCGCTACAGGTAGTATATCGAAAGATTTAAAGAAATCATGCTCAAGGCTACTAGATTCCTTTTGCCATTTCAGTTCTAGATGTTGTAAAGGGTTTTGCGGCATATAAGTTAGTAAACAAAATAATAACGATTAAAACTCTTTAAAAACGAATCGGCGGCAATCTGGAATTCCAGTGACAGATACGCAATTCAGAAGCCTTCCAAACCCATTCAACACAAGTGAATAGATTTTTGTTTTCTGGGTTGGCAGCGTATTCTTTCAATTTTTGTAATTCGCTGACATTTTACAAGTAATACTCTTTACAAGTAATAATTCTCTTCTTAAGCTATTCTTAATAATTGAAGTGAAATAATTAAATTTTTAATATAAAATACCAGTACCGCCCTAACCTGAAACTTATAAACACTTCAAATTTTCTTCTTTTTTTTTAATATAAAGTTTTTCTGATTTAACTAGTTTGTTTTTCATTCCCAAACCAAAGTTATTTCAAGCATTGTCACATTTAATATAAAAATAATCACATTTAGTTATTTTTAAGAGCAAAAAAGCGGAAACTAGTCTAATACACCGTAATACCGTCACGAAAAAATTTCATTTCCTCGAAATGAATGACTTCTTGGGGTAAAAAATGGTTAATTCTCATCCAGTATCCCCCTTCCTCGAACTTATATTTTTATTTTTATAAAGACAGAGTTTTAAAACCTGTAAAATTCTAGCGTCAGAATTTTCGGTTGTAGTTTCTTTAAACTAAAAATTTAATTATTTACCTCAAGCCGCATTCGTGCCCGCTCCAATTTTAGCTTAGTGTCAGTTTCAGGGCATATTTTTTATTTAATAACAATCCACACATCACGAATATGACTTATATTTCTTCATGATTCAAATGCAAAACAGAATCTGACACTCCGATATATAATTTCCTTCACTCACTTACTCGCTGATTTACCATTTTTTTTAAATAATACACAATTGCTGTTATCTGATAGATCATTATTACTGCAGATGATCATTCACAAGATACATGAACTTGGTTTCTTTGCAAAAAACGAAATATTTCTTTTAGAGAATAGTCTTGTTCGGGATTTATTCAATACGTATTTGTATACGTTTTTGCTCAATATTTATTGCAGACGGACTTCAATATCACAAATAGAGAAGATACAGCTTTTTTTCACTGATTGCTTTGCATTTAAAAAAATCAATGCATATAATTTGATCAAAAATAATTAATAACAAAGTGCTTATTTCGATTTGATGTTGGGAGTTTAAAAAAAAGT
The DNA here is from genome assembly GCF_010883055.1 of Belonocnema kinseyi. Classification (NCBI taxonomy): domain Eukaryota; kingdom Metazoa; phylum Arthropoda; class Insecta; order Hymenoptera; family Cynipidae; genus Belonocnema; species Belonocnema kinseyi. The sequence goes on from NC_046658.1 coordinate 29,459,722, forward strand.
GGAAACTGATTTCTTATCTTTCTTAACTTAAAAAATGTATTATCGTTTCAGTGAGAATTAACAAAAGTCTTATCAGACGTTGGGCATGATCCGCTGAGTACATTCAATAATTTAGGTAGGTTGAATCATATTCAGTATTAATCAAAATCCCATGACAGCATACTAGGCGTAAAACGCAAAATGTCAAATCACTAGACATTTGATTCAATTTAAGTGTTTTTTGCGCAAAGATTGACGCTGAAGTGAGACGCGACCATAACAGCAGGTACTCACTATCCAGGTGGAAATAAACCACTGGCGCAGTACTGGCCCAGTACACATTTCGGGAGGCCCAATACCCGGTTTCTGCACTGGGCCCGTACTGGCTGGTAATTCTCCGCAGTACTGGCTCCGTACTAGCGAACCGCTGGCATACGAAAACGCAGAAGTTAACTCTAAAAATTATAAAAAATCATTCAATTGTTTTTAGAAGCTAAGCGAGCAGCGCGTGATGAGAATATACTCGCGCAGCGGGAAGATTTTTTCAATTTTTCAATATTTATACTGTCAACATAGTACTGCCCCGATCGAGGAGCCAACCGTCTGCCAGTACAACTTAACAACAATTGTTTAAAACCTTAACAACTTAACCTTAACAGCCTTAACAACTTTGTTTAAAATTAATTTTTTCTGTTAAAAATTATTTATCTTCATCTGAAAATGTAACTATTATATGATTGATTAAAAATTAATCGTATATATTGGTTGAGTTGGAAAATCGTTTTCTTTTTTATAGAACATTAATCTTCTTGGTCAGAAATTCACCTTCCCCTTGAAAATTTAATAATTTTGTTGAAAATTCCTTTTTTTCTTGTTCAACTCAATTTTTTAGCACAGTTTTTATCTGGAAATCGTACTATTCCATTTTTGGTTGAAACTTTATCCTGTACATTTTATTAGTTAAAACACCAATTATTTGATAGAAAATTAATTTATTTTGTTGAAAAGTAAACTTTTGGGTTGAAAATTGATTTATTGTGTTAATTCGATTTTTTTCCCAAAATTAAAAAACTGAAAACTCAACTGTTCAGTGAAAAAATTTTCTGTTTGGATGAGTTCAACAGTTTTTAATAAAAAATGTAAGCCATTTTTTATGAAGATTCATAATTTTAAATGAAAATTCATTTCCTTCGTTAAAAATTTAAGGATTTGGTTGAAAATTCGTTTTTTTTTAGTTGAAAATAAAACTGTTTTGTTACACCGTTTGATTTTTAAAATTGTCAATTCGTAAATAAGACTTTTAAGTTTGGATTTATAAATAAAAATGTAAAAATTAATAATATAAAGCGACTTAAAATAAACGAATTCAATTTATAATTTAAAAAGTTTCCAATTAAAAAAGAATTGTAATTAATACATTTGTATTGATCAAAATGATTCAGTCATTAAGATTAGAAAATTTATTTATTTATCCTTTAATTCAAAGCATTGAAATTAAGTTTATATTTTTTAACCAGAAATCCTTGAACTATTCCGTTTAAAAATAAGTTTACACTGTTTTGTAAAAAGGTCATCTTTTTGGCTTTGAAATTCAACAATTTAAAAAAAATCCTTATTGACTGAAAAGTCAACTCTTGTGTAAAATTAATATCTTTTCCGATGAGTTCATAGTTTTTAATTAAAAATTAAAACTTTTTTTATTGAAGATTTATCATTTTAGTTGAAAATGTAATTATTTTGATAGTAAGTTAATTTCTAACATTTTCAATTGGCAAACTAAAATTTTTATCTCTAAATAATAATACAAAAATATTAATCTGGAATAACTTAAAATAAAAACAATGTAACTTTTATTTTAAAAAGCTTTTAGTTAAAAAATTAATTAAATCGTTCAATTTTTAATGTTACGAACTGAAATTTTTTTCAATTATTATCATTTTGAACCTAAAAAATAATAGCGTAATTTGTATTTTTTAAACAGAAATCTCTAAAATGTTAAAGTCAGAAAAATTTAAAAATGATAATTTCGTATTTTAAAATAATTTAATTTAAAAAATTGTAAAATTAATAGGTGTTAAAAATTTTTGTTTTATACGTATGAATTATTGAGCGTTTAAATGAAATATTTCTGAATTAAAAATTTGTCAAGCTTCAGTTTTAAAAGTTTACAATTCAAAACATTTTCACCTCAAAATAATCATTTTCAGATTTAAAATTTTGAATTTTCTAATTTCATTCTGAATTTTGAATTGGAACAGGAAATTTTTCAAAGCAATTGTATTGATTTCTGAATTCGATCAGAGATTTTTTGAAATAAAATATAATTCAGATCTGGGAGAAGCCATTATAAACAACTATTAAAAACTATACAAATTTGAACAGAGTGGTTCGAAATAGAAAGCCTTGAATTGTTAAAATTGTAATGAGCTAAATTTTAAGTTTGAACGCTACAATTTTAATTTAGAATAATATTCAAAATTAATTAAAAGTTTAAATTATTTGAAATAATTTGAAACACGATATAGATTTTTGCAGATTTAAAAAAAAAAGTTTTTGAGAATTGTAAAATATTTAAAAAGAATAACAAACATTGTTGTGATTGCTAAGAAAATTGAATATGATTTTTTAGTTTGAAAATTTAATTTTAAGTGAGTATTTGAAAAGATTTTAAAAATTAAAAAAAAAGGAATCAGGACGATTTTAAGGCAATTTTTTTATTTTGCATTTTTTTAATTTTAGGAAAAAAATCGAATTAACAAAATAAATCAATTTTCGACCCAAAAGTTTACTTTTCAAAAAAATAAATTAATTTTCTATCAAATAATTAGTGTTGTAACTAATAAAATGTACAGGATAAAGTTTCAACCAAAAATAAAATAGTATAATTTCCAGATAAAAACTGTGCTAAAAAATTAAATTGAACAAGAAAAAAACGAATTTTCAACAAAATTGTTAAATTTTTAAGAGAAAAGGTGAATTTTTGACCAAGAAGATTAATGTTCTATGAAGGAAAAAACGATTTTCCAACTTAACCAATATGTACGATTAATTTCACAGCCACACAAAAAAAAGTGTGCGGATCTGGTAACAAGACACACGTATTCCTATGGATTTTGAGGCGCTGAATTTAAATTATGTATCAAAAATCACCCATCACGTCATGGTTGAGCCAAAACCTCAAAAAATGACGAAAAATCATGCACTGAGGCAAATAAATTTCAAAATAATGCCAGTGATGCAAATTTTCACTTCAAACACATGTCGACAACTGTAAAGGATCAACCCTTGCCTGATATCAACTTATTTAACATAACTTTACCCAACAGAACCTGATCTCACCTAACCTGAATTAACAGAAATTTATTGAACTACACGTAAAGCTCTGGAAGCATATTTTCCCAGTAGCGCATGTGTGCTACATCGAATTAGTCAACTCGAGCCTAACCTAGAAATAAATCTAACCTAGCCTAACCTAACCTCACGAAACACAATTAAACTGATTGTGTTGTCCCGTTGTGTTTGCGGTACCGTTTGAATCAGCTTGGGCTTAACCTGCAAAGAGGTCAAACCTATCCTAACCTAAAAAAACCTGATCTAACCTAACCTAACTTAACTTCACGTAACACAATTAAACGCATTGTGTTGTCCCGTTGTGTTTGCGGTACCGTTTCATTCAGCTTCGGCTTAACCTATATAGAGGTTTAACCTATCCTAACCTAACAAAACCTGACCTAACCTAACCTAGCCGAATGAAATTCAACCACACGTGTAGCTATGCAAGCGTACGGTTAACTTACTTAACTTAATTGTTCTCGTTGTAACACAATAAAATTCATTTCATTGAACTACAGGTGGTTAAAAATTTAGACGCACATTACTCATTTGAAGAAACTTAGAACTACAAGTAGAATTGACCCCATTTCAATTAACCTGACAATGTTTGTGTCAATTAAAATGTAGAACTGTAACTCAAACATGCAAATGAATAAGAGTTTTATTCAAAATTTTTTTCTCTCTGCTTTTCTTAGACTTAAGGCATATATTTATACTATCTTTCGTGTTTACATTTTATCTTGCTTTTTATCGTAATTAAATTGATTTATACACCTACTTCAGTCTATTTTCTGCTTGCTATAACGTGTCCCTTTTTCTTTGAAGGAACTATGCAAAGAGTTACGCTTACGTTTAAGACCTACATTCGTTTCCCTTTTCAACATCCAGCAAAAATCAGCCACCATGACCTCGTCCCATATACCCTGATATCGTTGTTCCATCACTTTTATGTCTTGATGAAAACGTTCCCCTTGTTCTTCGCTGAAATCACCATTATTTTCAGGAAACTTATCCAGATGGGAATCTAGAAAGTGAAGTTTTAAATTCATCAAGCAGCCTAACTTTTTGCAGTTTCTTATCATTTTCGCAACAATATTCTCGTAGTCTGAACTTTTTTTGTTACCGAGGAAATTTGCGATTACTGCTTTAAAACTTTCCCAAGCGTCCATTTCAATTTTCATCATGTGGCTCACAAAATTAGTATCTCTTGTCAATATTCGAATCTGTGGTCCATCAAAGACTCCTTCTTTCAATTTAGCGTCTGAAACATTAGGGAATTTAAAGGATATATACTTATAGCATTGTCCATCTTTGTCTAACGCCTTGACAAATTGCTTCTTGAGCACAAGTTTTATGTGGAGGGGTGGTAGTAAAATTTTTTCTGGATCAACGAGGCTTTGGTTGATGATATTATGAGAACCAGGTTTGAATCAATCTCTTAAAGGCCAATGTTTTTTGCTGTAATGATTGGCTCGATCTCTGCTATTTCACAGGCAGATAAAGCATGGCTCTCTCGTGAAACCCGATTGTTGGCCTAATATCATTGTTATGATTTTGAGGTCATTACATATTTGCCATTTGTGATTCGTGTAATTAACTTTTTCAAGAAGCATTTTAACATTGTTATATTCTTCTTTGATGACCGTTGAGTGAGCTATAAGGATAGGAGCGTAAGTATTCGTGTTATTCCGTAAAACAGCCTTAATGCTGCGTTTTGACTAATCAATGAAAAGTCGCCATTCCTCGTCTCTGTAGACATTTTTCTTCAAGTGGTTCATTAGTCCGTTAACGTCAGTGCAGTACACTAAAGACGTCTCTTCGTCTTTAACGAAAAACTTTCTGAATTCTTTGTCCCAGTCGCGATAAAATGAAACTTTTGTCTTTGGCTCTAGAAGATTTCTTCTTTTTAGGAATGAAGCGGCCAATTCAGCGCCGTCTTTCGGTAATCCAAGATCTCTAATAAAATCATTCAGTTCTAGTTGCGACACTAATATTGGAACCTTCAATTTCATTTTATGCACGCCATATTCGTCATCTTTTTCGTCATTTTCATCGGAATCATCAGAACTATTTTCTGTTCAATCACTGGTTTCACTACCGTCTGCATGACGTTGACTTTCAACTTCCATTCTATCACTTTCTAAATCGCTTAAATCAGTCTGGCGTGCATTTTTATTGATTTCAATTGCTCTTGTGACTGTGCACACATTAATGTACGAAATGTTATTTTTATTTTTGGCGTTGAACCCTTTCATGGAATTCATACAAAAGTAGCAGACCTTCGCAATAACGGGTTTTTTCCATGTGGTTGGTGTAGAGTACTTGTGGTACTTTTCGTTGTTTGATTTTTTAGACGATACAACATAAGTCTGCAGGAATTGCAAATGAAGTGAGGAACCCATTTTGTTTCTTGGTGCAGCAATTTACGGTCAAAACACTTTTCGTAAAGACTTTTCACTTCCTCGTCGATTGATTTTCGCAAACTGCTCACTTCATATTTACTGCAAATGTAACAGAATGAATCTGAGCTATTCTTGCAGGCATGCGATTGAGAAATGCTCGCGGTTTTTTTCCTTGTAGCATGAGACTCTACACCAACCAAGTGATCCATTGATGAAGATCTACGGTTGCATGATGACGACGTCGGAAAGCTCGCTTTCCCACCCTGAACAGACGCCGATACTGGGGTTTTTCCCTGCATCGTAATACACTTTTTACCTGTCTGCCATGACGGCATGAACGCCGTTTACCCAGGGACTCAGCCAATGTGGATCCGTTGCCCACCGTCACCACGTGGAGGTGCCCTGGTTACAGACACAGGCGAATAATGCTAGCTACAAGCGGTTACGAAAATCCAGACATTTACTGCTATTAATGTCAAAATATGAAAGTACACAAGAACATTATTAATATACGTATATATATAATAGCATTAATATTTATATAATTTATATTTTATACATGAAATAACATAACCTCAAAATATACGCATATCAAGAGGCGCGCGATCTATTCAAATCATGAGAAACGCCAGCATCGAAATCTGGAAATATTAAAATCCCAATCTCCTGAATTTGTTTCAAAGCAGTTAGCAGATAGATATATAAATAGAATCGCCGAAGTACTCCGACCGGCAATCGTGCACCTTTGAGTTTTCAAATTCAGAAGAGGAGAAATGGGGTGCGCGCGCAACTCAGTCATTTACAGCGTCTCCTACTATATTCACACGGACATAGCCCTGTCATAGTATTGGACCACATCTCGTTTCAGATCTGGGATCACTGAATATAGGTAGGGTTTTTAGCAATGTCTGCATTTTTTGCCTGGGAACTGTCGTAGCCGGATGCGATCCGCGTGACCACAACTGCTGAGTTTTTAAAAATTTTTGCAACTAAGTTTTCCTGCCAGGCACGTGCAGTCCTGCTAAGAAGCTATGGTGAAAAGTCTAAATAATTATTTGAATCAAAATTCCAGTAATTATTGGGCTGATTCAGTATTTTTTTAATGTACTTTTTTCGTGGTTTTGTAAGTTTCGAAATCGAATGGATTCTTGATGAAAATATTAAGTTCGTCCCCTTATTTTGTTAGTTATCCTAGTTAGTGAACTAATCGGTTTTCTTTTATTTATCGGCTAATTGATTTTAGGAAGAAGTGGATGAAATTACTGTCAGTTATTACCAATATTATTGGAATTTTTATTTTCATCATAGGATCTTGAATTTGAAATTTGGGTAGCTAACCGCAAGTAATTGATTTTATTCTTATCGATTTTTAATATTCATAAACAATTGACATTGTTAATTAACATTTGGTGGTCTCACAAATCGCTGGGAGTATGCGGCGAGCATGAGTGACAAGAAGTGGCATGAGTTCATAAGCGGGGAAGGAGGCGAAGATCGTTATTGTCCAGCCCGCGGGTGGTGTAATTATCGAGGTCTCTGTCCACCGCTCTTTGCCCCTCTCCTGTCTCGTTGAGTTCAATGCAGTTTGCATAGAAAAGTCGACGGCCTTGATCACGCCTTAATATGACAATACATTTTCTTGGGACATTTAAAAAATAAAACGGCTTGTCCGCCCCTTTCGTTAAATTATGACTAACCCTTTTGCTCAATTGATTACCCCTTTCTAGGGAATTTCTTGTCGGTTAATTCTAAAAAATTTAATTTCGCTCAATTTGATTAATTTGCTTGGCGCTTAGGAATTACTATCGATTCTATCAGTGTTAGATTCCCCCGGCTTTTTCCCTAAATTAATAAGTATTTTGTCTTTAAAATCTTGGGAATGGTAGTGAACATGCTAACAGGCGTCCGTGCACACTTTTTTTACGGGTTAATTTTAAAAAATTTTGATTTTTCTAAAAACGTGTGTGTATAATTCGAGGCTATGTGTGTTACAATTCTCCCGTCCGTTACTTCCAACTACACATTATTTTTCGCCGAAAACTTTAGACTTACAAAGAAACATGTTAACTATGTCCTTTTCCTGCTGAGTTTGGAATATGATCGCTGCTGCCAAATATGAGCACCCTCTAGATTTTTCTTTAAAATTTGAGTTACTCCTCCTACTTTTTTGTTTTCCCGTTTTGAATACCCTTTTGAATGAGAGTATAGTTGCGCCACTACGTTAATTATTACGACTTTAAGATTGGGTAAACTCCAAAATAACTAGAGAGATGCTAAGAGGTTCTGTCTGTACTTTCAATTAAATAATGCGGACTTAGGTAAACATCGTGCAGCAGAACCAAGGAAACGGTCTAATCAATCACAGAGTAGTTAGTTTAGGACAAGGAATTAGTTGTATGAAAATTTTCTGTTTTGGAAATGTAAATTTTTACAATGTCTATTTTGTAAAGTAGAATAGGATTGTCTCTTGGAGAAATAGGGTTATATAATACTAGGGAAATTGAAGTGTATCGAGCTTTAATTAACCAATTATTATTTGTTAAATTGAATATTGACTATTCTCATTTTATTTGAATGTAGGGATTTCTTTTCCTTTTAACATAGACCATTTCTCTTTACCATTAACCAGATTTTCGGGGCTAGCCAAGAGTAATTTTGATCCGGTATACTGTGTCTTACAAAAATTTGGCTTTGAATTAAAACTTTTTAGTATATTTTGCGTTTTTTAGCTTTTGTTGTAGAATTTCGCATTTTAAAGTTTTGCTGTAGAATTTTTGTAATTTGAAATGTTGATGTTTTTGAGTGGCTACGGACAGCCTGCCACCCAACATACTGATAAAGAATTTGCTCTTGAATATTGAGATTCGAAACATGCAGCACCGCAAGTAGGTGTTGATTTTATTTTTGTAAATAAAGGAACATTCTCACAATGTGCGTATTTTCATTCTCTTGTTTTTCATGGCTAAAGCCAGAAATAATGGACAATCAACAGTTCTTCGCTGAGCCATCTTCAGCCTCTTCGCTACCTTTAGCCATCTTCGCGCCTCTTCAGCCATTTCCCTATTTCCGTCAAAAATTCACCCAAGCCCGATGAGGTATAGACTTTTTGGAGAGAGGTATACAAGCCGCTGCATGACCAGATGGTATCAAGAACTTCTCATGAAAGAAGTTTGTCTCTGAACACCAACATCTGGCTCACATATTCACTTCATTTTTTAAGTTGGAAATGCCCATTTCGCAGTGGCTGGTGTTAGAAAACACTATACTTCTACAGAAAAAAGGCAACTGGTCCAACCCAACATGGTTTGGAATAAGGTTTAGCAGGCTGCCAAGAGAAGGGGTAATTGACACGTAAGTTTGTAAGGGCGATGCAGCCGTCTTCCAGGGCGATACCATGAGCCCCCTGCTCTTTTGCATCACAGATCTGCTTCTATCTCTCGCACTACGTAATTCTTCTGGGTACCTCTGTTACGACACTCATCATCGAGAGCATAAGGTCACTCAGGTACTTTATGCGAATGACCTAAATATCTCTGTTTCTAGTCAAATCCAAATTAAGAGTGCTTTAAAAATCGTCGATGGGTACACAGGAGAGATTGGTATAGACTTTTTGATGGGACAAGTGTGCCAAGATTAATCTGAAGCGAGAAAAGATTAATGGTGTATAACCTAATTGAAGTTTCATATCTTTTTAAATATGAGTATAAGTATTAAATATAAATATTAAGAGTGTATCAGTTTTCTGTAAAATTCGGTTGACTGCATGCTTGTGAAAATATATGTATGTATGTGCGTTTGCGTGTGTGTGATGATTAGCGCCTAATTTTCGCCAGTAAGCATTCTAATGAGCACCACGCCGGATCGTTCTCGGACTCCGGAAAGTTTTAATTATTACAACATAATAAAACTATTGAGCTATTTTATGCACAGAATCGAATTTTAAAAATATTCCAAGAGATAGGCGCAATGCAACGACAGCTCGTGGCCGTTTGGAGAAACTGTCTGTCGTACAATTCGACATGATTCTAATACTTCGCGATTTTACTGATTATCCATCCTATGAAAATTTAGATCAATTTTTAGCAACTAGAATCAGAACTTTGGAAGAAATTCAAGTTTTGAAATTAGGATTCTCGGATAAGAATAAAGAAAAAAGGGCTCTCAGTTAAAGAGGCATGCTGCCACTAAGCCGTAGCTTAACGAAACCCTGGGTACATGGGTCTTCCGGTGAAACGGCATATTTCCTGCTGACAGTGAGTGCCCTAACGTGTGCTGCCTTAGTAACTACGTCTCAGCCCATTTTTACCGACGCAATCATTAAAGACATACCCACGAAACAACTGGTAAAGCAGGAATCGGAATATTTAACCGAATATTACAACACTGCAGCGCGAAACGGAAACCTGAGGCAGTGTCACAGAACCAGATGGCTACTGGTATCTAGGGAATTATCCGGAGCCACTCTTGCATGAATTTGCTCCTAATGTTCACCGCGAGTTCACGCAATGGGAATGTGAGAGGCCCAGAACGGATCGGGCCACCCGCCACTACCCAGAATCTAACCTTTTCCCCATATGAATCCGACCTTAGCAAGGGAGGGAGAGATAATACAGGGGCGGTTGGGGCAAACTAGAAGCAGATTGTAAAATTATGATAGATACGGGCTCCAAGATTCTGTCGGAGGACAGAATCGCTTGTCGCATGTGCTTGGGCTAAGAAATCCACGAGAATTCGAACCGGAAGCCACTACGAGTTACGGATATGCTCAGGATTAGGGGCGAGGCATGAATTTGCATGAATTTGCATGAATTTGCTCCTAATGTTCACCGCGAGTTCACGCAATGGGAATGTGAGAGGCCCAGAACGGATCGGGCCACCCGCCACTACCCAGAATCTAACCTT
>NC_046658.1:29470437-29492083 GCF_010883055.1 Belonocnema kinseyi
GGACAGAATCGCTTGTCGCATGTGCTTGGGCTAAGAAATCCACGAGAATTCGAACCGGAAGCCACTACGAGTTACGGATATGCTCAGGATTAGGGGCGAGGCCTACGCGAACACTTAGTAAACCAAGAGATCGTAGAACGGTGGAAGGTCAGTTTAAACGGACAAAAGGGTTTAAGTGTTGGTCGCGATGCCTTTTCTGCTAAAGAATATAACATAGAACTAATACCGTCAGAACAGGCTAATATGAAACAAGTAGGCCCAGTTAAAGTGACATTTCCAAGCCCACTTCGGCATGGCGTACTACAAAGAGAGGCTAGAAGAGTAAATCCGCTTACGAAGGCAAGGTCAAGAGGAACCAGTAATACGTTACCTGATTTGCATGTAAGGTCTTTATCAGCTCTCGACGAGGCCTGTGAGTCTCGAGATAAAGATGAACCGGGTGAGGATCTAGCCCCACCGTTCCCATAAAATTCTCTTATCCCAGAATATGCATATAAAGGGAAGGAAAAGCAGCCTAAAATGAGCAGTTCTGTAAACGTTATCGCCCCAAAATGAGTAGATACCGAGATAGTAAGGGTCTCGGGATAGAAAAAACTCATAAAAATCTCTGAGGAGAAGACAGCACAGTCTCCAAAAATGTGCTCAGGGTCATCCACAGATGCCTGAAAACCTGAAGACGTAATTATTGTCGTTGATGCAGCAAGGAGAAAGTGACCACTAAAGAGTGTGAACTGTCTGGAAATTGTCCAATTGAACCAGCTGATAGTAGCCTGGTTAAAATCAAATAAGCCACCTGTGGTATCACCAGATGAAGGTTCTTCGTTACTGTTGCGATTGGACTCCGAGGGAGGATAGAGAGCTTACCTTAGGAGTCTTTACGACTGCTCCTATTGGTAATACCCCTAAGTCCTTGCTTCAAATGATGGAGGTCCATACCGAACAGTGATGGGATATACTGGCTTGGTCACAGCGGAGCTGTATAAGGCGGCACTGTACATGGCCCCGAATCAAGCGGTTACGACTGCTGACGGATCAGTTAAGTCTAGGCCACGCGTTATCTCCTTATCAAAATCGATCGTGTTTCACGAATGATGAAGATCCATATTGTGCCAACCATGAATGAACAGCTGTTCTTGGGAGTGGACTTCCCATCATGAATGAACAGGTGTTCTTGGTAGTGGACTTCCGAGCATGAATGAACAAGTTTTCTTGGGAGTGGACTTCATCTATACATTAGGAATCGTGCACGATGGCTGCAAACGAGCTTGGTATATGGCGAACTACCCGGAAAGGGTTAACCATTATACCGAGGAGAGTACAGAGTTGGAAGTGGAAAGGTGGGATCAAAATCAGGCAACACGAGACCACTTTACCAATTAGATGAACTTAATTTTAGAAAGTTTATTGTTGATAAATTAGTTTCTAGATTCACCTTGATATTTTATTGGAAAGATTCGTAGTTAACGAAGTTAGTTCCTTGCATCAGATGGCCATACGCGGGACGCCTTGAATAAAGTTATTTGATTCGTAGTAGAGAAGATACTGCCTGAAGTAAAATTAAAAATGAGCTTGAAGAGTTATTCGCGGGTCGAAAGAGTGTGACCCGCTAATTCGGTTTATTCCAAAAAGTGTCGCTTATGGGAAAATGGCTGGTAAGGGGCAGACATTTTCATAACAAGGTTTTCGTCCTGGGCCATCTACGGCCTGTCCGTAATTAAATAATTAAAATTCTGAAAATCTAATGATAACATATTAACACTGGTGAGACCTATATATACCTGGACGTGCCTCAAAGCCGCATTCAGGACGTGACATCAGTAAAAGAGTGTCTGCTAAACAAATACAAGCGTCTTCTTCGACTAACATGTTTACCATCCCGGTTCCACTCTACTCGTTAGGGGTGGTTCAATGGACGAAAAACCAGCTTTCGGCCCTGGAAATAGTCACGTGTAAGATCATGCATATCGAGAAGAGCAGAGGTTCAAAAATTCCGCCAACAGCTCCTAGACAACAAAATGCACGGAAACTTTAACAGTACTTAATTCTAGTTTACAGGGTTTCATTTTCGCATGTCAGGACTGTGCCATTTCCACCTAAGTATACCGTGACCGCATTTTACATCAACAAATTTCCAGCGATAGGTGCAGAACGTGTCATACTTATTCTGAGTGCCTCGAATATATACAATCCAAATGTCTCACTCACCCGGGAGCGACGTATCTGTGAAGAGATATTCCGGCTTTACTACCATCTTTGTCGGTCTTACGGTGTTGACCACGATCCTGCCATGCTGAACGCTCTGAGGGGATAGATTCAATTATCTAATTAGACAGCAGTCTTCATTGCACACTCGAAACTTAAATTTTTTCTTCAGGAAGTCAAAAAACGGACAATATTCGTGATCAAATTCGCGGCTCTAGCCGACTAAAAAATAACTGCCCTGGAAAAGGAGGAGAGGTCTCAAAAACTTAAAATGGAGCTGCATCGACTGTACCTAAAAAATTCGGTGAAATTAATTGCCCTTGTGATCAGTGCTCTCAGAGGTGTGAAACTATCACTGTCATCCTTAGGTCACCCCGTGACCAGGGTGGAAAAGGAGGAGAGGTCTCAAAAACATAAAATGGAGCTGCATCGACTGTACCCAAAACATTCGGTTAAATTAATTGCTCTTGTGATCAGTGCTCTCGGAGGTGCGAAACTATCACTGTCATCCTTAGATCGCTCCATGACCTCCATATACGCAAAGGTTTTGCCGAGCTGTCACTGTGATTTCGTCGTATCCTGTGGCCACCCACCTTACATTCGCGTGACGTGGCCATAGGTGTGGTTTGCCGAAGTTTTGTTGGAAGTCGATGTCATTTCCATATATGTCTAATCTCTACCGACAGAAATTTCAGAGTATTCTCAGGCGAAATAGCATGGCCCGTTTGAGGATATATGCAGGTGCGATTTGAATGATTTAGTCTCAGAGATAGTCAGAGAGGTTTTGGTCCTTTTCGGGTTCCTTTTAAGAGTAATGCGACGGTCATATAACGGTCCTATTGTATTCATCACGTACCAGGCGGGAAGAGTTATTTGCAGTAGTTGCCCGTCGCCAACCCAATTTCTTTTTAAAATTTTTCCTCAAATAAAAAGAATTCAAAGTGAATGAAACGCATAAATTTCAATGTGATTAGACGAGCAGAATGAATCCAACACACTTTATTATTATGAACTATATGTTTTTAAATGTTTAAAGCTAAAACTACGCATAAGCCCAATGTATAGGGTTCAAAATATTTTTTGCTCATTTCTGATAATTTTTTTTATAAAAGAAGATAAAAAAATAAAATATTTAATATTAGAAAAACTATTTCAATGAAAATTTATTTTTTATTAGGTAATTTGCATACTTGGTAACACGGCAAGGAATCCAATCCAGGGTAATCTTCTATGTCGCCAGTTTTAATACTGAAACAGGCTCCATGCCATGGGCATCTTACTCTTCCTTCTCCTAATGCTCCAGTATGCAAAAGTGCTCCATAATGGGTGCATTTTGTTCCAATCGCATGTAGTTCTCCTTTTTGTTTGATTAGTAAAATCTTTCCACCATCTTCCCCAAGCGATAATATTTTCATTTCATTTTCTTTGATATCTTCTTCATTGCAAACGACTTCTTCAATGTAATCATTTTTTTCTGGTTTACCTAGAAAATCGTCATTAATAATAATAATAAAAATAATAATAATAATAAATAATCGGTGGCTCAGTTGGTTAGACCCTCGGACTTCACCTCAGAGGTCCGGGGTTCGATCCCTGAGCCGGTACCTCTGGAAATTTTTCAATGTACCTTTACCGAGGTTCTGGTGGTTCGGAACCCACCTTAAGCTGTAGGTCCCGCCATCGTGTACTTGACTGCAACCCAGTCCGTCAATGATGGGGTAAAAACCAGCTTTCTCCAATATATCTGGACAGACTGCTCTCATCAGATCACTTGATTGCATTATAAAAATGCGTCCGTGACTGATGATATATACCGGGAGAGCCCCGTGCAAAATGATCAAATAAAAATCCAACTCTAACCAAAAATGCCTTCGACAAATTGGGCAGTATAAGCCTGTGGAAACATTTCGCCACAGAAATGTTTTATAATAATAATAATAAACATTATATTATAATGATAATTATAATAATAATATATTATTATAATTATAATAATAAACATAATAAACATTCTATTTCATTAGTCTCTAATCCAAATTTTGAATAATAATGTATATCGAAATTCACCGTTTTTATTAATAACTGACAACCCTATTTCTTTCTAATAATCCTATTATAAAAAGGACATGAATTTCGGTAAACTTAATACGTAGCACCTAAAATATATTGGTCAATTCAGTTAGCGATTGACAAATAATGTAAGTCACAATAGAATCAGCCATTCAGCTTTCGAGAATCAAAAGCAAGATTTGATAAGTCGATAATGTAATAAAATTCGATAACTTGATAACTTAAGGAAGCTTAATTATTATAAGGAATTAATAAATTAGTTACAAATTAAGAATACAAATAGGTGCGTTCAAGTCGAGTTAGTTATGAATTAGAGGAATTCATTGTTAGTTTTTCTAGACCTTGAAGAAAGGAAAAACAGTGTTTTCAAAACAAAATCAAAATAAAACAATCAATATTTAAAGAGTTTTCTAAAGGACGTGGTCCTCGGCCATCCCAGCTTATGGCAATAAGCAGATGTTCAATATTTTAAAAAATTTGAATTATTGCAAAAAAGGTCAGAAATACGTGAGATCTGACAACACTTTAAAGATTATTAGGGGGTGGGGTGTTTCGACCAGCTGGAACTAACCAATTAAAAAGATTTTTTAAATAAAAAAGGTGAGTTATCTTGAAAACAGTGACAGGTACGCAAAAATTGACAACATTTTCAGGGTTTGTTAAAGGGGGGGGAGGGGCAGTCATCGGCCACGCCGGACTAAAGTAGTAAATAGATTTTTTAAGTTTAACAAGATATAAATTTTTAATTATTTCTCGCAGACTTCTTCAAAATTCCCGTACATATGTCAAACTTAAAAATTTCTGTATGCTATGCCCCTGTAAAAATGAGGCTTCTTATAAACATAAAATATAAACATAATAAAACTTTAAAATGCAAGTATAAACATGAAACTTTTACAATACATGAAAGATTTATTCTCTGTTTTCCGTTGGCAAATTAAACTAATTACATAATATAATTCTTTGGATCGAATTAGATATAAAGTGTGCAAGAAGTGCATAAATTTAACCTACTGTTGGTAATAAACTTGTAGATTATTTGTTTAGTTTCACAATAATTATTTATTTAAGGCTGTTGAAACGGGGTGCACAAAAATCGCGAAATCCATAAAACTTTCAAAACTTGATAACGGCCGCAGATCATCCGGTTCTGAGGTTTTAAAAATTAACTTTGAAAATTTTCTAAACCCCGGAAGGGGTTTCGCGGTGGCGATAGTTGGACTTTGTATCTCGTTTTAAAAAAAAACGCCGATAACTGCTAAAAAATGAGAGTAAAGTGGTGTATCAACGACGTGAATTAGATTGAATTGAAAAATGTGGCAAGCGATAAAAGGATACCAGGAAAAGTGTGACAAGCGATAAAAGGATGCCGCTGTAAAGTCGCTGATAATAATCATTAATAATTTTTCAAATTAAAAAAAATTATTTATTACATTATTTGCATATCTTGTGTTATAACGTGCAAAACACATATGGAAATGGCGTTAAGTATTGTATAACCTATTCTCACTTTACAGAACACTATTATTACTCGCATTTCCAGAATTTAAAACGCCCTTAGAAAGGCACCCGCAAAAACCTCTAGAAAATTTGCTATTCCTATAGAGAAAATTATTATTTGAATATATTGCAAGAGAAATTTAAATTTCTCATTGAACATAAAAAAATTTGAACACCTTTTCAGACATTGAAAAATCATCGCCCTTATTCGCAAAGACTCATTATTCTTAGATACAAAGAGAGGGAGTGATTCAATGTACAAATTAATTAAAATAGAAATTATCCTTGGAATAAAAGCTACACAATAATTTTATCTGGTCCAACGTGTTTGTATTTAGAAAATAAAAATTACTTTTTATACACTTTTATTTCATAATTAAAAACAATTATGACCAGATAAACTGTCTGTAGTGCCTTTTATTTAACTTCCCTAACTTTAGAATCAACATTTTAATATTTTAATATTTTAATATTATTTTTACCAATAACATTTTAAAACTTACAAAAAACATCCATTCAAACAATGTTATTGATAACTGAACTTGATCTTACAATCGATTTTTCCAGTTTGCGAAAATTAGTTGACTTTTAATAAAATACAACAATTTTGTTTCAAATTGATAAAAAGCGATAATTCTCTCATAAGAAATGACTGATAACACTATTTCAATTTAAAATCATAAAAGACTTTTTCCCACGAAGCCCTGATTTTGAACCGATAACTACTTTAAATTAAAAAAGTGTAAAAAATACATTTTAAAACGTACAAATGTTTTTTTTTTTTGTAATTGAATTTTTTCTTGCTATCACTTTTTACCAGTTTTCGAAAATTGTTTGAGTTTTAATAAAATTCAACAATTCTCTTTTAAATTGGTAAAAAGCGACTTATTTCACAGAGCGGCATCCGTTATCACTTGCCACAATCTTCCTATTCCAGATCAAGAAAGACATGTAAATAAACAATCACAAAAAGAAAAACACAAGTTACATTTTTTATTTTAATATGAAATTTCCGCCAAGAGAAATGCGCCTTTTACTAACAGTGCATTTTCGTATTAAGATCAAGTACGACTGAGCTAACAGCGCCAAAAGCTGTTAGTCGGGTTCCTACTCACTTCATGTCGTTGCTACACCACTTTAATCTTATTTTTGATCAGATATTGGATTTTTTCGAAACACCAGATATCGCGATACCAAATAGCCCTACTACCGACATTCTTGTTCAACCATTCTTGTGCACTAGGGTGGCTCAAAAACGCTTTTTTCTTCAGAAGGCAACGATTTCCCCAATTTCATTCCAAATCAGAAAAAAGAAATTTCCTAATTTTTGTTTTTTTCATTTTTCGATTTTTACAGGTGCCGGTTTTGAGTTGAAGTTTCCCATGTAAAATGCATGGGGCATGGGTCCCGTTGAGAATTAGCCAACGAAGAATTTTATGTATTAGACATATGGGCTTGACACCTCTAACACACCCTCACGAGTACCTGAAAACTACCCTTAAAACAAAAACTGTCAATTCTTCATGAAATCGACCTGTTGAGCACTGTATTCTCGTATTTTTTTACTAAAATCATCACTATTGGTCTAGTGGCATATTTATTATCATTGGTTAATTAATTATTAATTATCTAAACAAATGAAATTTGTTAACATATTTTTCGAAAATTCGCCCCTCCCCTCTTAAAATTTTACTATTAGTCTAGTTGAATATTTAATAACACTGATTTATTAATTTGTAATTGTTTATACAAATGTTATAAAAATTCGTTTTTTCCTCTAAAAATTATCACTATTGGTCTAATGTAATAGTTATTAACATTAGTTTATTCATTTTAAATTATTAAAACAAATGAAATTTGAGTAATTTCATTTGGAACTTTTTTCAAATAAAAGTTATTGCTGTGGGTCTAGTGGAACTACCTCAAAGCCTTGCCACCAGGCTTTGACCAGGGCCGTGCCCCTTAAACTGTGATGCCCCTCGAACTTCAATTAACATTTTCATTCATCAAATGAAAGTAGTATGCAAAGTATGACGATATTATTTTTATTACAAACTATTATAATTACTATAATGTGCTTACGGGTAATTTTTTTTTACTTTTTTTCTATAAGATTCGTCATTTTATTTGACAATTTATCTCTTTGTTAATCTTTTTATTAAGAGTTGTTGTTTGAAATTTTTTTTAGATTCGCCAGTTTAGTTCTCAAGTCATCCCTTTCTTTACCTCTGTAGTCACAATTTCTGTTTAAAAAATGATCTTTTCTAGTTGAGAATGTAAACAACTGTTTGAAAATTAATCCTTTATGTTTAAAATGTTACCGTTTGGTTTTTAAATAGTCTGCTTTATTTGACGATTTCACTATTTTCTTGTAAACTTTGTTTTTTTAGACTTGACAGTTTTCTGCAAAATTAAAATCTTGGTTTTTTTCACAAATAAAAAAGTACATCTTGTATTGGGAAGCAATATTTCTTTGTTGTAAAATCAAGTCATTCGTTAAAATTGAAAAATTTTGCTTTAATTAATTTTTCTGTCTTTGAAAATTCATTCAGTAAATACATTCATCTTTTTGCTGATACCCTTTTTTGTCTGAAAATTTACCTATTGCTGAAAAACTTAAACAATTAATATAATAATATAAGTATTTGATTTACCATTTTTATTCACATTGACAGTCACTGTGAAAATATCATATTTTGAGGTAAAAAATTTGACTGCTTCGAAAATAATTTGTCTTTCATACTTCAAAATTTAACAATTTTATTTAATATTGCTCCATTTTCTGTCAAAATAGTTTTTTTTGAGTGGGAAATTCATCTTTTTGGTGGACAATTCGTTTTTTGAAGTAATTTTTATTTTTCAAACTGCATTCCTCTATTCAAACATAAAGTAACATTCTTGGCTGATTTACAGTTGTGCATAAATTTTTGAAAGTTGGAGAAATTGTAAATATGTATGACTTATGAGGGTATCATAATAAAGAAATTCTTATTTCTTGTAAATACTTTCGATGTTGACGAAGAATGACTTTTATTATATAACAGCCTAAGAATGTAATATAAACGACAAACTACGGGCAATAGCACAATGTATAATGAACAGCGGCAGTAACCTGACCTCCTGTTAAAGTTTATTGGTACACCATGAAGTTTTTCGAGTTTACAGCTTATTATATTTAGCATTTTATTGCCCTGTTTTCCTCTTTGGCCGGTTTCACGAATATTTTCTCCCACTATTTTCTGTCAACTTATTCGAGTAGGTTTTGGGAAACAGCGTTTGAAAATTCAATAGTTGCCGAAAACTTTGCGAACAAGCAACATTGCTTGCAATTAAATTCAGTAAAAAATGATTAACGTTGCCAAAAACAACTTGCAATTAAAGATTGTGGTAGTAGAGGTGATCGTTTATTTAAATGTTTAGCTTCCAAGCTACCAGATAGAAATCACGAAGATGTTCTTAATAATGGGGTGAAGTTCGTTACTGAGAATTGAAATGTAAATGAAGAATATAAAAATTTGGTTGACAGAGTTTTGGATATAGAAAGTCGCAGATTGTACTCCCAATACATGAGTTCCAAGGGTACTTTTACGACAGAAGTAGAGTGTATTGCAGCAGCCTACTTGTACAATGTCAACATAACAATTATTAATATTAAAAAATTGAGTAACAATACTCAGTTCTCGGTTCCTTTGCGCGCAGATTCGGAAGGTCAAACAATTAATTTGCTCTTCATTGGTGATACTAATAATGGACACTTTCCAGTTCTCGATCTTAAAGTTGATGAAGAGAGTACTAACTCACTGCCAGTAGGCCATGAAGAAATGGATTATTCAAGTGTCCGTGGCGAAAGTGAAAATAGGAATTATTGTGCTACTGTTAGTGGCGAAAGTGAAATTGTTATAGCTGCGATAATGATATTTTCTCCAATAGTGAAAATAGTATCTTTGTATATTGCGAACATAGCAGTTCTATAAACAGTTACAACGGCAGTAAACACAGTGAACACTTCAGCGAGTATTTGATGGCTAAAGGATCGGGAAAACGTAGCCGTAACTCCAGTTCTGTGAGCAGTGCGGACTCTGAAGTGAAAACACCATTTTCTAAATATGAAAAGAAACTTATAGTTAATGCTAGACACTATTTTCAAGCCGAAAAAGATGCTGGAATATGTGAAGACCTTAATCAAGTTGCGTGAAGAAAAGCAAAATGTTTAAATATCTCTGAGAGAAGCGTCGTTCGAGTCAGTGCAGAAGAAAAGGAACATTGCGGATAAGTCTGAAGTTCCCAACGTCTACAAAAAGCGTAAAAAACGAAAAATGAAATATTTCAGGAATCAAAATGTTTTCACTGTATATAGCAATATTATGTGCCAAAGGCCCCATCACAAAGTTTCAGCCCTCTAGTGCATGTGGAACCCACCCCAAATCAACCCCTAAATATCATAAAATTCGTTAAAAATACACAATTTTGAAAAGTCAAAATGTTTTTAATGATTACACAGGCCCACGAAAAAAGTTGTCTGCACGAGACAAGTGATTAGGCTACCATTATGGATTTTGAGCCGCTGAATCCGGATATGGCTTTAGAATTTGTCCTTCATGTCTCAGCTTTCCCCTAGATTCAAAAAGTAGGAAAAAGCTTAGAGATTTTCTAGTCACACAGACCATACAAAAAATTTGTCTGCACGAGACAAGTGACTAGGCTGCACATATAGATTTTGAGCCGCTAAATCCAAATCTGGCCTCTGAATTTATCTTGCACGACTCAGTTTCCCTCTAGATGCAGAAAATAAGGGAAACCCTAGGGACAATTCGCACGTTATTTTGATAATACCAGTATGCGCGAAAAAAGACAAAAACGACTTGCCGAGACTTAATTTGTACACAGAAATTCTTTACTATACCTTCTATTTCCCCTAGCTTGACTAATTCTAGGACAATTAAAGGTCCTTCTCAGATTATATTGATTTACACGGGAAAAAAACAAAAAAAAACCTAATATCCTTTACGCAGTTTTGCGTGCGAAATCAGTCACATGTCCCGTGCAACTTTTTTTTTGTGGGCCTGTGTGAACAGAAATTCCCTAGGCATCTGAAGAGAAATGGAACGAGCCCGAAAAATTTGGGGTGCAAATTTAGATTTAGCAAGGAAATCTGCAAAGGTTATGGCATTTTTTTTGCCCCGTACAAATCTAAATAATATGAGAAATATCTTCAATTTCTAGAGAATTACCCAAGCTAGGGGAAACAGAAGGCACACTAGAGAATTTCTGTTTGCAAATTAAATCTCTATAAATCACGACACTTAAGAATATAACATCCATGTATCTATTTTCGCGTATACTAGTATTATAAAAATAACGTCCAGAATATCCCTATGTTTTTACCATTTTTCTGCATCTAGGGGAAAACTGAGACTTGAACGAGAAATTCTGAGGCTAGATTTGGATTCAGCGGCTCAAAATCCGTAAGGTTCGCCTAGTCACTTGTTTCTTGGAGGCAAATTTTCTTATGGCTTGTGTGAACAGAAAATCCTTAGGCTTTTGCCTACTTTTTGCATCTAGGGAGAAAATGGTAAAAGCTCGAAAAATTTAGTGATCAAATTCAGATTGAGAGCGCAAAACTACAGAAGAACTGGCATTGTTCTAATTTTTTGCTTTATAAGTCAGTATAACATTCGCAAGACCTTTAATTTCCCTAGATTTATCCTAGCACATAAGAATATGACACCATTACGTTTATTCTTCCGTTTACTGGTATTATCAAAATAATATCCAGAATATCCTTAGGTTTCCCCTTATTTTCTGAATCTATGGAAAAACTGAAACGTGTAGAAGAAACTCTGAGGCCAGATTTGGATTCAGCAGCTGAAAATCCATAAGAGTGACTTAGTCACTTCTCTCGTGCTGAAAAATTTTTTGTATTGCCTGTGTTCCCTACCGATAGAAAAGTATAATGAGAAAATTCATTAATTAAAAATAGTGTTAATAATTTGAAGAGAAATTTAAAAAAGGGACAGTCGGATTAGCGACGGCCAACTACTGTAAATAACTCTGCCCGCCAGGTACGTGACGAATATAAAAGGAACATTATATTACCGTCGCAAAACTCTTAAAAGGACCATTAAAAGGACCTTGAAAAGGACCTAAATCTCTCAGACTATCTCAGAGAATAAATCGTTTCAAATCGACTCTGCTTATAGTTTCAAATGGGCCTGGCTATTTCGCTAGAGAATACTCGAGATTTCTATCGGTAGGGCGACTAGAATATCTCTAGGCTTTTCCATATTTTTTGCATCTAGAAGAAAACTCAGACGTGTAGGGCCAATTCTAAGGCTATATTCGGATTCAGCGTCCCAAAATTTACAAGTGTAGCCTAGTCACTTGCCTCATGCAGACAACTTTTTTTGTGGGCCTGTGTTGTCACTAAATTTAGTGCCTAATGCACTACTAAAAAGTTTCATCTCTCTAGTTCATGTGGAACCCACCCCAAATGAACCCCTTCATATTATAAACTTCGATAAAAATACACAATTTTGAAAAGTCAAAATGTTTTTAATGAATATCGCTTCATTTAGTGCCGAATGTGTCACTAAATGGCATTGAAAACATTTTGACTTTCGAAATTGTGTATTTTTAACGAATTTTATAATATAGAGGGGTTGATTTGGGGTGGGTTCCACATGCACTAGAGGGATATAACTTTTTACTGGTAATTTCGGAACTAAATTCAGCGATAATCATTAAAAACACTTTGACTTTTCAAAATTTTGTATTTTTAACGAATTTTATAATATGCAGGGGTTGACTTGGGGTAAGTTCCACATGCACTAGAAGGACCAAACTTTTTTCTGGTACTTTCGGCACTAAATGCAGTGATAATCATCAAAAACATTTTGACTTTTCAAAATTGTGTACTTTTACGAATTTTATAATACGCAGGGGTTGATTTAGGGAGGGTTCCACATGCACTAGAGGAATACAACTTTTTAATGGTAATTTCCGAACTAAATGCAGCGAGAATCGTTGAAAACATTTTGACTTTTCAAAATTGTGTATTTTTATCGACGTTTATAATGTGGAGGGGTTGATTTGGAGTGGATTCAACATGCACTAGAAGAACCAAACTTTTTGCTGGTACTTTCGGAACTAAATGCAAAGATAATCATCAAAAACATTTTGACTTTTCAAAATTGTATATTGTTACGAATTTTATAATATGGAGGAGTTGATTTGGGGTGCGTACCACATGCACTAGACGGATTAAACTTTTCAGTGCCACGTTCGGCACTAAATGAAGCGATAATCATTAAAAACATTTTGACTTTTTAAAATTTTGTATTTTTAACGAATTTTATAATATGCAGGGGTTGATTTGGGGTGGATTCCACATGCACTAGATGGATACAACTTTTTAATGGTAATTTCAAAACTAAATGCAGCGAGAGTTGTTGAAAACATTTTGACTTTTCAAAAATGTGTATTTTTACGAATTTTATAATACGGAGGGGTTGATTTGAGGTGCGTTTCACATGCACTAGAGGAATGAAACTTTATAATGTGGCTTTTGGCACAATACTGCCATATGCTGTGAAAACATTGTGACTTTTCAAATATTTCATTTTTCGTTTTTTGTAAACGTTGGGAACTTCACTCATCATTGCAGCCAATTAATCGAAACACGAAATCATGAAGCTGGAAAAAAATTTATTGAATTTGATGAGCATACAGAAGGTATTGTACGGCGTTTGATATTTGACACGTACATAAGAAAAGAATATCCTACTATTAAAAAAATTTTGCAGCACCTACAAGAAACTGTGTCTGATTTTCCGGAAGTTAATCATTTCACAATGAGAAAATTGCTGAAACGCCTCAATTTCAAGTATAAAAAAATGCAGAATCGATCGGTTCTTATGGAGGTTTCCTCGATAGCTGGAAAAAGAGCGACATACTTGCAAACAATTCATTTCTATCGAAGAAATGGTTGGCACATTTACTTTGTCGATGTGACATGGTGTGGTGCTAATCATCACTGCCAACATGGGTGGCTGGAAAGAATTGAGGACAAAGTTCTGGAAAATTTTGATGTGTGTTGCTTTGGCGTACAAGCAGTCGGTAGCACGAAATAGTATAAGGAGACCCCACTCCCATGCGGTCTTTGGAAAATTTGGACGCATAGATTCGGATTTAGTTAGTTTGCATCGTTCGTAGCACTTCTTGCGGAAAAGCGTTGAAATACAAGTTTTGCAAATGGCGGCTTTCGCGTAGTAAGCAATATGGGAAGTTCTTGTGTGTGCAATATGGTTTACTGTTACATTGATGGGCGTGCATCCACAAGCTACGTTAGAAAAAAAGAAAAAGGAGATAGGCTTGAGAAACGTCACTTCGTTTGCCCTAGCACAATCATTTGGATGGTTTTGGATACCAAATGTTATGTGTTTTATTTTAAATATGCCAAATCGAAAAAATTTCTGGTGTAACGTTACTGTAACAGCTCTGCCTGCCTGCCCGGTGCAGACAGACAGCTGCCAAAGACCGTTCACACCTTGGTTTTTCCTTCTGTGTAAAATCTTAAAATCGCGCAGGAATTTTAAATATTGCTAAATTTTGTAATGAAATAAACCAAGTTTTTATAGTTAAAATTGGCAATTATGATAATGAGTTTCATTTTTCTAATATAATGTAAAAATAAGAGATAAAATAGTCAGCCCTGAATTGAGTATTTTAGAAATTGTCAAGTTTTTACAGAAAAGTGTTTTGTCAGTCGTAGTGTTTCTTTATTATTTTTATACGATGTTGATATCCTGTGTCGCACAGTCAAAGAAAATATTTTTCTGTAAGTGAAATAAATAAGTTTTTCTGCTCTTGTACAATGTAAATATTGTTTTTAAGGTGAAATTTCAAATACGTACAGGAACCGTCAGCTTCCAGCAAACTAACCTGCAAAATGCAATGTATATACATATATCTTAGTTTCAGGATTAGAAGAAACAAAGTTCTGTTTTATAATACAAAGTAATCCCCCCCCCCCAATATATATATATATATATATATATATATATATTTTATATCGCAAACATGGATTACTCATACAAAGGCGTAAGATGTTCAATATTTTTTCCATTCCTCTAATTTACTCATTCGTGTACTGTAAAAATATTTGCGTACATTATCCATTCTAGTCCATTAATTTTGCACAAAATTTGGCGATTCCTATACGAATTTGAAATTTCACTTTTAAAAAAAATATTTACATTGTAAAAGAGCACAGAAACTGATTTATTTCACTTACAGCAATATATTTTCTTTGCTTGCGTGACACAGGACATAAAAACCAGATAAGAATAAAAAAACACTACGACTGACAAAATGACTTTTCTGGAAACACTTGACAATTTCTGAAATACTCAATTCAGGGCTGAGTATATTATCTCTTATTTTTACATTATATTGGACAAATTTAACTCATTATCATAATTGTAAATTTTAAATATAAAAACTTGGTTTATTTCATTTAAAAATTTTAAAATATTTAAAATTCCTGCGCGATTTTAGGATTTTCCAGACAGAAAAACCAAGGTGTGAACGGTCTCGGGCAGCTGTCTGATTGCACCGGACAGGCAGGCAGAATGTGACAGTACCTTAAATTATTAAAAGTTCCTTAAAAGTGCCGCTGTCTTTGTTTATCAGTTGCCATGACGACACAACTGCCGTATTGTGAAAATTCAAGGGCTTCTCAATTTTCCGCAAGAGGCGCTACGAGCGATGCAAACTAACTAAATCCGAATCCACGCGTCCAAATTTTCCGAGAGTGGGGTCTCCTTATACTACTTCGTGGTGGGTGGCTATCGAGGAGGCTTTCTCGTTCCTTCCAGTGCTGGCAAAAGAGTCATCATTCTCCACATTGACAGCAGGAATGGATTTTTGGATGGCCGTTTGAAATGTTTCATTGGTAAAAAGTGGAGTGCCGGCTACCACGATGAAATTAACGCGGCTCATTTTGAAGAGTGGTTTAGGGAGGTGCTTCACAAACTGCCATCTAAATCTGTAATTGTGATCGATCAAGCACCCTACCATACTATGATCGATCCTGAACATCGCAATCTCACATAGAGTTGGCGGAAAGCCGATATTATTCAGTGGATGGTAAAACGAAATTTATCGCTTCCAGTGGATACTGAATCATTTGAAAAAATAACTCAAGATGTGAGAGGAAGTGACGTTCAACTGCTCTGGTTGCCTGTCGCACAATGTGAATTCAATTCCATAGAATATGTATGGGCATACGTGAAAAAAAGATTGCTGAGCACAATAAAACTTTCAAAATTCGCGACATCTGCAGTTTGTGTGAAACTGTCATGAATACCGTACCTCCAACACTCTGGGAAAACTCCGTGAATCACGTCGAAAAAATAGAAGTGGAGTATAGAGGTAGTGATTACCGAATGGATATGATAATGAAAATGGAACCCCTCATTATGAACGTTCTTGAAGATGATTCCAGTTATGAAGAACCCTCGGAAGAACCTTCTGTAGAATTGAGACTCAGATTGAAAAAGAACTTTCCGTCTTTCATAGGTCAGACAATATGTTAATAATTTCAATTAGTGTATACTTTTCATACACTATATTTCCACAAAATAGTTCTCGTTTTTGTACATATAATAGCATAATAATAGTGAAAATCACAGCAGGAAAAAATTCTTCCATAATTTCTAACAATATCTTCAAAATTTTAAATTTTTGTAAGGCTTTTCAAATTTTTTTATTAATTCTCAAACTTTATTCAAACTTACAAATCTCCTTTAAAATTGTTCAAATTTTTCCGGTAATTTTGTAACGAATTCTGCGAAATTATATAAATTGCCTTTTAATCGTTCAGATTACTTTTTGATTATTTTCGACATGTTTCGGAAGGCTCCTGAATCATAACTCGTTAACATCTCTTAGATTTATTCAAATTTATTCTACAATTTTTTAATCATGCATACTTGAAAATTTTTTCGACATTTTCTACACTATTTCGAAATTATTTATTTGTTTAATAATTTTAATTTTGTTCGCAATCTTATGTTAAAATTTTTTTTGTAAGCATTAAACCCCTTTAAAGGCTTCACAAACTTATTTCTTAATTCTAAAAAAATCTACATTTTACTTGAAATTGATCGATACTGATCATTTTTCCGTTATCTGTAACAATATAAAGTAAATATTTATATTTCTTGCAGAGAGCAATTTCCATCACAGGGAATAAGTTCGAAGGATAGATCCCCTGTTCACTGGGGTCTTGTTGAAGGCCAGATGGAGGCCTGGAGGCGCAAGTTGAGTAGCACGTGGTGAGGGAAATCCAGGTCCATTCCCTGAAAAAAACGGCACCACAATGGTGATTGGCATTTGCCTTCCCATATAAAAAACTGACTTACAATATCCCAGTTTCCACGAAGACAGCAAGAAGCACATACTTCTTTAAAATTGTAAATTATTACAGATAGTTCAACTAACTACCTCCAATTTAAATCACTTTATTATCTTCATTAGAACTAAAGATAGTTTTGTTGCATATTTATGTACAAAATACTAACAATTGTACTGGTCTGCAGTGAGATCGTTCTTTAAATGAAATTATTCTTAGTACGAAGATTTCGATGCTCCGAACCCCCTCTTGTTGTCTGCTTTTTGATATCACGTCTAGATTTTGTAAAATTTATTTTTCTCGTATATTAAAACATTACAATTTTATCTAGTTTTGTTTCAACATAACACTCTTTAATATGAATTAATTATATCAATACCGGAATGGCTCATTTCAGCTGATGTTAAAAAAGAGAATGAAACAACTCTTAGCCTTCTCCAAGCGCATACATGTGCGCTTGCGCAGTTTTAGTTTGGGTTTTGCGGTAGTCAGTGTGTTCGATAGTTTTTATCTGATTGTTGATGTTTTAAATTGGTTATTTTGCTCAAAAAAAAAAAATATATATATGTCATGGTTTTCTTGGAAAGAAAAAAGCTGATAATTTCCAGCAAATCGTTCAGGAACTTCTTTCTGCTCATAAAGCTCCCAAATGCAACATGTCTCTTAAAATTCATTTTTTGGACTCACACTTAGATTTCTTCCCTGATAACCTTGGTGCTGTATCAGATGAACATGATGAAAAGTTTCACCAAGATCTGCTGCATACAGAAAGACGCTACAATGTAAAATGGTCTAAAGGAATGCTTGCTGCTTTTTGCTGGTCAATTTGACGTGAAACTCCCAATTGAACATATGAAAAGGAAAAAAACTACAAAGTAGGTTGAATTATATTGTTATATAGACATTCTAATGTTTATTCTGCTTAAACTGTTGCAATTTATAACCTGTTTGTAATTATTATTATTATCATTATAACATTATAAGTATTTGATTTCAACTTATTTGTTTAAAAATAGCATTTAAAAAAAATAATAAACATTACATGAAAATTATATGTGTTACATATTTTCTTTTGTTGAATTTCTATTCAGGAGCTCTAAATATTATATTTTCATCCATCAAAATATAAAGAAGAGAAAAAATTTTTTTTGCTGACCAGTGTTATTTATATTTTGTAAATTTTTCAACAGCAATCTGTTCGGAAATGTTTAAAGTACTACCATGCATTTTTTCAGATTTTTCATGTTATTTGTTCAATAAAAAACTATGCTCCAAAGTTCACTATCTTTAAAAGCTGTCAAATTTCCTTACTTTTTTCACATTTTTAGAACTGCAAGCTAAAAAAGCTGAAAATTTTGGTATGGCCTGTGTGACCAGAAAATCCCTAGGCTTTTCACTACTTTTTGCATCTAGGAAAAAATGGTAAAAGCTTGAAGAAATTAGTGGTCAAATTCAGATTGAGAGCGCAAAACTGCCGAGGAAATAGCATTTGTCTTATTTTTTGCTTTACAAGTCAGTATAACATGCGCAAGACCTTCATTTTCCCTAAATTTACCCTAGCGATGAGGAAACGGTAAGCACACTGGAGAATTTTTGTGTATGAATTTGGTGTTTACGAGTCCCAACACATAAGAATATGATACCAGTACGTTTATTCTTCCCTATACTGGTATTATCAAAATAATGTCCACAATATGCCTAGGTTTTCCTTCGTTTTCTGCATGTAGGGGGAAACTGAGACGTGTAGGAGAAATTCTGAAGCCAGATTTGGATTGCGAGCAGCTCAAAATCCATAAGGGTAGCCTAGACACTTGACTCGTGCAGACAAATTTTTTGTATGGCCTGTGTGACAAGAAAATCCCTAGGTTTTTCTCTACTTTTCGCATCTAGAGGAAAACTATAAGACCTCCCTACCGATAGAAATCTCTGAGTATTCTCAAGCGAAATAGCCTGGCCCATTTGAGCCCATAAGTTAGAGAGATTTGGGTCCTTATAGTGGACCTTTTAACAGTGATGCGATGGTAATATAATGTTCCTTTTGTACTCGTCACGTACCGGCCGGACAGAGTTATTTACAGTAGTTGGCCTTCGCTCACCCGACTCTCCCTTTTTAAATTTTTCCTCAAATTATTAACACTTTTTTTTTGTAATTCATGAATTTTCTCATTACACTTATTTATAATTATAACTTACATACTAATATACAATGTTCTAGTTAAATTAAAAAATGTTGTCTTTTTTGGCGTCTCTCATTCCATTTACGAGAAAAGTTGTATTAATTCAAATTTTAAACATTTTAAAAAAAGTTAAGATATCTGAAATCATCGAAACCTGTACATTCCGAATTATTGTGTTTTAGGCTGGTAACTATGAAATTCAGAAAAATATACTTCTACATTTTAATCCGAAAGCTTAACAAAGGACCCCTGAGTGTCGACTGCTCTATTGATATAGCCTCTCTGCTCGTTATTTCTGATCGAATTCTTATTTCGATTTCAGCCTCTCTGCTTGTTATTTATGATCGTATTTTAATTTCAATTTCGGAAAGGACATTTTAAAACCTGTGAAACATTTAAATGAGCTACCTGGAGTCTTGAGAATCTTTAGCATATACTCTGAGATTTCTATCGGTAGGGAATGCTTTATCAGTTTTAAAAAATATTTTTTTATCATTACAGAAAACTGCATTTTTATGTAAAATACTATTTTTCTACTATTCCAACTGTGCGACTATACACGGTATAGCTTTCCATATGGTAACACTTCCAACTCGCTGAGCGGGGGACCATTTAAACTAATGAACAAAGGAGATGAACAATGTTTTATAAGAAGGGCATCCCTGGCGGACCAAAGGAACCGAATGGAGCCTCTACAAAGTACCCGTAAAGATCCCATTGAGTACCCATTCGATTCCTTTTCAAAAAACTAAAAAAAAAACAGCAAAATCAACTTTTAAATTGTTGAAATTCGGATTCTACGTTAAAAATCCCTATAGAAGGTCACGGAATAATCGCAATAGCTTTTTTAGCAACGATAAAAAGTTTAAAAAAAGATAAGATGTATAACTTCTGTTGACTGCTACACTTCAAACGCATCGCCTGTAAGTAGCAGTCAAAATGCGTTATACGTCTTCTATTTTTTTTTAACTTTTTACCGTTGCAAAAAAACTATTGCGATTATTCCGTGACTTTCTACAGGGATTTTTAACGTAGAATCCGTATTTCAACAATTTAAAAGATGATTTTGCTGCTTTTTTTTTAGTTTTTTGAAAAGGAATCGAATGGGTACCCAATGGGATCTTTACGGGTACTTTGTAGAGGCTCCATTCGGTTCCTTTGGTCCACCAGGGATTGCGCTTCATTGTTATTATATTGTTCATGGAACTAAATCGGCGTTCGCGCTCCCCGTGGCGAATTGAATGAATGGAAAGGATACGTTACATCATACCCTTATAGTATCCACAGAGTATATCCTTTCCGTATCATGCAACAAAAAACAGCAAGATGGGCACTTAACTCGGTGCAATTCGAATACTACGTTAAATTTGCCATTAGAATGTCACGGAGTGATTTCAAGTTTTTTTTTGCAGTGTTAAAAGGTTTTTAAAATTTCATAACTTCTGCTGAAGGCGACTTTAAGCGCATCCATATTCGCTTAAGCAGTATGCTGCTACTGAAAGGAGATGCGCTTGAAATCGCTTTCAGCCTATGTTAATGACAGGTATTGTATTAGATTTTATGCTTTCACGATGATTCATTTTGATAAAAAGAGATACTTCGGGTTTCACACGTGTAAAAAAATACGAATTATTTGCCGACGTTTTGTGAACATTGCAGTTCACATCTTCAGCGCTGACCTGAAACTGAGGTATCAGGTCATGATGTTCTTAGGTATACTTTCTACGATGCCTGTGATTGGCCAGAGCGCCCCACCGTGGGGACTGTTCGAACTTGATTAGCCAATCAAGTCTTTTTTTTTTTAATCCGGGAGAACGGAAAGCCAAATCGGATTGGTATTATATCCATTGTCCCCATTGATGTTATTAGGGTGTTTTAATATTTCGATTGCTTCTCTATGTTTTCTTGGAAATTTGTTGTGTGTTTTTGCAATGACTGTTGTTTCATCAAATAAAATGTTATGTCCTGTTTCGATATGATGTTCAGCTAGTGCTGATTGCGTGAAATGTTTTAGCCTGACTTTACTTTCATGTTCTTTCATACGTTGGCTCATCGCTCTCCCGGTTTCTCCAAATAGACTTTGCCATAAGAACAAGGGATTTTATATACTCCTGGATCACTGAAGGGTGCCTTTTTATCTTTAGGGTTATTTAGTAGTTGTCATATTTTCGCAGGTGGTTTAAATACGAGGGTGGATTGATAAGTTTCCGGCCTGACCAAGAAAAACAAAGTTTTTAAGAATTTTTTTTTTTATTTCTCAACATAATCTCCTCCAAGGCTGATA
>NC_046658.1:29492183-29506816 GCF_010883055.1 Belonocnema kinseyi
CGTCTTGTTCAGTGTGCTCTGAAACCTAAACTAACATGGCGATCGGGCTGAAACTATAGCTACAAGCTATCTAAGGATGGTACCATAGAACGCCACCTCAAGATAGGCCTAGTGGCGCCATTTCTTGGTCAGGCCGGAAACTTATCAATCCACCCTCGTATGGTTTGGATGTTGTGTTTGTTGAGAATTCTTCCTATTTGTTTTGTGACACCTTGGATGTAGGGTAGCGTGGTGGTCATTTTTCCCTCTTTCTATCGTAGGTTGTGTTGACTTGCTTTTTTGAGTGTGTTTTCTTATTGCTTTATCAATTTGTTCGACCAGTCCCCACGGTGGGGAGCTCTGGCCAATCACAGGCATCGTAGAAAGTATACCTAAGAACATCATGACCTGATACCTCAGTTTCAGGTCAGCCCTCAAGATGTGAACTGCAATGTTCACGAAACGTCGGCAAGCAACAGGTATTGTATTTTTTTAATGTTTGAACGCAGCAAAAACAACTATTGCAATTATTCCGTGACGTTCACACGGAAAATTTAACGTGGAAACCGAATTGCAATGAATTAATTGTTCATCTTATAGTTTTTTTTGCATTTTTGTTGCATGATACGGAAGAGATACTATGTGGATACTATACGAATACACTACAGCATATCCTTTCCGTTCATTCAGTCAACTTTTTTTCTAACGGCGTCGCAACCCCCTATTTTGTGCGCAAAAAATCCGGTTAGGCGCCTAACATCACGCTACCCTACTGATAGATTCTCAAGCGAAATAACCTGACCCATTTGAGTCTATAAGCAGAGTCGATTTGAATGGTTTAGTCTCTGAGATATTTGGGTTCTTTTCAAGGTCCTTTTAGTGGTCCTTTTAAGAGTGGTGCGACAGTAATATAATGTTCCTTTTGCATTCGTCACGTACCGAGCGGGCAGAGTTATCTACAATAGTTGCCCGTCAATAACCCGACTCTCCCTTTTTAAATTTCTCTTCAAATTATTAACACTTTTTTTTTAATTGATGAATTTTCTCATTATACTTATGTATGATTATAACTTATATACTAATATACCATTTTCTACTTGAATTCAAAAATGTTGTCTTTTTTGGCGTATCCCTTCCGATTGAAATCTCGAGTATTCTCCAGCGAAATAGCCTGGCCCAGTTGAGTCTATAAGCAATGTCGATTTGAATGATTTAGTCTCTGAGATAGTCTGAGAGATTTGGGTCCTTTAAAAGGTCTTTTTAGTGGTCCTTTTAACAGTGGTGCGACGGTAATATAATGTTCCTTTTGTATTCGTCACGTACCGGGCGGGCAGTTATTTACAGTAGTTGGCCGTCGCTAACCCGACTCTACCTTTTTAAATTTCTCTTCAAATTATTAACACTTTAAAGCTTTTAAAACATTTAAAAGAGCTACCTGCACTTTTAAATATGGGCAGTCGTCATTTCCTCCACGGCTACTTGCGTACCCTTCCCCTTACAGTGTGCAGCGACACTACCCCTCACAGGTCGGAATGAAGAAAATCGTTTATCTTTCAACTTTTTTCCTAAACGTACGGTGTAGTGTGATACCTAAATCTGCACCATTCTTCATTTGCAATGTATTTAAATCCGAATGACAGTCATATACATGGAAAAAATTTGTCATTATGAAAGTCACGAACTTGTAGATAGGTCTCGGATACGAGAAAAATTCGTCGGATATTGATGTATTTTCATAAATAATCTGCGAAATTTGAGAAGGGATGAATGAACTCCATGTGATAATTCTGAAACGGTTTATCACTTTTTTTCTCCGTGAATAACTACAAAAACTTTACGAGTAATTCACTAAAGATCCTCAGAGCACTCAGGAGTGTACCCGATAAATCTGCGAACTAGTATGTAGTCTCGCTTGTGCGTGATCTGCACACACGCTCGCCTACACGCGCGACAATTCAACATGATTTCTTTGTTTAAATCTTTGGATAAAAATGAGACATTTTTCAGATCTTCGATTTTAAATTACTTTATATTTACATCTAAAATCATTATATTTGAAACTATCTTTCAAGGTTTTTCATATACAATTTTTTAATATTTATTTCTAAAATGATCTGATATTCTGAATACTTGAATTCAAAACTACGATATTGTGAAATAAAAAATAAAATCCTACAAAAATTAATCTAAAAATTAATTTTAGGAGAAACTTTAGTTTCAAGGAATCAAAGATTAAACGATTTTATAATTGCGCATTCGAAAACAATAATTTCCAATTAACATTACAAACATTTTATAGATGATAAATAAATGCATTATGAATAGGTATTATCTCATGTAGTATCAAATGACAATCGAAACTATTGGATAGATTTTTTTGACTAAAAAAAGTGATTTCTCTCGAAACAAAAATTCCTGTCATTTTCACCGTTCCAAATTGGTGAATTTTAAATATTGCAAGAAAAATTGTAAACCTTTAAAGTTATTTAATTATTTTAAAAAATTTTAATTCCATCAGTTGATTCTAAAGTTTATTTTATGCTTTTGCAATTTGATTTTGGTTCTTCCGGGTAGGTGGCCACCCTGGTCTAGTTCTAATACAGGTATCTCCAAAGCAAAGAGGTATTAACAAATTTAAAATACTGTAATATCAATATAAGTAATTAATAATAAAATAAACTCGAATGATCTCTTATTTTTATTCTACTTGTTTTTTTAAAAATAATTTTAAGAAACTACTACTATATGCTATTTAACTCACAGCACTGTAGAATTTGCTTTATTGAAGGGAAAATGAGAGTGTTGCATTTTATCTACCTGTCCACCTCACATTTCTCCTACCTTTCCTAATTGCACTTACCAACGAAATAGTGTGAACCTATTTTGTAATAGGCCCGTAGCACTCTGAAATGAAAGTGACGGAAATGTTGACCACGGCCGAGGTCGGCGCTGGATGTACTTTTAGGCCGGAAAAAATTCAAACGCATGGGGAAAGTGTCATAATTGTGAAACTTTGTCCCTTTTTTAATGAAACGGAAATAAAAGCTTCTAATGTGTCCCCTAAGGGTTAACATTTTTCTTGCACCTTCTTTCCTATTCCTTTACAGACACCCCACCCACTTACTTGGTGTTGGGAGGGGAACCTACAGTTTAAGGTGAGTTCCGAACCACAAAGAGCAACAGATTTATGTACTTAGAGAACCTTTTTCTTTAGAGGTACCGGTCCACGACTCTCCGGACATGAACTCCATTGCTAGGCTAGTGTTCACCGCATGGGCCGCCGAGGATCTTCCAGAATGCGCGGCGGGAATCAAACCCGCAAGCCGACAGAGTGGAACCAAAGCCTACGCTTTAGGCCTCACGACCTTCGTCCCACTTTCTTTTTTAATTATAAAAGTGATTTTTGGGATTTTTTTGCTTTAGAATTAAGTTTGAAGGCTTTTAGACTGAAAATGTATCAAGGTTTTTTGTGACAAACGAAAATAATTGGGTATAAGTGTGTTGTTTTTTAACGCAATTCTGGTTACGCGAATTGTTCCGAAAAAGGGCAAAGTTGACACCGTACCAAAAGACAAAAAAATAATAAAGATCTGGCAAAAAGATATTTCGAGAGCTAACTTTGAACTACAGGCAGGTCATGTAATTTGTGCACAGTATTTTGGTTCTGAAAATATTATTACGGAGCATCCGATACTTGGAATAGATGGATCTGTTATCTGAACGGTACGTATTTTTATTTAAATTATTTTTTTATTTTTTCGATTAATATAAATAAAACAATTTATTAAAATTTGTATACACAAATTTTTTATCACATTAAAGTCATTACAATTGTTTTTAAAGATCACAATTTTTTTTGTACACTTTGAAAATAATTAAAAATAAAGTTTTGTACTATAAGAAAAATTTTAATTTTAAGTGTGGTTTAGAGTGAAAATGTCATCGAAAATATGCAATCAAACATTTTTTGTAACAAAAATTATTTATACCACACATTTTTTAATCAATTTTAATAATATAATTTATTAAAGTTGCAATCAAAACACATTTGAAACCAGTTTAAAGTTATTAAATCAATTAAATCAATATTTATTTATTCCATAAATATAGTGAAATATTTTCATTAAAAAAATATTTTCAATGTTGAAATTTTCTAAACTGCTTTGAATTTAAAATAACAATAACTGAAAAAAAAAATTTCTGGCTGAAAATGTTTTCATTGATTATTATTTTAATTGTACACAATAATTTTAGAAACTTTAAATTTGAAGAATGTTTTGTATAGAAATATTTAATTATTGCATTTTTAATAAACAAATAATATTTATTAATAAAAATTTAATTGTATTAATTCGGGAATTTTCTAGTACGGCTGTTATAATTATACAATTTTCTGCCAGAAATATAATTATTCAGGAATTTTATAATTCGGTAGCATTATAAACTGTTCTCGAAGTTTCGAATTCGGGAGTTTTTTTCTGGAATTTTACAATTCCGAACACTTCCTTTTTCCAAAATGGAAAGTTTCCAAATAATGAAATTTCCTACTAATAAATTTCCCGAATAGTAAAATTCGCGACTAATAAAATTCCTAAATTGGAAATTTCCCGAATAATGAAATTCCCGACAGAAAATTGACGAATTATAAAATATCCAAATTAGAAAATTCCATAATTTAAACAAATAATTTTTTTATAAATATTATTCATTTATTAAAAATACAGTTAAATATTTTGTATTCAGAAAAATATTTTCAATTTTTAAAGTTTCTAAAATTATTGCTTGAATTTAAAATAACATTTTTTAAAAATATTTCTGGATGAAACTGTTTTCAATTATTGCTATTTTATATTTAAACAATAATTTTAGAAACTTTAAACATTACAAATATTTTTTGTAGAAATATTTTATTATTGAATTTTTAATATAATATTACTTGGAAAACCGAATACGGCAATTTGCTCATGTCAAAATCACTGATATAAAGAAGACTAACTTGGAACAAAAAAAAAGCGAGCAAAGATTACTGCAACTTAAATTGCTTAAGGGCATGCTCTCTGGTGACTACGTGACTAAACCAGTCCCCGATTAGGAACTTTTTTTTTGTGTTCACTATGTCAAAAGGCAATGATATATCGCCCTCCAAATTTGGAATTGAGAAAATGAGACAATAAATTGCGTTTGTATATTTATTTTGAGTAATAATTTTGAAAAAAATTAACCGATAAAATAAATATGCAAAATTTTCATTTTTTTGGTGCTCACTGTGCCCACAAGGATTGAGATATCGTGTTTCAAATTTGACAGCTTAAATAGAAAATTTTAACGAACGTTTGTATGCAACAATATGTTTATAATTTCAAAGAAAGTTTATTTATAAATTGGTAAAATAGGATATTACCATTTAAGCTATAGCACTTCGCAGATAATTTTTGATTTGATGGATTTCAGATTTTTTTATTCGCGTATATTGAGCAATGACACAAATTTGGAACTAAATCGTCTAAACATTTAAAAAAATTAATATAAAGAATAAAGTTTGCACATTTGTTGCAAATCAACAAATAAGTATCTGCGCATACGTAACCTATCATTATTTTTTTAGGATTTTTAGCGATTTCCAGCGGAGAAAAAAAAGAAACTTTGAACGTCGATAAAGTCGAGATCATATGACTAAGTTCGTTCATGAAATTTTTGTGTGGGATGATTTTCATTTTTTGGTCCACACTACGTCGACCCACACGGATTGAGATATCTTGTTCAGGTTTTAGAAACTTATATAGAAATTCCAAAACTTGTGTCAGTGCTCAATATACGAAAATAAAAAATCTGAAATGTATTGAATAAAAATTTATCTGCAAAGTACTACAACTCGAATGGTAATATCCTATTTTATCAATTTATAAATAAACTTTCTTTGAAATTATAAACAGTGTTCCTAATTATAGTATTTATTCGTTTAATATTCTGTATTTTTATTCATTTTGTATTTATAATTAATTAATTATTTTCCCCAAATATAATTTTTTATT
Organism: Belonocnema kinseyi; assembly: GCF_010883055.1. Classification (NCBI taxonomy): domain Eukaryota; kingdom Metazoa; phylum Arthropoda; class Insecta; order Hymenoptera; family Cynipidae; genus Belonocnema; species Belonocnema kinseyi. The sequence continues at coordinate 29,498,195 of NC_046658.1, forward strand.
CTAAAATTTTATCAATATTAATTTATTTCATAAATCATATTCTTTATAATATAAATCATTAAAAAAATTGAACATGTTTGCAACAATATATATTTTTCAAAACACAATTGATTTTTATAAAGGTCTTATAACGAAACAAAGTAAATTGTTTTCTAGCTTCAAAAAGAAATATTAATGTTTATAATTCAGTTTGATTATATTATTTATTTTTTTATTTATATTATTTATTATTAAATTAAATTAACTATTTTCACACTTTACAATATTTACATATATGTTAATACTGAAAATGTAATGTTCACTTTCTGGAATTATTATTGGTACTCTGTCAAAGTTTATTTGTATATAATGAATAAAATAATGTTTTCTTAACTTCTCATTAGTACTTATTAATTTATTGGATATTTAATATACTAACAAATATATTTCCGAGATAAATATACGAAAAAAATGTATTTTAGCAATACCCTACCGATAGAAATCTCTGAGTATTCTCAGGCGAAATAGCTCTGAGAAGCTCTGAGAAATTCTCCACAGGCACTCAGGTGAATATATTTAAATTCCACGTAGCTCGTTTAAATGTTAAAGGCTTTAAAATGTCCTTTCCGAAATTGAAATAAAAATACAATCATAAATAACAAGCTGAGAGGCTGAAATAAAAATAAGAATTCGATTATAAATAACAAGCAGAGAGGCTATATCAATAGAATAGCCGACACTCAAGGGTCTTTTGTTAAGCCTTCGGATTAAAGTTTAGAAATAGATTTTTAAAATTTCATAGCTAACATCTTAAAGCATAGTAATTCGGAATCTACGGGTTTCGATGAATTCGCCTACCGATAGAAGTCTCAGAGTATATTCTAAAGACTCTCTAGGGTCAGAGAAACTCAGAGAAATTTTTCGCAGGCACTCAGGTAGATATATGTAAAGGTCCAGGTAGATCTTTTAAATGTTTTAAAATACTCTTTCCGAAATTGGAATACGATCATAAATAACAAGCAGAGAGGCTGAAATTGAAATAAGAATTCGATCATAAATAACAAGCAGAAAGGCTATATCAATAAAGTAGCCGACACCCAAGGGTCCTTTGTTAAGCTTTCGGATTAAAATTTAGAAGTAGATTTTCTAAATTTCATAGTTAACAGCCTGAGACATAATAATTTTAAATCTACGAGTTTCTATGATTTCGGATATCTAACTTTTTTTTTTAAATGCTTAAAATTGGAATTAATACGTTTCTCGTAAATGGAACGAGATACGCCAAAAAAGACAACATTTTTTAATTCAACTAGAAAATTGTATATTAGTATCTAAGTTATAATTATAAATAAGTATAATGCGAAAATTCATCAATTGGAAAAAAGTGTTAATAATTTGAAGAGAAATTTAAAAAGGGAGAGTCGGGTTCTTGACGGGCAACTATTGTAGATAACTCTGCCCGCTCGGTACGTGACGAATACAAAAGGAACATTTTATTACCGTCGCATCACTCTTAAAAGCACCACTAAAAGGACCTTGAAAAAGACCCAAATCTCTCAGACTATCTCAGAGACTAAATCAGACATGCCCAACCTGGAGAAATTCCCGCCAGCCACACATGTTTTGCGCTTACCACTATTTCGCCTGGAGAGCGAAAGTGGTGGTAGACTCAGACCCAAGCAGCATCGCAGATACGAAATATCTGTTCCAGTGCTTGGGGCGACTAACTTTTCAATATAAATTTGTAAGGTTCACTAGAATTTTAATTATTTTATTGCAGCATGTTTACATTTATTTTCGAATAATGTAATTCAAAGGAGAATTGTGCAAAGTGTTTATTTTACATTATTCAATATTTTAATATTACAGTTGTGGTTGACTGACACTTTTGAATGTTTAACAATATACTAACATGATGTACAATTATATAACTTATTCTTCTACCTTGTACATCATGTTAGTATATTGTTAAACTTTCAAAAGTATCAGTCAAACACAACTGTAATATTAAAATATTGAATAACGTAAAATGAATAAATACTTTGCACAATTCTCTTTTGAATTAAATTATTTGAAAATAAATGTAAACATGCTGAAATAAAATAATCAAAATTATGGTCACCATCACAAATTTATATTGAAAAGTTAGTGGCGACCCTAACAGATATTTCCTATCTGCGGTGCTGCTTGGGTCTGAGTCTACCAGCACTCTAGCTCTCCAGCCGAAATAGTGGTAAGCGCAAAACATGTGTGGCTGGGGGGTATTTCTCCAGGTTGGGCAGGTCTGGACTAAACCATTCAAATCGAACCTTAAAATACTCTCAAACCGGCCAGGCTTTTTCCACTGAGAATACACTGAGATGTCTATCGGTAGAGAACATACATATTATATCAATTAAAAAACAAAACTTGTAAATAAATACATAAATAAACTTGAACTTATAACTTGTCTATCAATCTGAACAACAAATATTACTAAATTCTCAATACTTTACATATAAACATAATACCACCTGTCATTTTTTCTCTTCCAAGTAAAGCAAGCGGTAAAGACTGCAAGAGGTTTAATAGACGATAAGTCCTATCGCAATGAGATAACACAGCTGAAATCCAAGAGAGAATGTTTACATAATTTGATTATGCTATTTTGACAATCTGACACTTCCTAAATTTCTCTTGCATTTATTAGAACAGCAGTGCAGTGGGACTCCGACGTGAAGATGGGGGTAGACGTCAAATCAGGCTCGGTCAACTACGTGGGGAATAAATGGCGAAATTCAGCGCCATCTGCGATGGGCAGGAGAACTACAGAAGCATGCATGTATTAGTCGCTTTATATGTGCATGCTCCTTCCTTGGATTTGTTGGCTAGTAAAAGAATTGAAGAAAAAAGGATAAATAAATACAACATTAAGGAAACAAGAAACGCAAAATAAGAAATTGAAGATAATTATCATTCAATTTCTCATTTAACGTTTCTTATTTACTTAATTTTGCTTTTATTTTTGTATTTTAAGTGAAAAAAGATAATTACGAGGAGAGTTAGGATGTGCATACGTATGAATTTTTATTATTTTTTTAAGCAGAGTTGACCTGTGATATACAGTTTTTTAAATATGTTATAACCACATCAGTTTGCGTTTTCAAGAAATCCTTTTCATTAAAGTGATACCGGCACACGAAAAACCGTTTTAAGGTTATGTTCTCATACGGTGACAGCACCAGACAAGACGTCACAGTAACAAATGACAGCAAGCAATTTTCTGCACACGCGCTTTTTACACCAATTTGCGCCCTCTACGATGGGCAGGAGAACTAATTTGACTCCCCTCGCTACCTCTCAATCCCCCGCGCTAGGTTCGAAAAATTCTCCATTTTGCCTTATTGAGTTGACCGAGCCTGCGTCAAATGGCATCGAACGTTTCGGTCATCTGAGTTCTGACCTTTTTCCCGTCATCTGACTTTAAAGAACGGAGTAATAATAAGGAGACCGATCATAATGTACCATGATCAATGATGCCAATGCGGGCACCCTGTGCTACTACACTTGCATTAGGGCTGCGCGTTGGTTGGCCGCATTCGGCACGCGATTCAAACTTACTTTAAAAAACTAATCTTGTAATTTAAATAAATAATTATTAAAATATGCACAAGAATGTATACAAATTATGTAACTTTTGATTTCAGGCAAGAACAAAATTTATAGCACATACATTTTATAAATAACAGTTTATCTTCATTGAACTACTTATATTTTACAATAAATTTTTAGAATTACCATACAATATTTCAGCAGCTTGATATATAGAAGTTAATTGCAGACTAAAATAATGATATTTGACTTTTTCTAAAAAAATGTAGCTCAGAATATTGTTCTATTAGATTAAGTCTTAATCGAAAAGAAAATTATTGTGAGTTGAAATTTTTGTTATATCAATTCAAATATTATTATTATATTCTGCAATTAACTTCTTTATATTAAGGGTGTTGGTTCAATCCCACTTTGAATTTTTCTTAATGAAAGATTAGAATCGTTTGCTAATTTATTTTGTTACTCACAATTCTGAAATAACAGAAGAATTCTAGAGATTCACGGCTCTTCCAAAGGGCCAAGTCTTGAAGATGGTATCCCCAAATTTTACGAAATACCTTGCGAAATGGAGCAAAAAGCAGAGAAAACTGACACGCCATGTTTTTTTGTAACTTTATTTGTGATCAACCACCAGGCTAGCTGTAACCTTCACTCTATACGCGGAATCGGGGCGTCCTTCGTTATCGTCCGTGGGTCAAGACTACAATTCTCAAAGGGGAAAACCTATTCTGGGAGATTGACTTTTGATGAGACTATCATTAATCGATATTACTTCAAAAATAATAAGACACGTGTCCCGGATTTTTTGGTCCCTTGTAAGAACTATGCGCTTTTGTAAATCACATTAGCCAATGGTGCAGAAACTCTACCGGGGTCGCGTGCGAGAACTCTCAACAAGATCCGCTGGTCTAGCGGACCAGAGTCTGACTGTTGACCACGCTGCCGTGGGTTCGAATCTTCTTCTCAACTTTTTATTTTGTATTGTAAACATGTCAAGTAATAATTTTTAATGCTTTTCCGGCGAATAAATTATTTGTTTGAAAAATACTAATGGGAAATAAATATCATGCAGACACTTTTCGAATAATTTATTTGTGTAATCGTAATTTTTTTTACATTTTTGCGTGTGATAATCGTTACGGATTATCACTTAGCTGGTTGATGCAGTTTTCACTGCAGCGACGGCAGAAATGAGAATCAGCCAAAGATTAGACAGTTTTCAATTGGGAAATACAAAAAAAATGTGAATACAATTTCCTACAAAATATTGAAATGGATTTTTTTTGCAAATAACATCTGCAAACGCATAAATTTGATAAATTCTCATTTCTTCCATCACTGCAGTGAACACTGCATCACCCAGCTTCGAAAAGTGTCTGCATGGTATTTATTTCCCAGTAGTATTTTTCAAACAAATAATTTATTCGCCGGAAAAGCATTAAAAATTATTACTTGACATGTTTACAATACAAAAAAAAAGTTGAGAAAAGGATTCGAACCCACGGCAGCGTGGTCAACAGTCAGACTCTGGTCCACTGGACCAGCGGATCTTGTTGAGAGTTCTCGCGCGCGATCCCGGTAGTTTCTGCACCATTGGCTAATGTGATTTACAAAAGCTCATAGTTCTTACAAGGGACCAAAAAATCCGGGACACGTGTCTTATTATTTTTGAAGTAATATCGATTAATGATAGTCTCATCAAAAGTCAATCTCCCAGAATAGGTTTTCCCCTTTGAGAATTGTAGTCTTGACCCACGGACGATAACGAAGGACGCCCCGATTCCGCGTATAGAGTGAAGCTTACAGCTAGCCTGGTGGTTGATCACAAATAAAGTTACAAAAAAACATGGCGTGTCAGTTTTGTTTGCTTTTTGCTTCATTTCGCAAAGTATTTCGTAAAATTTGGGGATACCATCTTCAAGACCTGGCCCTTTGGAAGAGCCGTGAATCTCTAGAATTCTTCTATTATGTTAGAATTGCGAGTAAAAAAATAAATTAGCTAACGATTCTAATCTTTCAAATGCTGCCGTCTGCTACCCGCTGGTTTTTTTATCTTTCGCAAAATTCATATTTGTCGGGAAAATAATCATTTCCTCAAGAAATTTTTTGATTTTTCAACATTTTATTGAGCCGAGGATCTCGCAGAACCCCGGATATTCGACAAGTTTTCTTTCTTTCGTTCACAAATCCTACAGAAAAAATATATATGGCGTCAGTGCCGTACCTATTTAACAAAAATTCAAAGTCGGATTGAATCAACATCCTTAAGCTGCTAAAATATTAGATGACATTTCAAAAAATGTATATATTCTAATTTTTTTTGTGAAATCCCTACCGAAAGAAATCTCTGAGTTTTCTTTAGCGAAATAGCTTGGCCCATTTGAGTCTATAAACAATGTCAATTGAAACAAAATAGTCTCGGAGATAGTTTGAGAGATTTGGGTTCTTTTCAAGATCCTTTTAGTGGTCCTTTTAAGAGTGGTGCGACGGTAATATAATGTTCCTTTTTTATTCGTCACGTACCGGGCGGGCAGAGTTATTTAAAGTAGTTGGTCGTGGCTAATCCGCTCTCCCTTTTTAAATTTCTCTTCAAATTATTAACACTTTTTTTAATTGATGAATTTTCTCATTACACTTATTTATAATTATAACTTATATACTGATTTACAATTTTCTAGTTGAATTCAAAAATTTTGTCTTTTTTGGCGTATCTCATTCCATTTACGAGAAACGTTCTATTAATCCCAATTTTAAGCATTAAAAAAAAAGTTAGATATCGGAAGTCATCGAAACCCATAGATTCCGAATTATTATGTTTTAGGCTGTTAGCTATGAAATTAAAAAAATCTACTTCTAAATTTTAATCCGAAAGCTTAACAAAGGACACTTGAACGTCGGCTACGCTATTCAGATAGCCTCTCTGCTTGTAGTTTATGATCGTATTCTTATTTCCATTTCGGAAAGGATATTTTAAAGCCTTCAGACCATTTAAACGAGCTTCCTGGACCTTTATAAATATCTACCTGAGTGCCTGCGGAGAATTTCTTTGAAATTCTTTGACCTAAAGAATTTTTAGTATGTACTCAGATTCTTTTCGGTAGGGATATAAGTCAGTCTTTGGAATTTATTTAAAATAAACTGTTATGTATAAAATATACGTGATATAAATTTTGTTGTTGCCTCAAACGGAAGGATACAGAATTTTTATACATTCTTGTGTATATTTTAATAATTATTTATTTAATTTACAAAAATTGTTTTTTAAAGTAATTTTGAATCGCGCGTCATGTATGGCCAACCAGCGCGCAGCCCTAACGCACGCGCAGTAGCACAGAATGCCAACATTGACCATAATCCAACAAAGCATGGTCCTGCTAGGCGGAAGTAAAGAAAGGCAACCAATCATATTCTGCACCCTAGGGCAACCGACCTCTCTGACATCGTGTCAAAGATATTATAAACTTACATGCGGTGCAGGCTTAGTTACCCGCCATAAATATAGACGGCGCGTCCGGCGAAAAAGTCACTTCCCCTCTACATACCACCACCCGTAGATAGCACCGACGAAGTTCCATCGATATATTTTGCCAACAGCCACTTGGAGCGCTGTAAGCAACTCACAGTAGGCCCCTCCAGGCGAACTAATGGTTACTTAGCTCGGACAAGAACCATTTGGATTGAAAGTAAATTGCCAATTAAAAAATTTTTACATTTATAACTTTGCAAAACTTGGTTATTTTAAAAAATGCCACAAATATAAGTCGATGAGTAATTTATATTACGATTTCATATATTTTGCACGAATTCTAAAATTATTAATTATAATTTTCAATCTATATATTGTCTATATATAGTTCTTTAATATTATTTAGTTTTTATTTTTGTGGTCTGTAATTTCTACGGATTTTTTTAGACTATTCGTCTAATCAAGTTCTTGTATGTATTTTCCAATTTCTTAATTATTATATATTCTAACGTTTTTATAAAAATATAATTATAATTCCAAGTGATAGGAAAATTGTTCTTTCGGTTTTTAGATGTTAAGACAACAGATCCAAGCCAGATTACGTTTCGCATTGCCAAACAAAATTAGACGAACAGAATTTCACTGGCACATTCATAAAAGATATCATGTTCCATAAAATATGTTTCAAAATAAACTTTTAATTATTATAATTGATACAATAATTGTATAAAAATGTGATACAAACATACATTTAAAACTTTTGAGCTTCAAATAAAAAAAACATTGCTGGATTCAATGCAGGCTGATTTAACGCTACTTTTATTTTAATTTTTTTAAATAATAATTTTACTTTTGCAAGCGTTTTCTGTAATGTACAAAAATACAATGCACATTTTCAAATAACTTTTTTTATCCAAAAATACATTTGTTAGATTATTGTTATTTTATATTCAAACAATAATTTTTAGAAACTTTAAACATTAAAAAAGTTTTTTCTTTGGTAAAAATATTTTATTATTCTATTAAAAAAATTTTTTTTTCAAACTATTTTTTAATTGTTTAAATTAAAGTTGTCTAGCCCGGATATTGTATAATTCGGAATTTTTCTGTCGGCAATTCTCAAATTCTGTAAGATTGTAAATTGTCGAGAATTTTCCAATTCGGGAATTTTATATTTCGACAATGTTATAATTTCGAAATTTTTACAGTGATGTGGGAATTTTATTTTTCGGAAAAAGCGACTGAAAAATCCCGAAAAATAAAATTCTCGACACTGTAAAATTCTTAAATTCAAAAATAACCAAATATTAAAATTCCCGAAATTATAAAAGTCTCGAAATATAAAAGTCCAATTGGAAAATTCACGAAAAATAAAATAAATAAAATTCCGGACAATAAGATATTACCGAATTTTAAGAATCCCCAAAGAAAATGGCTGAATTATAAAATAACCGAACTAGAAAATTCCTGAATTTAAACAATTAAAAAAAATTGTTTATTAAATATTATTTATTTATTGAAAATACAATAATCGAATATATATTTCTGGATGAAAAAATTTGTTTGTAAATGTGCATAGTATTTGA
>NC_046658.1:29506916-29512142 GCF_010883055.1 Belonocnema kinseyi
ATGATTTTAATTTGTAACTAAATAATTTGAGAGGTTTCAATATAAAATTATCGAACACTTTCCATTCAAAAATTCAGATGAAATATTTAAATAGCTTTAAATGTGAAATTATTCAATATATTCTGAAGACTACAAATCTAAAATGTCTAAATTATTAAGGCTTTAAATATTTTTGACATTGCTGTTCTGGAGACTAAATAGCACTTATTCTTTTATTGAGAAATCACAACCAAAATTGTTAAAGAAAGTTTTTAAAAGAGTTTTAAAAACCTTAAAAAAGGTCAGAGGTTTCAATAGTTCAATATATGTGATAGAACCTCTTTAAATTTGAAATTAGTCTATACTGCTTCATGTTTGAGCTACAATTATTCCATTTTAGAAGTTATAAATTACAATTGTGAAAAACAAATAAAATGTTTTAATTAATTTATATTTAAAACAAAAAACCTTTGTATAATTCAATCTAAATGCAGCTGCAAACATTCAATTTGAAATGCGTTGAATTCAAGGTATAGCTTAAAAAGAAAACTGAAAGAAAAGGATCGACTTTCAAAGAAATCGAAAAAAAGTGACTCGCTCAATTGCGAATTAACATGAAAATGATGTATTTTCGCATTTTTAAATTTTAAATTAAAACTTTTTCGCGTTGTAACAATTTCGAATCCCAGAATGTTATTTTTGACCTAACCTATAACTTGTAACGAAAATTCTGAAAATTCAAACAATAAGGCTGTATTCTGAAAATGAAGCAATTTGCAAATTTTAAACTTAGTGTTGTGTAAATTGTATTGGTATCTTAAAAGAGTATAAATAGTTCTTAAATCAGTTTTTAAATTTTCTGAAGTTTTCCCTTTTCACATACCTAGATGTCAGAAAAGCCTACCAGTGACTGAAATGGATTAGAAAAAAATCGCCAAGATCCAAGAATAAGGATGCACAGCGAATTTTAACATTTTTAATTGTGATTATCTTTAACTTTGTGATATAAAAAATTTTCATACAAGTTTTCTTTATTAATACTGTAGGAAAAAATCAACAAGATCGAGGCCAAAATTATAGTTAGAGCAAATTTTCTGTAATGCTATGGGGACGGCTGAAATATACCGAAAAATAAAATTCCCGACTCGGTAAAACTCTCTGTCCCGAAAAATACAATTACAAAACTAATAAAATTCCGGAACAGTTTATAATATTAACGAATTTGAAAATTCCCAAATAATAAAACTCCCCAAATAAAATTGTTTCTGAATCAGTTATAATTATTTATTCAAAATACGATAACAAAATATTGTTTTCAAATAAATTTTTGTTTAATATTTAAAGTGTTAAAGTTATTATTTGAATTTAAAATTAAAATTATACAACAAATTTTACCGACAAATTAATATACAAGAACACGTGTTTTTTAATTAACATTTCGATTTTTCGGAAGAAATTTTGTGATTTAAAAAATACTATACACATTTTAAACCAAAATATCTTATCCAGAAATATATTTTGTTTTGATTATTGTTATTTTAAATTTAAACAATAATGTTTATACACTACAAACATTTAAAAAGTGGTTTCTTTGGTGTAAATATTTGATTATTTCAATTTAAAAAATATATTTGCCAAAGAAAAATGTTTTCAGCACTTGTTTATCTCGAAATGTCTTTCTGTAATATTTGTTTTAAAATTAAAAATATGATTTTTCCAGAAAATTTTTTTTATGTTAAAAAAAAGACTATGTGCCAAAAACCTGGATCAAGCTTCAGATATGAAAAAATTCAGTGATACATACATATCAAACTTTTCTAACCTCAAAAAATCTTTCTACTGCTTTACCGTCATATTTTACGAAGAACGAAAAAACAAGAATTTGACTTCGTAGTACGATGAGGGCAGCACCTCGATAGGGCAGAAAATGTGATGTCCTATATATATAATTCCCCACTCCGACGCCTCGTACCGCATCTACGTTGATAATATATTTGATCGAGTGCAGCAGTTGGCTTCCGATTCCATTCGCGCCAATGCAGTGAGTCTGGTGGGGGGCGTCGATTCACTCCAAGTCACTCCAAGTCGACGTATTTGAGCATCAAATTGGCGGGACCATGGTTTGTTGGCCGCCCTCGATGCTCATCCTGGGGTGCGTTCCAGGCGACCACCCGGGTGAATTGGTGGGTGAAGTAAAGAAGTGGGTGGAGTTTACTAGGGTGAAGTGGAAGGAAAATTGTAGAATGAACGGTTTCGAGTGTGCATTGGGTGTATGTTTGGTGAAAGATAGTTGAGGGTCAGTTACACAAAAGTATAAAAAATGCAAGAACAGGATAAGAAGATTTTAATTGCTGCTTCAGTAAGGAGGTCATTGTTATTACAAACAGAGATGTGTTCAATAATAGTGGAAAGTGATGAAGAGACTAAACTTTAGTCTACTACTAAACTTGCGATACCCGCCACTTTTACCCGCCAATTCCAAAGTTCACTCACTTCCACCTACTTAGTTTCAGTGGGTGAAATAGTCACCCGTCGAGTGACCCCCACTCTTCACCCGAGTGATCGCTGAACGGTTCACCCGAGTGAAGCCCAACACCACAGATATTACAAACGTAGATGCGGTACGGGGCGTCAGAGTGGGGAATTATATATATAGGACATTACATTTTTTGCCCTATCAAGGTGCTGACCTCATCGTACTACGAAGTCGAATTCTTGTTTTCTCATTCGTCGTAAAATATTACGGTAAAGCAGTAAAAAATTTTTTTGAGGTTAGAAAAGTTTGACATCTATGTATCGCTGAATTTTTTCAGATCTGAAGCTTGATCCAGGTTTTCGGTACAGTTTTTTTTTAATTATAAAAAAATGTTCTCGAAAAATCATATTTTTAATCTAAAAAAATATATTATACAAAGATATTTCAAGATAAACAAGTGCTGAAAGCATTTTTCTTTGACAAATTTTTTTTTTTACTCCAAATAATCAAATATTTATACCAAAAAAAACAACTTTTTTAATGTTTGAAGTATTTAAACATTATTGTTTGAATTTAAAATTACAATAATCAAAACAAAATATATTTCTGGATAAGATGTTTTGGTTGAAAATGTGTATAGTATTTTTTAAATCACAAAAGTTCTTCCAAAAAATCGGAATGTTAATTAAAAAACACGTGTTTTTGTATATTAATTTGTCGGTTATATTATTTTTTATAATTTTAATTTTAAATTCAAACAATAACTTTAACACTTTAAATATTAAACAAAAATTTATTTTATAACAATATTGTATTTTCGTAGTTTTAATAAATAATTAATATTGATTAAGAAACAATTTTATGTGGAGAGTCTTAATATTTGGGAATTTTCAAATTCGTTAATATTATAAACTGTTCAGGAATTTGATTAGTTTCGGAATTGTATTTTTTGGGACAGAGAGTTTTACTGAGTCGGAAATTTTATTTTTCGGGAAATTTCAGTCGTCCCCATAGAATTACAGAAAATTTGCTCTACTTATAATTTCGGCGCTCGATCTTGTTGGTTTTTTCCTACAGTATTATTAAAAAGAAATGTGTATGGAAATTTTTGATATCACAAAGTTAAAGATAATGTCAATTAAAAATTTCTTAATTCGCTGTACATCCAATTTTTATTCTTGGGTCTTGGCAATTTTTTCCTAATCCATTTCAGTGACTGGTAAACAGGGGTGATTTTCTCTTAGAAAATAAATGATTAAAATTTGAAAAAATTGGGTAGGCCTTTTTGACATCTAGGTATGTAAAAAAGGTAAACTGCAGAAAATTTAAAAACTAATTTAAGAACTATTTATACTCTTTTAAGATACCAATACAATTTACACAACACTAATTGTAGAATTTTCAAATTTTTAGGCCTTCAGTTTAGGAACTTAAATTTTAACGTTAAAATTGCTTTATTTTCAAAATACAGCCTTATTCTTTGAATTTTCAGAATTTTTCAAAAATTTTCGAAATTGTTAAAAGGCGAAAAAGTTTGAATTTAAAATTAAAAAATGTGAAAATATACCATTTTCTATGTTCATTTGCAATCCAGCGAGTCACTTTCTTTCGCTTCTTTTGAAACTCGATCCTTTGCTTTCAGTTTTCTTTTTAAACTATACCTTGAATTCAACGCATTTCAAATTAAATTTTTGCAGCTGCATTTAGATTGAATTATACAAAGGTTTTTTGTTTTATATATAAATTAATTAAAACATTTTATTGGTTTTTCACGACTGTAATTTATAACTTCTAAAATGGAATAATTGTAGCTCAAACATGAAACAGTATAGACTAATTTCAAATTTAAAGAGATTCTATCACATATATTGAACTATTGAAACCTCTGACCTTTTTTAAGGGTTTTAAAACTCTTTTAAAAACTTTCTTTAACAATTTTAGTTGTGATTTCTCAATAAAAGAATAAGTGCTATTTAGTCTCCAGAACAGCAATTTCAAAAATATTTAAAGCCTTAATAATTTAGACATTTTAGATTTGTAGTCTTCAGAATATATTGAATAATTTCAAATTTAAAGCTATTTAAATATGTCATCTGAATGTTTGAATGGAAAGTGTTCGATAATTTTATATTGAAACCTCTCAAATTATTTAGTTACAAATTAAAATCATACAACTTCAAGTTTTATTTATTTTTTGATAATTTGCCCCCCCCCTCCCACCGCCACAAATTATTTTTTTTGTAAGAAAATAACGCCTGATTTTTGTAAAAACTAACAAATATATATTAAAGGTTCACTCAAGGTCATTTTTGTTCAAAAATCTTGTTCCTGAATAAATTGACTCTTATTGTTTCCGATTTTGTTCTGTCACACAGGGATTGTGTTTTTCATAGAAAACATTGAAATGCGGTTTTTGCACGTTTATAAAATTATAATTAAAGGTCACTCGGGGTAATTTTCTCTGAAAAATATTGACTTACAAAGAATATTGGTCAAACAATAGAATGGATTTCTTCGCCCGAGATACAAACGTAAATTGTACTATAGTAAAAACAACTCGAAAAATTTAGACGAAAGCCAAATTTGGTACAGGAAAAAAACCTTTGTCGACCTATAAATACTAATTTTATTCCCCGAAAGATTTTTTAAAAATCTCTTCGAAACACTGATATTGCAACAATTTAATTGAAGAAAAATATTTGTTATAAAAATAAAAATAGTACAATTTTTACATACAATTCTTAAAATAAAAAATCTGTGTGTCAAAGCAC
>NC_046658.1:29512242-29513413 GCF_010883055.1 Belonocnema kinseyi
GTTCTGTCACACAGGGATTGTGTTTTTCATAGAAAACATTGAAATGCGGTTTTTGCACGTTTATAAAATTATAATTAAAGGTCACTCGGGGTAATTTTCTCTAAAAAATATTGACTTACAAAGAATATTGGTCAAACAATAGAATGAATTTCTTCGCCCGAGATACAAACGTAAATTGTACTATAGTAAAAACAACTCGAAAAATTTAGACGAAAGCCAAATTTGGTACAGAAAAAAAACTTTTGTCGACCTATAAATACTAATTTTATTCCCCGAAAGATTTTTTTAAAATCTCTTCGAAACACTGTTATTGCAACAATTTAATTGAAGAAAAATATTTATTATAAAAATAAAAATGGTACAATTTTTACATACAATTCTTAAAATAAAAAATCTGTGTATCAAAGCACAATCCAATCCGACTATTCTTTCGAAAGTTATCCGATATACAGACAACCACAAATACAATAACAACGACGACGTAGACGCCAGTGAAACAGACAGATACCGATGTAAAAACTTGTTTTCCTGTTTCAAGGAGCCTCAAAACGTTGAAATTTCATGAAATTCGAGAAAGTCATTTTTCGCATAAAACTCTTCTCATTATGGATGAGAATGTGATAAAATAATCATGGGGCCTTGAAAAAGTAGCGTTTTTCGTCTCTTGACTTTTTCCCATATCAAGCTTTTTTTGCTTCAAATGTCCATTTTCGTTTGGTTTTTTGGATTTTGAAAATCCTTTAACTTTGCTAAATTTTATTTTATCAAAAAAAGTTGTCAGGATAAATTGTTCATATTTTTTTTGTACCATAAATGACTGTGGATAGAATTTTCAAACTTTGAAAAAAGTGGTCTCAAAAATTTTGAAAAATCTTCAACTTTTTGGTTTTTTTAAAATCAAAAATGGCTGTTTAACGAACTCGATCTTTCTTTTTGGTCTCTCGAACAGTGTATCAAAGCCCAATCCAATCGGACCAGTCTTTCGAAAGTTATCCGGTATACAGACAACAACGACGACGCCGGACAGACAAACAGACGCCGACGTAAAAACTTGTTTTTCTGACTCAAGAGGCCTCAAAATGTCGACATTTGCTAAAATCCGATAAATTTATTTTTCATAAAAAACTAATACCTTCTCATTTTGGATGAGAATATAAAAATTATCAACAAA
>NC_046658.1:29513513-29516510 GCF_010883055.1 Belonocnema kinseyi
TGTATTTTCAATAAATAAATAATATTTAATAAACAATTTTTTTAATTGTTTAAATTCAGGAATTTTCTAGTTCGGTTATTTTATAATTCAGCCATTTTCTTTTGGGATTCTTAAAATTCGGTAATATCTTATTGTCCGGAATTTTATTTATTTTATTTTTCGTGAATTTTCCAATTCGACTTTTATATTTCGAAACTTTTATAATTTCGGGAATTTTAATATTTGGTTATTTTTGAATTTAAGAATTTTACAGTGTCGAGAATTTTATTTTTCGGGATTTTTCAGTCGCTTTTTTCGAAAAATAAAATTCCCACATCACTGTAAAAATTTCGAAATTATAACATTGTCGAAATATAAAATTCCCGAATTGGAAAATTCTCGACATTTGATAAAATCCGAAAAAGTTATTTTTCATACAAAACTAATACCGTCTCATTTTTTATGATAATGTAAAAATTATCAACAAGATTTGTAGAAAATCTTTCAAAGAATAAAATTATTGTCCCGTAAGTTATAACCGAAAAATTACAATTTCAAAAAAATGAAAGTTGTTTTAAATATTGAGCTAGACTCGCGACCGGGATAAATCAGAAAATGAAAGTAAATTTGAACTTTGAACTGCAGTTCGAGTATTAAAAATTAAACAGTGATTTATTTTACAAGGTGAATCTGGATCTATTCAAAATTATATAATTTACATATTTTAACGTTAAAATTTGAACTGATTTAATTTCAAAGCCTTAGTAGTGACACAAGTGTAAAGCTCGAATTAATGGCTTCTTAAATGAACGCATTTATTCTATTTGAAAATATTTTTGAAGTATTATTTCAGTGCAAAATATTCCATTTTTAATCTTTTAGGTTTGGAAATAAAAAAAAACGATTTTCAATAGTAAAAAATTTGAAAATGAATTGTCACAATTTCAGAGTGACAAATTTAAACTTGCAATGTTACGATTATAATTGTTTAATTTTTATTTGTATTTCGAAGGTAAAAGTATTTCATTTTGATTCTTAAAAAACAGTTGAATAAGCATTAATTTAGAAAAAAAATCCAATAAGCTGGAGGTTTCTGAATGTTTCAAAGAAAAGAACAAAATTTGAAGCTTCTCAAGAATTTTGAAATATTAGGAAAACAATAAAAATTCCTAGGTAGATTCAAAATGATTTCTTATTTCGAAAAAGTACATTAATCAAAGAGAATGTTTAAAAATATTTCAAAACATTTCAAAAGATTTATAATATTAGAAAAAATCTGGAAGCTCTTAAAACAATTTTGTGTGCAGGATTTTACAAAAGTGTTAGGAAAAATATGAATCAGTCTAAAAGACTAAAAGAATAGAAAAGAGAATAGATACTTTTGATGATTTTGAAATGTTTTCAAATGTTGACTTTTTATTTTGAAAAATTGCATAATTTTAAGGGGAGGTATAAAAATATGGGACCACTGACAAAAATTCCGAAAGGGATGAATGAAAAATCACAAGAAATGTAATCTCCGGCACCTGAATAATAATTTTATAAAAATTGTATTAAAAAATACATTAAAAAACACGTGTGCTTTGAAAAAAAAAATTTTCTGCCTAAATTTCCTTCGTACCTACATAATAAAATTTTTGAAACAGACTTTGCAGTATTCAATTTAACAACGATTTATATCAAAATTTATTTTTATTATTTTTTTTTATTAATAAAAAATTCGATTTTTCGGAATTTTTTATGTTTTTTTCAAATACTATGCACATTTTGAAACAAATTTTTTCATCCAGAAATATATATTCGATTAATGTATTTTCAATAAATAAATAATATTCAATAAACAATTTTTTAAATTGTTTAAATTCATGATTCAGGCATTTTCTTTGGGGATTTTTAAAATTCGGTAATATCTTATTGTCTGGAATTTTATTTATTTTATTTTTCGTGAATTTTCCAATTCGACTTCTATATTTCGGGACTTTTATAATTTCGGGAATTTTATTATTGGTTATTTTTCAATGTACGAATTTTACAGCGTCAGGAATTTTATTTTTCGGAATTTTTCAGTCGCTTTTTCCGAAAAATAAAATTCCCACATCACTGTGTGCCGACAGAAACTTTCCGAATTATACAATATCCGGGCTAGACAACTCTCTAATTTGAACAATTAAAAACACTTATTTAAAAAAAATTTTTTTAGAAGCATAATAAAATATTTTTACCGAGGGAAAAACTTTTTTAATGTTTAAAGTTTCTAAAAATTATTGTTTGAATTAAAAATAACAATAATTAAACAAATGTATTTTTGGATAAAAAAAAGTTATTTGAAAATGTGCATTGTATTTTTGTACATCACAGAAAACGCTCGCAAAAATAAAATTATTATTTAAAAAAATAAAAGTCGCGTAAAATCAGCCTGCCTTGAATCCTGCAAAGTTTGTTTCATTTGAAGCTCACGTGTTTTAAATTTATGTTTGTATCACATTTTTACACAATTATTGTTCTTTTAAATTAAAACAATAATTTAAAAAAATTAAACTTAAAAAAAAATTTGTATAATAAAAATATTTGATTATTGTATTTTTAATAAATAAATAATATTGACCACATAACTGTTTTCTCAATTTCTGCAATACGGGAATTTTCTAGTTTGTACATTTTATCATTAGACAGCATTCGGCCTGGAGTATTATTATTCGGGAATTTTCAAGTTCGATAATACTGTAAACTGTCCAGAATTTCATTATTCTAGAATTTTTTAATTCGGGATTTTCAGGTTTAAGCATTTTGTTATTTCGGGAAGTTTACAGTGTCGAAAATATTTCAAAAATTTAAAAAGATTTATAAACTTGTAAAAAATCTTGAAGATTTTGAGGCATTTAAAACTCCTGAAAAACTTAAATAATAACTTGAATTTTATATATATAATTAAAAATTTGTCATAAGGACAACCGCAGGATTTCGTCGGGAGCGGGTGCTAATCTGAAAAATTGCACCCGCTTCCAGCGAAATCGCGGT
>NC_046658.1:29516610-29521148 GCF_010883055.1 Belonocnema kinseyi
ACATCTAAAAACCGAAAGAACAATTTTCCTATCACTTGGAATTATAATAATATTTTTATAAAAACGTTAGAATATATAATAATTAAGAAATTGGAAAATACATACGAGAACTTGATTAGACGAATAGACTAAAAAAGTCCGTAGAAATTGCAGACCACAAAAATAAATATAAAAACTAAATACTATTAAAGAACTATACATAGACAATATATAGAATGAAAATTATAATTAATAATTTTAGAATTAGTGGAAAATATATGAAACCGTAATGTAAATTACTCATTGACTTATATTTGTGGTATTTATTAAAACAACCAAGTTTTGCAAAATTATAAATGTAAAAATGTTTTAATTGGCAATTTACTTTTAATCCAAATGGTTCTTGTCAAAGCTAAGTTTTCCATCAGTGCGCCTCGAAGGTGTGCCGAGAGTTGCTTACAGCGCTCCAAGTGGCTCTTGGCAAACTATATCGGATAGTGCTTTCTTCGGGAGAGGTGAGTAGAGGGGAAGTGACTTTTTTCGCCGGATGCGCCGTCTATATTTATGGCGGGCAACTAAGCCCGCACAGCATCTACGTTTATATCTTTTCCAACACTCACCTAACATCGTGGAACGGCTTGGAGTGCACCCGAGGGCACCCGGGTTGTCCCCTGGAACGCACCACAGGAAAGTAAGTGAAATGAGCGCGAAATTCGAAATGTGTAGTTTATGATAACAAAAGAAGGAGCATATTTTATTCATTAGAAGAATATAATTGATATATTCTACATAAAGTTTCATGTTAATATTATAATTATAAATTATTATATCAATAATAATGTCTGGTTGACCATTTATTAATAATATTAGTTCAACTTTTAACTAAAACAATTAGTTTTCTGCCAAAGAAATAAATTTTGAAGAAAATACATCAATTAAAAAAATGGTTAAAACTCTTTTAAATAAAATAGTTAAATTTTTGAACAAAAAGTTAAATTTTTATTCAAAAGGCTGAACTGTATACTGAATAAAGGAATTTTTAATAAAATACATGAATTTCTCACAAAAGAAATTTATTTACCACCAAGACTAATTTTGTATAGAAAAAATCAATGTTTAATCATAATTAAATTTTCGACAAAAAAGATGAATTTTCTATTGAGAAAGACGAGTATTCAATAAAATACAAACATTTTAAACTAAAAAAGATCACTTTTCAATAAAACATAGAATAGTTAAATTTGTAGTCAAAAAAATTGATTTTTAACCCAAAACAAATAGAATTGTCTACAAAATAGTTAATTTTTCAGAAAACAGATTTTTCCAACTAAATTTATGAATCACCAACCAAAAAAACTAAATTTTTAACAAGGTAGTTCCACCTTCAGCCAGGAAATATGAAAAAAATCGTTAAAATTCTTTGAAATCGATTGAAATTATTGAAAAGCAATGAAAATTCCTTGAAATGTTTTAAAATATCCTAAAATATTTAAAACCCTTTGAAATCTCTTGAAGTTTTTTAAAGCTCTTGAAAATTTCTAGCAATTTTAAAAATACACAAAAATATTTCAAATTTTTAAAAATCTCATACTAAATTATTGAAATCAATTGAAAATGCCTTGGAATCTATTAAAATATCCTAAGATATATCAAATCCTTTAAAATCTCATATTAAATTTCTGTAATAAATTGAAAATTAATTGGAACTTTTTAAAATTCCCTCAAATTTTTCAAATCCTTCGAAATATTTTGAAATAACTAGAACTTTTTTTTAAGATTTCTAAAGTACTTTGAAATTTTTTTTAAATGATCCTTCTAAATTTTTTCAATTCTTTGAAATTCTTTTAAATTCTAAAAAATAAATGGAAAATTCATTGACATCTTTCAAAACATCCTCAAATATTTAAAACTTAAAATGCGATTTCGAAAATATTACAAAAATTTAATTGTAGGATCTGAACCTATATTTTGTTGTGAGCAAATTTTAACCAATATTTTGTTTATTTACTATGTGTTAATTAGCATTTCAGTCCTGAAATTCATTTCACAGTTTCATTTAACATTTAGATTTTAATTGTTTCATTGCTTTGTTGTTGCATTTCTTCATGGTATAAGCTCATAATTTTCAAATATTAGAAATATTGTATATATTTCGTTCTGATCGAGGACAATATAATACTTAGAAATTATCAACTAAACAAATATTATAAAAATTAAGTGTTTTATTATTTAGTTTAAAAGCCGTAAAATATTATTTTCCAATTTAAAATATGAGACAGATCAATTTTTTTTCACGAACTCAAGCGAATTATGAAAAAAATTACAAAAATTTCATTTCAAAAAGTTGTATCTCCAATTCTTTAGAGCAAGTTGAAACTTTCTTAAAACTGCCAAAACAGCGTTAATTTTTAGAAAAACTGAAAAAGTAGGAACTAAGTAGGAAAATTCCAAAATTTTAAATTTCTGACACTTGATAATCAGAATTTTGTAAAGGCCACGGTATCTAAAAACCAAATTTTTCTAAATTTTTGTCTAAAACTTTAAAGAATTTCCAGAAGATTCAAAAGATTTTAAGGATTTTATATATTTGAGGATGTTTTAAAAGATGTCAAGGAATTTTCCATTTATTTTGATAATTTAAACGAATTTCAAAGAACTAAAAAAATCCCAAAGAACTTTAGAAATCTTAAAAAAAAAGTTCTAGGTATTTCAGAAGATTGTTAAGGATTTGAAATATTTCAGAGTATATTTTAAATTTCAAAATATTTTGAGGAGCTTTAAAACATTTCAAGAGTTTTTAAAAGATTTCGAAGGATTGGAAAAATTGGAGAGAAAATGCCTTCGAAAGTCGAAACTGAACGTTTATGGCGTCCTAAACTGATAGATGAAATAAGCTGATAGATGAAATACTGATAGATGAAATAATATGCTTTTTGCAAATTGTAACGGAACTAATAAAATTACTCCAATATTCGTATGAATTTTATTTCATTTAATATTTACGTACAATGCATGCTTATTTTATTTACATTGTATGTCGGAAAGATAATAAATGTACCAAAATATTGATGTAAATTGATTCTTATTATAGTTCATTCACCTCTTCTGCAAATCACCTTTATATCGTAACAATTTTAAATGAAAATAATACTTTTCAAAAGCTTGGTATAGTGAAAATAGAAGTAAAATAAATTTCTAACCAAGAAGAAGCTATTCTCGAAATATGTATACGTGAAAAATTACATGAAAACATTTAAATTCGATTGAAAAATTACTATAAAAAAATTCTTTTCAATAATAAATTGGGATAGTTGGATTTTCACTTATAAAAATAAATTTTCGGTTAAGAAAATAAATTTTCATATAAAAACTTATTTTCCGCCGAAAAGATTAATTTTTCGCATCGAGAAACAAAGATTTTTCACAAAATACATGAAATGACAAACGGATATTTGAATTTCTAAAAAAATTCTTCGTCTACCATAAACATAACCTACAATACATGTCCATCGAAAAAGATCAAATTTAAGGTAGAATATATAAATATCGATTTAAAGTTGTTCAATTTTCATAAAGTACATTAATTTTTAATTAAAAATTAAATTAAAAAATTACTATAAAAAAATGTTTTCAAGCAAAATTAGAATAGTAAGATTTTCAGTTCTAAAAATGAATTTTTGGTTAAGAAAATGAATTTTCATCTAAAATTTATTTTCCGCTGAAAAGGTTACTTTTTCTCACCAAGAAACATAAACTTTTCACAAAATACATAATATGTGAACCAAATATTTGACTTTCTAAAGAAATTCTCCATCTGCTGTAAACCTAATCTTCAATAAATTTTCATCCAAAAAGATTAAATGTAAGGATTTAAAGTTGTTCAATTTTCATAAAGGACATTAATTATCAATTTAAAATTAAATTAAATGTAAAAATTACTTTAAAAAATTGTTTTCGACAACAATGGGAATAGTAAAACATAAAACGTTATGTAGAACATATCAATTATATTCTTCTAATGAATAAAATATTGCTCCTTCTTTTGTTCTCATAAGCTATACATTTCGAATTTTCGCGCTCGTTTCACTTATTTCACTGAATGACCATCGAGGACGCTCAGTGCCAAAACCCCATGGACATAGGAAACACGGGACTAGGCATGCCATCCTAACTTGGTCGAGCGGGGTTGAATCCAAGGGAGGGGGGAGAATTCCATGAGTGGGGAGAGCCGCCATCTTACGATGTGCCATTTGATTATGCGCACGAGCATTTTTGGCGACAAACTGTGCGTGAAAATATAAACATGTGGGCGCTGCCATGTTTGTCGCGGGACATCAAAAGGTGGCGGACCTGCCCCCTCATTGCACCACCCCCGCAATGGCATGCCTAGTCCCTTGTTTCCTATGTCCATGCAAAACCCTCCTTCAATTTGCCTCAAACTCCCTTTGGCAGGTACACTGCTATATCGTATCCAGTGTATATATACAAAGATATTAGGTCCTAGATACGGCATGAGATTAGTTGCACCACCTACCGGTAGTTAGCGCGGCAGGCAAGTT
>NC_046658.1:29521248-29531755 GCF_010883055.1 Belonocnema kinseyi
GCTTGAGAGAAACCTTGGTGTTGATGTTTCTCCGGGTCGTAAAGCATCGCTCTTCATTTATTGGATGCCTGCCCGCGGTTGGTCTTAGTGTCGCCTCTCTTTTTTTGTTGCCGGCTTGTTTTAGCTGTGGTAGAGTAGGCGCTCCGCTTACATAGCCCCTTTTACGGAGTAATTCAGCATGGTTTCGCAGACGTTGCTGCGAAAAGTGCGATAGTTCCGGGTGTTTCTCGCACCACAGAGCATGCAGCCGTGCCATGTAACCCCGTTCACGGGCCACACTCGCATCGTAGTAGTCTAGCAAGTCGTGATTCACTCGCTCCGTCCACCCAAAGGTCACGAGATCCCTCTGATCCATCGCATTGAATCCATTTTCATTGGCTCCCCCAGCTCTAGATTGGTCGGCATTGTTGGCCGACCCATTGTCGGGAGCCCTGCGCGTTCTGCTGTTTTGAAACGCACTTACTACAACTATGTTTGGTGTTGTCATTGTTGTTCCCACGAGAAGCTAGGGAAAGGGGTTCGTCCATCCTTGTAGAGCCCCGCATGCAAAGATAAGGCTGCTTACTCTGAGAGGTCGCCTGGTATCCCAGAGTCACCGTTCGAGACACCTCACCCAGGTGTCATTCAGCTTTCGGCACGGTTTTCACACCTCCGCTTGGGGGTTAATTCCTTCGGGACCACCCCTGGACAATTGTCCAGAAAAATAAATTGAAATTTTTTAATTTCTTCCGCCGGTCATGTATAGAAAACTATATTTTCCAGCTGGTCGATTAAGTTTTTGTTTGCATTTTACTTGTTTAACTGTTTACATATTTCATTCCATTCCAAATTTTTGATTTTGCTAAAATAATTATTTTAAGTTCTTTCATTTAATAAAAAACTTGATTTTTTAAATTTGTTCGTAACTAAATTTATTTTCTAATAATTTAAATATCTCATTAATTTTCAGTTTCTTGCACAAAATTGTAAAAGCTTATGCATTATAAATTAAATACCTTATTAACAAAAAAAAGTTTTTTAAGAAAAACAACGATAATTATGCAAAAAGCCGACCTTTTTATTTGAAAAAGATATTAACAATATTTATTTCTTGCATAATTAAAAAGAAATTTGTAAGGAATTTCATATTTGAATAAAATCATGAATCAAACCAAAAAATACATGATCTGGCACTTTTTTTAGAATTATTTTTTCCAAAATTGTATACTTCTTTTCAAAGATCTTTATTGAAACCCGAAGTTTAATTCCGCTCTATTGTATTTTTCACAACTTTCTTCTAACTGCAATTCATAACACAGTAGACAATTAGACATAATGTCTATTAAATTAAAAGGAATATATTTTAAAATTATTTACGCCTAGCGTTACAATGCTTAAAGCTTCTTGTTCTTTAAAAATTAATATATTTCAATTAAGATTTTTTTCTTACTTCTTCCATCTTGCAAACAAGAACAAATGTTTTCATGTAATAAATAAGTGACGAAATTCTGTTATCAAATGATTTTTTTACATTCTCATTCCTGAGAATGTAATGTAATCATCCAAATTTTCGATCTCTGGTTTTTAACGAAGCTTCCCGTTTTGGCACTCTCAGAATCCGAAAATCATACAATTTCATCGGTGTCTGTATGCCTGTATGTATGATTACCTGAATGTTGTAGCCACGATAACTTTTGCAAGATTTGTCCAATCGAGTCCGCATTTGATACACTTCTGAAGGTACCCAAAATGCAGGCTAGTTTCGTTAATAAGATATTTCGAACCAAAATTAAGAAATTGGGAGCATTTTGAAAATTTTGAAATTTTTTTTAAAAATTTAAAAAATTTTGTCGAAGTTTCTTATAGATGGGTAAAAGACTTGCACATTATCTAAATAAAATTTTTTATTTTTATCAAAATTGGAAAAGTTATATACTTGTCAAAAATTTGAAAATTTTCAAAAAATATAAAAAATTATTTTTTTCATAGATCCAAGTATCTCATTCAAAATTTTCACTAGATACCAAATATATTTCAAAACTATTCTAGCCGATTCTTTCGATTAGCCCAAAATTATAAAAATTATAGCTTTTTCAAAATTTTCAAATTTTTTTCTTAATATTATAAAAAATTTTGTCAAAGTTTCTTATAGATGGTTAAAAGACTTGCAAATTATCCAAATAAAATGTGTAATTTTGATAAAAATTAGAAAAGTTATATACTTTTCAAAATTTTGAGAATTTTCAAAAAATAAACTAGTTTATTTTTTTCATAGATCCAAAAATTTCATTCAAAATTTTCACTAGATACCAAATATATTTCAAAACTATTCTAGCTGAATTTCTTGATTAGACTAAAATCAAAAACATTAGAGCCTGTATAAGCTAACTGTTAAGCGCGGGGCGCTATTATCGCAATGAAAATGTAATCGTCAACGCCATAGGTACTTTGAGAACCTTATTTAATGACAAATTTTTAAAAAGTGTTCAGCTTCACTTAAGAAAAAGGAAAATGATTAAATAACCACAGCAGGGCCCTATTAGGATTAGGAAAAATAAAATGTGAATATTATTTTGCAATATCAGAATAAGCAGTACCAGACCAAGGTACACACAACAAAATTGTAATAGACATTTGATATAATAGTTTTTAACATAGAATGTAGAAATTTTCGCATTGTGGTCTGTGTACAAATTTGGATGGTAATGCAAAGACCAAGCGCGGAACGCGAAATAAATATATAATCGAGCGCGAAGCGCGAGAACCAACATTCACGTGCCCTAGGCGCGTTCAAACTAGCGAGCGAAGCCGTGATTATTTCTGCCGTCTTGGAGAAAAAAGTTACTCTCTAAAGTTTGACGTAAGGGTCATTTTCGCATTGCAGCGTATACGTAAAGAAGACTTACGTCAAAACGAAAATAGTGAGCTTCTTCACGCAAACAGCAGACTTGGTTAAACCCATTTTTCCCTCTCGACAGATTGTTCACCTTGGCGCAAGGGGTATTTCCTAAATTAATTTTTTTATGTAAGAAAAAGAGTGTCTACTGAAATGTAATAATTTTGTCTCAATGATTACAATTTAAAAAATCTGCCCGCTTGGCGGGCACATTCTAATCGCGCGCGGCTCGCTTCGCCCGCAAGTTTGAGCGCGCCTATGGCGTGCGACGGTTGAAAATCGCGCTTCGCGCTCGAACATAATTACACCTCGCGCTCGGATATTTATTCTTTGCATTGGGAATGCTTGAAAAAAACTTTATCAAAAAGATCTCTTTTAGATGGCAGTATTTATATGCGTCTTCATATTCTGAATTGTCTACTTAATTAAGTGTAGTCAAATATTAAGTTTCTCAAAGCTCTGTAGGCTTTGAGGTACACATTCTCATCGTGACACTCGCAATGCGCGCTCGATTTCCTACAGAGATTTGTAAACAGGTTTTGTTGGATTTTTTCTCGTAACTTTGTCGTTTTTCCAAAAATTAAAAAAAATTTTTTTAAAGTTATTTTTCACGAATAAAACAAAAAGTACGCGTCCTTTCAAGAAGTGATTCTTAACGAAATTGCATATGTTTTTTGGGATAACCATTTTTGTTAATTCATCTTTTTTCGTATCTTACATAGTTTGTCCACAAAATGGATTTTTTTATTTTCCATTATTTTTTGTGCAATCAAAATTTGAATTTTCGAATTTTTAAGAAAATCCAAAAATTGGTTATGATAATCTTGTAGGGCTTTCAAAAAGAAATGTTTTTCTTCTCTTGACTTCTTTTCATATCGTGCGTTTTTCGGCTTCAAATTTTTATTTTCGGTTAATTAAAAAAGTTTTGAAAACGCTATAACTCTGAGAATTTTCTTTTTATCGAAAAAGTCATTAGATTAAATTATTTGTTATTTTTAATAATATAAATATCCGTGCATAGAATTTTCAAATTCAGAAAAAGTTGTCTCAAAAATTTTCAAAATGCGTTCACTTTTTGAATTTTTGTCAGAAATGGCTGGTTCACGAACTCGTGCTTTCTTTCAGGATCTAAAAAAGTGTGCAAAAGATGAATTTGATTCGTTCATTTTTTCGAGAGTTATCGTGTTTACGGACGGACGGATGGCCGGACGGACAGACAGACGCCATCGTGAAAACATGATTTTCGGATTCAGGGGGTCTCGAAACGTGGAGATCCGTTGAAAAAGTGTGATGTCAAATTTCCGACAATTCTAATACGTTCTCAATCATAAATGATGAGAATGTAAAAAAGCTTTAAAAGTGTAAAATTAAAAATGTAAAGCATTAAAAAAATTCAGAATTTAAGAATCAAATCTTAAACAATTTTCAAGTTTAACAATGAAATTTAATTTGGTTTTGAATATTATGGTTCAATATCGTAACATTGACAACTGTAAGCCTTCTAACTTGATTAGGCTGAAATTAATGGTCTCCAAAATCTGATAATCCCCAAATACAAACATTGAGAATTCTGCATTTAAATTTTCAATTCAAAACTTTCAAAATTAAATGATTTGAATTTATCAGGTTATATTTGAGGCATATTCAAAATTTAACAGATATTAAGGTTTGAATTTTTAATGTATCAATTCTATTAAAAAATTTCAAATAATACAATTCTTGAAATTTCTGTTTATAAAATCACTCAATTTGAATGTTTTAAATTGAAAATATATTAAAACCTTTCAATTAAAAACTCCTCTCATTATAAAAAGTTTTCGATTTTGAATTCTTTACATTTATTCCAATTCTTCACCATGTTTGATTGCCGAATTATACGTGATTTCATTTAAAACGTTTAAAATTAAATAATTTGAATTGATACTCTAAGAATATTCGAAATTTTATAAATACTGAGATTCAAAGAGATCACTGAGATTTCAAATTTCTAGCATTTAAAGCCTTTTAATTTCAAAGTCTTTGAAGTTATAATCCAATTTTCGAAACTGAATAATTTTGAATGGAATAATATTAAATGGCTCACATACTTCTAATTTGAAATAAAATTGTGGAATAATGAAGTATTTCCATCCAAAATAGTTATGCTGAAGTTTAAACACTTCCTTTTATATTTTGACATTGTCGACCTCAAAGTTTCAAGCCAAAAACTTCACAAATATGAGTCTGAACAGTTTCCACTTGTGGAGATTATTTTAATATCATTTCTGCTCTAGATCTATTCTTTATTATTATAAGTGAGTTATAATCCTAATTACTTTCCTGAGTTTTTCGTTAAATTGAACTAATTATTATAAGAAAAAGGAATTTTTTAAATTTTCTCTAGCTTATTTGAATGCTCTCCATTGTTGAAGCCAAGAAACAACTCACATATCTGTATTCAATTCAATCAAATTTAAAATTTAACGACAGTTTTATTTTAATTCAACTAAATTGTAATTAAATTTAACACAATTTAACACCATTCAACATCTACAATTTTAACTGAACTTTGCTTAAATTTTACTAAATTTTACTTCAATTTCTCTTTTAAATTTCTCTTTTAAAAGAAACCAGACAAGAAATTAATTTAATTTTACTAAACTTTATTTAATTCTTAAATTCACCTAAATTTTATTTAAATGTTGAATTTAGCTAAATTTCATTTAAATCTGGAATTTAAATCAATTTTATTTTTAAATTTATCTTAATTTCATTTAAATTTCAAGTTTAGTTTTAAAAAAGAATTTTGGAAATTTCACTTAAATTCTAAAGAACGAAAAGAATTTTTTAAAATTTATTTATTGTCTCGAAATTTAAAAATAATAAATAGAATATTTTTAGGCTCTCTTTAATTTTAATATAATTAGGTAATTGAAAGTTCACAAGATTTTTGGCGTACAAGCCGTACAGAGCCAGCCGACCGACTCAGCTCTAGCAAAGATTGCTATAGTGATGGTGAAGGCGAACGCGAGAAACAGAAAATCACGTTCGGTTTGGAATTCAATAACTTCCGGGGGAGTTTGTTGAGATACATGAACAAGTGTATATGCGCTGTGCTTTCTTACAAAAAATAAAATAAAATCTCTAGTATGTATGTATGCCTCCAGAAGTCATGGACTGGTCTTTAAACCACTTCTCTCAGGAAATGTCATCAGTAGATTCTCTTAAGAACTCCTTTGAACTCGTTCCAAGCAACCCACACGATTCTAACCTCAATGTAGTAAAAAATCCCAGAAAAAGATTGCGCGACCCAACACGTGGTTCTCATAATCAGACCCTCGGTGATAAAAACATAGTTTTGTGTAATGGAACCAACCAACCCGCCAGCATCTATAAGGGTGCTCCAAACAATAAGTATACTCCCACTAACAAAGGTTCTTACTTTTTAATTATCCAATCCTCTCAGGAAACGCTTCTTCCATTGTCGGTTGGTAGTATTTTACACAAGTCATTTCCAAATATGATCAAGAACATTAAAAAAGACAATAGGAATAGTGTTTCCGTCGAGTGCAAGTATGGTCCAGATGCAAACAAGATCGTCGCTAATAATAAAACCCTAGGTGCATCTAAACTTAATGCATTTATTCCTAACTACAGAATCTCCCGACAAGGTATTATTAAAAATGTCAAAAATTTCAAATCAAGGTTGACTTATATATCACCCCAGTAAAAATGTGCTATTCTTGCTTTCCCTACGGCCACGTGGCCTTTCAGTATAAGAACCCAAGATGTCTTCACTGCGGGGATAAACTGCACAACACAGATGTTTCTTGTCCAAAACAATCTGATTCACCCATTTGTCTGAATTGCAAAGGTTCACACCTCGCAAGAGACAAAATTTGCTGAAAGTTCAAGGAACAGCAAGACATTAAGAAAATCGCTGCAGTTAGTAATATCGCAATCAAAATCCACTCGATCTCAATTCTCTGACGAAATCCACTGCTCATCCTTCTCTTCCACCTCATCGAAATTACTCTATTTTTCCTCGATTAGGCGACGTGGATTTGGACTGTCCGCTTCTCCTGGAGTTTTTTCTTACACACAAGCTACTTCAAAACTCAGCACCCTCTGTAAGCCCCCACTGGCTCGGCAAAGTGACAGCGCTCGGCAACCCTTAACCCTGCGTAGGGTGCGGCCGATCGGACAGGCTCAGGCGTTTGTTTTTTTCGTGTCTCTTCTGACAGTGGGAGGATTCAGGCCCCTCCCTCCCCACAGTTTCCTAACTATGTGAGATGATTTCAGTGCACCCAGTTAGTACGTCATCGGTCGTTAAGAGGACGAGCAATTCCATACCTGATCTCACAGGCTCACCGCGCCCTAATACGTTACAAAATCCAGGTCGGTGGTAATTTTCTACGCCATGTTAAATCGGGGGGAAATCAATTTCCTTGTAATTTACCTCGGAAATCAACTGTAGCCAATGCCCAGAAGAAATTTTCTCAAAGTATTGTCACATGAAATGTGTCTTCAAGAACTTCAGCGAAGGAGCGAACTGTCATCTGGCCTTCACACCTCCTTGAAACTTCGTCTGAAGAGACTCCTTCCAGTTGATGATCTCCAAAATCACCCTCGCAAACGGTCTAGATGCTGTGATTGCACGGTGGAAACAGGTAAATGTCGATTGATAAACTATTCCTGTGAAAAATGCCACAGAGGAATATGCCTCAGCCATGCGAAATCGCTTTGTGCAGCGTGTTTTTCAGCATGGTCATGCGGAACTGCCACAGAACTGATGGAAGAAGATTCCGAGTGATTTCAATGAACAAAGATCCGAAATATATCGGCAGGCAGTTTTTTATTTATTTTTTCTAATTTTAAAGAGATATTTTCGATGTTTGCAAAATTGTGATTTACGACTTCTGAAATTAAAATACATTTGGTTTTTGTAATATAAGAAATATTCAAAAAAAAATTTAATAGTTTTTGTACTTTTCCCTTATTTTCTACATCCTAAAGGAGCTTGGTAAGGAATAGGTTAATTTAATATTGCGCTTTATGGATTTTATGAATTTTTTTCAAAGTGAGCCTGTCAGGCTCACCGCTCACCGATCTTGGCAATCCTAGACCGCGCCCTACGCAGGGTGAACAAACACGAAGGATCAACTCCCTACCGCGGATCCCTCAATCAATGGTTCTTATCTTCGGTTTATAGCCTCCAATCCAACCAAAAATCCTAGTTTAAATACTTTCTCCTCGCAATTTGGGCAAACTTTAAGTCAGATGCTTTCCTTTTTGGTGCAGTCTGTCAATCAATTTGCACCATTATTAACCACTCTCGGTCTCACTCAAACACCTTTGTCTATCCCCACTGCTGTTAATACAACTAGTTTTTCACTTTCCACTTTGCTTAAAAGCTTTTATTTAATTCGTAAAGAACGTAAAAATAGAATAGGAGGAGGTATACTCATTGCAGTGAGAAATGATTTTCCCTTTAATATCATTGACGTTTATGGAGTTGAAGATAAACTGGATACTCTAGCTATTTCCATTCCTACATATCTTGGCCCGTTATGCATAATAAATCTCTATAGAAATCCCCGCGCAAACATCCAGGACACCAAATGGGACTTGGGGTAGCGACCGCTCATGTCCGATAGGTGATAATCTCTTATACCATGTTCAACAATTTAATTACAGTATCATCAGTAATGGAAACTCTACGTTATGCACCGGCCCCGACAAGGCAAAATCAGCTATTAACCTCTCAATAGTATCCAACACTCTTAAAAAGCGATATTCATGGAATACCTTCACTGAAAAATTGAGTAGCGATCATTTCCCAATAATAATTGAGCTTATTATACCTTGTCCCTATTATCAATTCTTTACACATAAATATAACTTTAAAAAAGTCAAGTGGAGTGTTTTCAGAGAGGAACTGTCTAAATGTGAGCATGAAACCTCACTACTATTAACTAATTCGGCTAGCATTTTAGAAGCGTATTACGACCTTTTCAAGGACATTGATAGTGCACTTCATAAAGCGGACCCTAATATAGATAAGAAACCTTCTCGTTTTAAAAACAATGCTTGTTCTCCGCCTTAGTGGAACGAGGAGTATGACAGGATTGTTAGAATCAGATTAGATTAACAAACGTCAACTGTAGGTGACAAATCATAATTCTTATCTCAATGTGGAATATCATACCTTTTTATAAATAAACAACATTTAATTTTGATAAGGGGGGAGTTAATTTTATTACTTTGAACCTATCACTTTTTAAAAATTTTTTATAATATTTTTTAAAAATAATCATTCCTAATTGTTATAGAATATGTTGTTAACTATAAAAAATTATTTTTTTATTTTTCAAGGATGTTACACACGATTTTTAAAGGCAGTAATAAAAAAAAGAATTATCAAAAGTAGATATTGTTTATTTATAAAAAAGGTCAAACATTTAAAGTTTCGGTTTCCAGGACATTGATTCCGACTAACCGATGATTTATGGCAAGCACATTATTCCTCAGCCGTCATACGGGCAACGGTCTTCAAGCACTTGCACGCGTGATTGCAAACAGGGACTCGTTGTGCTCGCACTTCGGTCTCCTTCTCATTCATACTACCCGAGCGATGCTTTATCGCAGGTATGCCGTCTGCCGCCCATAGGGCGGGTAATGTGCCAGGTACGTTTGTTATCTGGGTGATAAATCACTTCAACAGAGCCGATCTCCTGATAATAATTTTCAGAACATCTTTTCGAAAAGCTTAAATGAAAGAACTTTTTTCTTTACGGATAGTTCCAAAACTTCAGACAAATCCGTAGGCCTAGCAATTTTCTGCCCTCAACTTGACCTATGTCTGAAATATAAAATTTTCCCAGAAGCTTTAATTTTCACTGCAGAGTCAATAGCAATATACGAGGCTATATAATTCATCCTGAACAACAATACTTCTCACAGTACGATATTTTCAGACTCTCGAAGTGTCCTCCAGGCCTGTCAATATTTCAACACCTCTTCCTCCACATCATACTTGATATTTAAAATTTGTAATCTATTATACATTGCTAAAAACAATGAAATTATTATAGAACCTGTTTGGACTCCTGCACATAAGGGCATTCATGGAATCGAAGTGGCTGACCATGTAGCCAAGGCAGGTGCCACGCAAGACGTAGACATTCATTATTTAATTCCTCATACAGATCTCTATCAAATTGCATATGAGAATGCTTTTAATCGATCTAAAGATATCTGGATTCAGAAAAGTTCTATCACAGGAAAACATTACTTTAATAATTACTACTTAGCAAAAAGACAACCATGGCTCATTAAACTGCAAGCAAAGAGAAGAGATATCGTGACAATAGCTAGAATTAGATCTAATCATTATGGATTAGCTCACAGTTTATTTAGGAAGAATCTTTTAGAGTATAGCGAATGCAGTTTTTATGTTGAAATTGAAGAGGATATTAACCATGTAGTATGGTGTTATCCTCGCTTTACAGAGCGAAGGAATTCCATAGGAAAATTCCTTATTAAGAAAAAGAAATTTCCTCCTTACAATATCGAATCTATATTACACAACCCGTCCAGTCATAAAACATCTCTAATAGCACGTTTCCTGAGAGATTTCAACTTACTCATATG
>NC_046658.1:29531855-29539845 GCF_010883055.1 Belonocnema kinseyi
TACTTACATATGCATACACATATGTTTTGATTCCTCTAGAATCAAACCGAAGGGCCTATGACAAAGCCACCGAACGCGTCCTCGGTTGGAATGGCGCCTGAGTGAGGTGTCTAGAACGGTGACTCTGGGATACCGGGCGACCTCTCAGAGTACGCAGCCTTATCCTTGCATGTGGGGCTCTACAAAGATGGACGAACCCCTTTCCCTAGCTTCTTGTGGGAGCAACAATGACAATATCAAACATAGTTGTAGTAAGTGCGGTTCAAAACAACAGAACGCGCAGGGCTCTCGACAATGGGTCGGCCAACAATGTCGCCCAATCTAGAGCTGGGGAAGCCAATGAAAATGGATTCAATTCGATAGATCGGCGGGATCTCGCGACCTTTGGGTGGACGGAGCGACTGAATCGCGACTTGCTAGAGTGCTACGATGCGAGTGTGGCCCCTGAACGGGGTTGCATGGCACAACTGCATGCTCTGTGGTGCGAGAAACACCCGGAGCAATCGAAATTTTCGCAGCAACATCTGCGAAACCATACTGAACTACTCCGAAAAGGGGCTATGTAAGCGGAACGCCTACTCTACCGCAGCTAAAACAAGCCGGCAACAAAGAAAAAAAGCGACACTAAAACAAACCGCGGACAGGCATCCAATAGAGGAAGAGCGATGCTTTATGAACCGGAGAAACATCAACACCAAGGTTTCTCTCAAGCCTACATCACAACTGGCAGGAATTTTACCGCCAAGGTTCGAAAGTTCGCGCGCGAACTTCGGACCCGTTATCACAGACTTAACAAATCAAATCTGCTGACCATTAGGCAGCATATTGTTGAGAGAATACGGATACTACCTGACGGTAAAAAAAGTCTAGAGCGGAGGGAGAGGTGGGTCAGTGAAAAAAGTATTGATAGGGATGAAGAACTATTCCGCACCGGGACCAGATTGTATCAAAACCTTCTGGTGGAAGAAGTTTTCTTCAACCCATCAGCATTTGGCCCGTATTTTCACCTCATATTTAAAGTCGGAAGAGCCAATTCCGGAGTGGTTGGTGGAAGGGCGCACAATACTCCTGCCAAAAATAGGCAACTTAGCTCACCCGAAGAATTACCGGCCAATCACTTGTCTGAACACACTTTATAAGCTATTCACAGTTATCCTAAATGATAGGATTGTTCGAGCAATTGAACTTGAGTGGCAAGAAATGTATGAACAACGAGGCTCAAGGAAAGGCGTAACCGGATGTCGGAAGAACCTGCTCATCGATAGATGTGTCTGCAAAGATGCAGCATTCTACCAGCGTGACCTATCGATGGCCTGGATTGATTATCGGAATTCTTTCGATTCGACCTCCTATTGACTTATCATCTGTCTTTTGGAAATCTTAAAGGTTCATCCGCAAATAGTTAGGTGCATAGGGAGATTGATGCCGCTTTGGAAAACCAGATTTACTATCTCATCTGGAAAAAATCGCGTGACAACTAACAAGGTCACCTTTGAGAGAGGTGTCTTTCAGGGCAACACTATGACCCCACTCCTCTTTTGCCTGACATTATTGCCACTATCTCTAGCACTTCGCCATTCCGACGGTACTTGTGCGGAAAACCTGCAGATCGAAAGTACAAGGTCACTCATGTATTTTACATGGACGATCTTAAGATCTATGCTAAAAACAAAGAGCAACTACATCTAGCTCTAGGGATTGTCGAACGATATACTAAGGAAATTAGAATGAAATCTGAGTTAGACAAATGCGCCAAGGTTGATTTGAAGCGAGGAAAACTTAATGACATCCCTGAAGATCCTGAGCTCGTTGATAGAGGCGCTATACGACACCTTTGCGCTGAAGAGACTTACACATACCTGGGCATGCCACAGAGCCGCATTCAGGATGTCACATCTATAAAGGATACTCTCTGAAGCAGATACAAACGTTTTATCCGGCAGATTTGGTCTTCCGAACTGTCGGCGAGGAACAAAGTATCTGCAACGAACATACTTGCCGTCCCGGTAGTACTCTATTCATTTGGAGTAGTTCCGTGGACGAAGAACGAGCTCAGATCCCTTGATATCGGGACAAGAAAGGTTATGCACATGAACAAAAGCATGCATCTTAAATCTTCCGTTTCGCGACTGTACATCTCACGCCGTCAAGGTTGTCGCGGAATATTGAGTCTTGAATGTCTTCACAACAGGATTATTCTGGGCACAGCACATAGAGTTGCAAATGGAACAGACCCTCTTCTTAAAATGGTCAGGAATCACGAAGAAGTGGGCAAAGGAGCGTTTCTGTAAAAAGCAGCTGAGGAGGCTGCTGAAACACTCGGACTTAACTTCAGTATTAGGGGTGAGCAAAATGTATCAAATCTTATCTATCTCGAGTAATCACTCCTGAAAGACCGTATTAAGAAAGCACAAGAGAAAAACTTTCGTGAACAGCTCTTCGATAAGAGGATGCACGGTATCTTTCACAGAAATGTGAAGAATCAATCAATGTCTTGTGATCTAACGTTTGCTTTCCTTAAATTGCCCGGATGGAAGTCTGGTACGGAGGGTTTCATTTTTGCATGCCAAGAGTGTGTCATTTCCACCTTAACATACCGTCGCCACATTTTGAGCCAAGACATTCCTGATGATAGCTGCAGGGCGTGGTATGCACACCCCGAGCATTTAGCTCACATACTATCTAGTTGTCCAACTCACGCGGGAACGACCTACATTCAAAGGCATAATGCGGCACTAAGAGTGCTTTATTACCATCTCTCTTACTCTTACGGCATTAAACCCTAATATCGCTCCTCTAAATGCTCCTAGGGAAATTGAATCAATTGTCGAGAATGGGAAGTGCCGCATATACTGGAACTTTATATTCTCGACAATTGTTTCTGTTGCTCACTCGAGACCTGACATAGTTCTTCTTGACTTCGAGAAGCAAACCATGTTCGTTATCGAATTTTCGTCACCAGCTGACAAAAACATCATAGCCAAGAAGAATAAACAGAAAGAGAGGTATTCTGTTAAACTATTCGTTCTTATCATCGGCGCTCTTGAAGGTGCCAAGCTTTCACTCGCTAATTGCTTAAGAAGCATCCCTGCGTGTCAACAATATGCTAAAGCACTTGCGGGAAAAATGCAGAAGGCGGTAGTCCTTGGGTCGCTCCGTGTTCTTAGGGTGCACGAGGCTTTTGCTGGATCGTCGTATTGATTCCGTTACAGACTGTAGCCACAAAAGGGAGAAACATAGCCTAAAATTAACCTCAAAAGGAAATACATGGCAAAATGTATGACTCCGGGAAGGGAAAAAACACTGAGAACAAACAAAAATATAAATAAATTAATATAAGCGAAAAAACAGAATCCGGGAAGTCAATATGGCACTTCGTGACGCGATAAATGCTATGCACATAGAAATATTAAAAATGGATTTTTTCGCTATTTTCATAGTCACGGTAAATTTCTTGACTATTTAACCAAATAATGTTTGATATACACTAATGGGAATGTATTTGCAATAAGTTGCAACAACAATATATATTATTGTTGCTTCTTTTATAAGATTTTTAGCAGAGCATAATCGAAGCAAATTTCAGAACTGCACGGCCCAGCCTTTACACGAAAACTAAAAAAAAAAAAAAAAGGAAATCATTCGCTCGAGAAATCACTTTTGAAAAGAAAACATCTTTCTCTACTCTCATACTCGTATCTTGCATCTTTTCGCGTAAGTTGTATTCATATAAGGTAATACCTCTAAACATATAATACTGTGCTCCTCTCCTACGTTTCACTTGACTTTATTATTAAATGCCAACAAACTTGATTAATTGAAAATAATTTCAAAAGTACCTCCCCAAAAACTTTTAAGGAGCGTTTTTGACTCCCAAAAGAAAATTTTCATTTCTATTCGAACTTCGAGCAAACAACTTTTTTTTGATACGCCCCAATAAACACTTGTATATTAAATCTAAAACATCGGTATACGAAATCGCCATTAAGAGACTATGTATATATTCCATTTCATTTACCGTGTATTGATCATTTATAAGAAAAGTAAGATATTTATACTTTTATACAAATTAAAAACAATTTTGGCAGTAATTGTCAATTATAAATAATAAAACATGATATATTCTCTTAATAATAAGTATAAATTGCATTGTTTTTTTTATTGAAGAAGTACAATTAAGCGAATAGTTAAGAAACCTAACGCCCAATCGCCACCGCAATTACGTTAGAGTTTCAACATTCACAGCGAATTTGAGATAAAATTCCACCAGTACGTTGCACTTGAATTATAGGGAAGAATTAAGTCGATGAATTGAAGGTTATTGCTTTATTTTTTAAATTTGATAACATTTGAAGGCATCTAGACTCTAGTGAGCCAACATACCCTCCGCGTTTTACTTTCTTCTGTACTCGCCACGGCATTTGTGTATTTACCGCTCCAACTTCAAAGTACACCTCGGCAACGTCGCACTCCAAACGGTGCACTATTTCCCATTCTATATCGTTCGAAGCCGTTTAGAGCGGTGCTTGAGACAGGGTTCTAAAAATTGAAGTGTTCTAAAGGAAGCTCTAAAATTTTAGCGTTCTAAAATAGTAGAACGATACTCGAGAATAGCAGCCCAGACCTAAGGCTTGGGGGACGCGATTGCCATAGAAACGGTGAAAAGTTGAAGAGGGCAGCACCTCGATATAGTCGAAAATGTAGTTTGATATATATGTTACAGTCAAAGCAATGAACCAGTCATTGTGCACAATGCCCGGTCATTCTGCAGAATGTCTGGTTCGGTTAGTCAATGTGATGAATCTTCTTAAATTCATCGCTTTGACTAGGCATTCTGTATATCGCCGGTCAATCGCCAGGCAAAGTGAATACATGAAAATTCATCATTTTGACTAGGCGATGTAGTTATTCGTGGCTTAAATGATAACGCACATATATCATTCGTAACAAATGTTTACAACATAATTCTTTGCAGAACAAATAGTTGACTTTATGATAATACACGAAACGTAAATTTCTTTGGCAGATTATAGTATGCTTACATAAAATATGAACAGCCAGGTTGTAATTAAACTTTAATCGGTATCAGCGCAGAAAACGAAAATACATCAAATTTTCGGTGTAATAGGAGAGTGTATGATCTAAACAAAGAGGATGCGAGAGGGGAGTTTGAATCAGATTCAAGTAAAACATGTGTTTGAAAATCGCTCACTCGTCGGACTATCGTTGATACTCGGTGTGATTTGCTGGTGCTGCGTTGTGCTGTATTTTGTTCACAAAGTTTACCCTGAAAAATTTTATTCGCCTTTTCTTTTTTATGCTGCTAATTTTTGAAAGGTTTTTAATGAGTTTTAACTTTGAACTCTTAGGCTCACTCATGTATCAATGCATTTTTAATGTTTCGAAATTTATTTCATCAGGTAATAGACTGAAAAATGGAAATGTCGATAATTTAAATGAACCAAAAGTTTGATGAACGTATAGAAGAACTACTATCAGCTAAAGGCTAAAATAGTTTTCTACTTTGTAAATAAGATTATTTAAAAACTATTGAAGATGTGAAAACAAAGAAAAGTTGTAAGTATAAGAAATGTCCCCAATATTGTCAGTTTCTACGTCGATATGACGTCGCTGAATATAGCAGTAAAGAAAAGTTGATGGTTCCTGCTAATGAAAACAACACAAAGATTCGATTTCATGCACATACAGAGGAATTGTTCGTTATACTGCATGATGCGCATAACTCTATTGGTCATGGTGGTAGAGACCGAATAAGAAATATTTAAAATGATAAATACAAAAACATTCCTAAGGAAGTAATTATGGCATATCTGAATCTTTGTGAAATTTGTCAAGGTAAACTCAAGATACTCAGAAAAGGGGTAGTAGTAAAACCTATCATAAGCATAGAAATGAATTCAAGATGCCAAGTAGATTTAATAGATATGCAATCTCAGCCTAATAGAATTTTCAAGTTTATAATGGTGTACCAAGATCACCTTACAAAGTTTGTTCAACTACGACCTTTAATGTGTCAAAAAGCTGATATTGTTGCTTACCATCTCTTGGATATCTGCCTGATGTTTGGTGCACCGTCTATTCTACAATCGGACAATGGGATGGTGTTCTGTGCAAAAATCATCGAAGAAACTTGCAGCTTGTGGCCAGAGCTCAAAATTATTCACGGAAAGCCGAGGCACTCTCAAAGTCAAGGATCCGTCGAAAGAGCAAACCAAGACATTGAAAATATTCTATCGCGTTGGCAAAAAGAAAATAATAACACGACTAGATGGGCAGAAGGACTGCGATTTGTTCAATTTATGAAGAACAAAGCATATCATTTCAATAAATTCTTGTGTAGAATATTACCTCGTTTAATACTCATATTTTACTTTGCGCGTTCGCTCAAAAAAAGTCTTGCTTTGAAAAAAGGAATCGAAAAGTTTGTGTTGAATCAAATCATGTACAACCGGTATTTGTATGAAATGAACTTTGCTTCTTTTGTGAAAAATTTATGCTGTATATTTTTACAAATATACTTTTACCAATAAACGATAAGTATCTTTAATACTTAATCAAAAGATCAATGACATTTTAATATTTCCGTTTATATTTGCGATCCATTACCTTTTATATGTAGGATAAATTTTCGTATTTGCTGAAGTTGTTTTAATATTATTTTGAACGTATGAATTTACTCGTTTAATTTTTATTAATTTTGCAAATAATTATATTGTTAATATTTGTTACAGACAACATGGGCGATCGCATTTTGAATTGGCTGCGAGACACCACATCGCCTAGTCAAAGCGATTAATTGTCAAAGATTAGTCACTTTGACTGGTGAGCGACCGGCGTTATACAGAATGCCTAGTCATTGTAAAGAATGCCTAGTCAAAGCAATGAATTTTAGAAGCATTCATCACATTGACTGACCGAACCAGGCATTCTGCAGAATGCCCAGGCATTACGCACATTGACTGGATTCAATGCTTTGACTGCAACATATATATCGGCCGTCCCCACCACTGACCCATGCCGTATCTAGGACCTAATATCTTTTGTAAAACTAATATTTTAAACAAATTATAATTTTTTGAATGATAATCTATGGTGTACATTACGTTTAATATCCATATAAGTTAATTACAGAAATATCTGTCTTAAAAATTAAAACTTTCACCAGTCACGTGAAAATACGAAATCTTAACCTCAAAACTTAAGCAAATCAGGCGGTGATTTTAAAATTGTACTTTCTACTAAGTTTCAATGAAGAATTAGTTCAATATTAGTTCAGGATCAACAATAATCACAATAAGTCGAATAAGTAACTATGAAACTTCTATAAAAGCCAATAGATATCTTACTTATCTTATCTTATATACAGAACATATCTTAAAACTTTTTCCATATATTCACTTTTCATCATGAACTGTACCGATAGAATTCTTAGAATATATGCTAAAGTTTTTCAAGACTCTGAGAGGCTCTGAGAAATTCTTCGCAGGCACACAGGTAAATGTATTTAAAGGTCCAGGTAGCTCGTTTAAATGCTTTAAAGGCTTTAAAATATCCTTTCTGAAATCGAAATAAAAATACGATCATAAATAACAAGCAGAGAGGCTTAAATTGAAATAAGAATTCGATCATAAATAACAAGCAGAAAGGCTATATCAATAGAGTAGCCGACACTCAAGGGTCCTTTGTTAAGCTTTCGAATTAAAATTTAGAAGTACATTTTTTTAAATATTATAGCTAACAACCTAAAACATAATAATTCGAAATCTACGGGTTTCGATGATTACAGATATCTAACTTTTTTTTAATGCTTAAAATTGGAATTAATACAACGTTTATCGTAAATGGAATGAGATACGCCAAAAAAGACAACATTTTTTAATTCAACCAGAAAATTGTATATTGGTATATAAGTTATAATTATCAATAAGTGTAATGAAAAAATTCATCATTAAAAAAAAAAAGTATTAAT
>NC_046658.1:29539945-29549373 GCF_010883055.1 Belonocnema kinseyi
AATTTAAATTATGTAGTTTTGTGACACCAAGTGTGTTAGTATGGAAATCTTAAAAAAAAATTATTCGGTGATGAAAATAAGTAAGGAAAAGGACAAAAGAATATTGTGTATTTTTTCAGTGCTTTTTTATTCAAGTTAGTTAAAAATAAAATTACAATCTCTAGAAACATTATAGAAAAAGTTTTGTAAGAAGTAATTTTAAAGTAATGTTTTAAAAAAGTTTGGTATTTAATACCAAAAATAGAAAGTTTCAACAAAAAATTCATTCTCAACCAGGAAAGATAATTTTTTTATCACAAAAAGATGAATCCTCTATTAAAATTTGTTAACCCTGGCGGACCGAAGGATCCGAATGGAGCTTCTGCAAAGTATCCGTAAAGACCTCATTGGGTCCCCATTCGGTTCATTTTTAAAAAACTCGAAAAAAAACAGCTAAATCAACTGTTAAATTGTTGAAATTCGGATTCTACGCTAAAATTCCCTATAGAAGGTCACGGAATAATCGCAATAGTTATTTTTGCAACGGTAAAAAGTTAAAAAAAAATTTAACGCATGGTGATTGCTACTTACAGGCGATGCGCTTGAAGTGTAGCAGTCAACAGGCGTTATACGTCTTATATTTTTTAAAACTTTTTACCGTTGCAAAAAAACTATTGCGATTATTCCGTGACCTTCTATAGGGAATTTTAACATAGAATCCGAATTTCAACAATTTAAAAGTTGATTTTGCTGTTTTTTCGAGTTTTCTAAAAAGAAACCGAATATGGTCTTTACGGGTACTTTGTAGAGGCTCCATTCGGTTCTTTCGATCCGCCAGGGAACCAAACGAGATGAATTTTCAAGCCAAAAACAACACTTTTCAACAAAAGTGTTCGTTATTTGTCAACAAACTAGTGGAACTTTCTACCAAAATATTTGAATTTTAAAAAAATAAAAGAATTTTTAACCAAAATAGATAAATTCTCAAGGAAAAATATAATAGTTGGTGTTATTTCAACCAACAAATATTTCTATTGAAAAAATTAAGCAATTTGCCATTTAAATTATGTAATTATGTGACACGGAGTGTGTTAGGATGGAAATTTTAAATAAAACATTATCCAATGATTAAAATAAGTAAGGAAAAGTACAAAAGAATATTGTGTCTTTTAAAATTTTTTTATTCAAGATAATTAGAAGTAAAATCACAATCTTTAGAAACATCACAGAAAAAGTTTTCTAAAAGTAATTTTCTTTTAATCTTTCGTTTTATTTATGTTCATTCATTATAATAAAGTATAAAATTGTGACAAAGTGAATTAAGCAATAAGCTAGCTACATCTTTCTGTGATGTTTCTAAAGATTGCAATTTTATTTCTAACTATCTTGAACAAAAAAGCACTGAAAAAAGACACAATATTTTTTTGTACTTTATTTACTTATTTTAATAATCGAATATTTTTTATTTAAGATTTCCATACTAACATACTTCATATCACATAACTGCATAATTTAAATTGAAAATGGCTTAACATTTCTAAGAGGAAATCTTTTTATTATTTTTCACTCAGAATGTTTCAATGAAAAACAAAAGAAAATTCAAAATCCTTAAATTATATGATGAACCGTATGCATAGTCGTCTACTGGGATGAAACGTAGTCGGATAGCCAAATGCCCGCTTGTTATCTGCCTTGATCCGTTCAATATAGGCCAGTCAACGAAGGATTTTAAATGGAAATAATTTATAACAATGAACTTAGTTGTCAGGAAGCTTCCTTAGGGGGTCTTGAAACACCTCCGAAAATTCAGTAAATTTGGGGGGGGGGCGCTCGAGCCGCCTCTTTCAATATGGCGGATGATTTCATGTTTTTAGATTTTCCTTGGAAACGGCTGTTTTTAGAGCAAAAATACTTATATAATAAAACACTCTAAATTTTCTTCTGAATAAAAAAGGTTTTATAAAATATTGCCGTGAATAGTTTGCCCAAAAAATTGAAGAGATTGAACATTTTTGGAAGTTCATTATTCCTGCATTTATCAGCGATTTCCTCAATGAAAACGAGTGCAGTTTATTGTTTCCAGCTTGGCTGAAGGTAAGCTACCGTGCAATATCGATAATTTCATTGTAGCTATATTATTTATTTAATACTGAAAATTATTTTGATCATTTTCAAGCTTAATTTGAAGAAGTTGCTTTCATTTCTCGAAGTAGAGACTTTGTCATTTACCTTTCCTTATGTCTTAACAACGCATCTGCAAATTTTCGAAATTTTAAATTAATTTTTTGATATTAAAAACTGCCTTTTTTTGAACCTGTGTCAAAACTCTCGGAAAATCCTAGTTGAGCCTGGGGGGTGAAGTAATAACGATGTATTTAATGCAGGCCCACTTTTTTCTTCAAACGGTAGAAAACATAATGCACCCATCGTAAATAATCTCAACTCCTTCCATATGCCTGGGACCATTCGAACTGCATTTCCCAGCGCATGAAGCGACCACGGTCATGTGGCCACAGGCGACGATCGGCGTCCCTCTTCCGCCAAAGCAAATAGGCGAGGGCAAGCGAGAGAGTAACGGGCTTATTAGTACAGTCAAGTACAGTCGTTTCTATTTTTGTAAGAGAACCTTTCTTCTCCCGCTAACATTTCACGTCTATGAAACGCGTTTTTTGTATCAGATAAAAAGCATATAATTACTGATTTTTGCATGAAGCATTCCAAAGGTCCTGCAATGATCGTATTAAAATTCAGTAATGATCGGATTAATATTAAGCTTATAATCAAGCTGTGAAACGAATTTAAACCTTTTGTTCGACACGCCTAAAAAATACTTCTGGCTTCACATCTACTGTTGTTTATATAGAAAGTCATTTGTAAAATAATAATTTCGAAGATAATCTAACAAGAACAGAAAATTATTAACATTCCATGAAATAATTCAGATTAATACTTCAAGGGGAAGATAATAAAATAACCATTTTTGTATCTCCATTCTTCTCTCGCTAACATTTCACGTCTACCAAACACGTTTTTTGTATCAGAAAAAAATCATATCATTACTGATTTTTACATGAAGCATTCCAAAGGTGCTGCAATGATCGTATCAAAATTCAGTAATGATCGGATTAAAAGTAAGCTTATAATCAACCTTTACAGTTAACAAATAAATGAAACGAATTTTCAACTAGTTCCATTTTCAACTACAAATTTTATTTTTAAATCTTGTTAAATCTAGAAGTTATTTTAAATGTATGCAACTTTAAAATTATTTTTGAAATGTTTTTCAAACTTAGAATCTTTTTAAGTATTCTTTGTAAATATTATTCAA
Source organism: Belonocnema kinseyi (assembly GCF_010883055.1). Lineage (NCBI taxonomy): Eukaryota > Metazoa > Arthropoda > Insecta > Hymenoptera > Cynipidae > Belonocnema > Belonocnema kinseyi. Next base: position 29,543,253 of record NC_046658.1, read on the forward strand.
AAATAAAAAATGGGTTTCAATTTTCCTAGGAATCTAACGAAAATGTTTTATTCTTTTGAAGCCTTTCTTAATTTTTAAAAAGTTTCTCATTTTTTTAAATCTGCAAAAATTGACATTTTATTTTAAATTAGGCTGTGGCTATTTGCACCGAAATTTCGATTCGACCAGCCAAATTTTGTTGGTACAAACTTCGTTTAAATTATATAAAATCATTTCAAGTTTTCAATTAATTTTCAATCTTTTCAAAACTTCCAAACACCTATTAAAATAACTCAAATTTCGTCTAGAAATAATTAGGGTCCAATTGCTATTTAAACATCTAAATTGAAACATTTCACTTAGACACTAAACCTTTCTTTTTAAAAAACAATCGAAGCTCAAAACATATTCGAAATTTTAACGATTTAAGTTTTCCCATGTTAAAGAAGTCAATTTCAAATTGTTTATTTTTAAATATTCGGTTTTGAGTTATTCGGCTTGAATAAACCGTCAAATATTGATAAATATAAAATAATTATTATTGCTTGTAATAAAAAAATTTAAAATAGCATGAATTAATATTTTACACTGAGTCAATATTTTTAATTTAGTGAAAGCGTTTAGTTACAAAATACATTTTTCCGAAGTAATTTTTTAATTAAAAATAGTAAATATATATTTTCGAGGCGTGTCGAACAAAAGTTTTAAATTCATTTCAGAGCATGGTTGTAAGCTTAATTTAAATCCGATCATTACTGAATATTGATAAGATCATTGGGGAACCTTTTTAATGCTTCATGCAAAAATCAATAATGATATGATTTTTTTCTGATACAAAAAACGCGTTTAATAGACGTGAAATGTTAACGGGAGAAGAAAGGTTCTCTTGCAAAAATAGAAACGACTGTGCTTGTCTGTACTAACAAGCCCGTTACTCTCTCGCATGCCCTTGCGTATTTGCTTTGGTAGAAGAGGGATGCCGATAGTCGCCTGTGACCACATGACCGTGGTCGCTTCATGCCCTGGGAAATGGAGTTCGAAGGGTCCCAGGCCACACAGGCTTGGGATTTGACACAGGTTCAAAAAAAGGCGGTTTTTAATATCAAAAAATTAATTTAAAATGTCGAAAATCTGCAGATGCGTTGTTAAGACATAAGGAAAGGTAAATGACAAAGTCCCTACTTCGAGAAATGAAAGCAACTTCTTCAAATTAAGCGTTGAAAATGATCAAAATCATTTTCAGTATTGAATAAATAATATAGCTACAACGAAATTATCGATATTGCACGGTAGCTTACCTTCAGCCAAGCTCGAAACAATAAACTGCACTCTTTTTCACTGAGGCAATCGCTCATAAATGCAAGAATAATGAACTTCCAAAAATGTTCAATCTTTTCAATTTTTCGGGCAAACTATTCACTTTATGGCAATATTTTATATAACCTTTTTTATTCAGAAGAAAATTTAGAATGTTTTATTATATAACTATTTTTGCTCTAAAAACAGCCGTTTCCAAGGAAAATCTAAAAACATAAAATCATCCGCCATATTGGATGATGGCGGCTCGAGCGCATCCCCCCCCCCAAATTTACTGAATTTTGGGAGGTGTTTCAAGACTCCCTAAGGAATCTTCCTGGCAACTAAGTTCATTGTTATAAATTATTTCCATTTAAGCATCCTCATTCAGCTTCATTGACTGGCGTAATAGACGAACGCCAGCAGGTGTAGGGCGTTTAGCCTACTGGCCAGTTAGTCGGCTAATCGACTGGATCGGCTAGTAGGCTCTGAGACATTTCGTCTAATGTTTAAGAAATTTCTATTTGCTTGTGGAATTATTATTTGCTCAAGTTGTTTTTTCCGATGACCTTAAAAAATAATATAAAATAGAACACATTCAATGATTTTTCAGACTCTACAATGTATGGAAAGAACATATTAACCGTTTTTTAATTTTTAAACACTTACTTTTTAAAAATATTTTTACAATTGTATTTTCCGAAATAAACATAGTATTCAATGATTTCGAGTAGTAAATGCTGTAAAAAAGGGCATTTTATTGAATAAACCATTTTTTCTAACACACGCAGGAAATGATCGATTTTCGGTGCATGTATTGCGTGCGGGAAGTGTCCAATTCCCAAACCGTGGTAAAAAGTAATTATAAAAGGACTCTTTCTAGCTGCTGCGCTTGCGCTCTTTGAGTAAGATAACTTTTTCTTGCTGTTGCGCTTGCGCATTTCGAGTCAGAATTACTTTCCAGGACTTTTGGAAACATAACCTCATTTCATTCTGATTTGACGCTTGACAGAGAGATTGTGAGTAATGAATAGTTGTTGGACATACACGAAGTGATAAGATACCATAAATTACCGACAATTTACCATAAATTACCGATAAATCGCCGAAAATTTCCGGAAATTTTGGCAACTTTTAGATGTCTGAAATTATCGGTAATTTGCCAATTTTTCATAAATTTGTGAAATTTAGCAAATTATCCATGAATTTTCGGAATTTTTTGAAATTTTTTAATTTCTTCCAAAAAGCTTCAGATACACTAAATTTCTATAAATTTTCGGTAATTTACAAATTTACCAAAAATTTCCGGAATTTTTAGGTAATTTTTGTAATCTTAGAATAAATTTTCAAAAAATTCGTTTTTATTATTTTCTCAAATCGAAAATTTTCTGCATTTGTTAAAAAAATATCGTGTGCTACAGGAGCTAAAAGTAGGTAGTTGAAACTCTTGTGAAGTTTACAGAACTTGCCATCGGATCATCTCTGGGTCGTCTCTGGCTCGTACAGATAACTTCACACTCGTGTGAAACTGCCTACTTTCCGCACTTGTAGCACAATATACTATTATCTGTTAATCATCCACGCTCAATTTGAAGGAAATTTGAAGAAAAAAAAAACAATAATTAATTTATAAACAATTACATCAAGAGTCCCATCTGGGCCGGCAGCGTGAGTAGACGTGCAAGAGTTTCGATCCGCAAAACAGTTTAATAAGCTCGTGCTTTCAGCTTTATATTTCTGTGTTTCTGTATTTCTGTGTGTGGTGTAATAGTTTTGTTCTTTATACGGATCAGTTGAGAAATGACGTTCTGAAATCTTGTAAAGCTTCTAGGGGCGTTGCTGCAAAAATTTTGTCCCTCTCCAGTAAGTTATCACTGATTGAAAAGGAAGTAGAACTCGTTGGACGCAGCGATAGGTAAAAAAATATCATTATTTTCAACCTGAAGGATTGCGATTCTAATAACAATGATGTGCTTGCTTCGGTTACTTCGATTTTCCTTAACGTCGGCCTACAGATACCAGAGGTGGCCTTGGCTGATGTTTACAGGCTTGGGAAAGTCAAAGGAAAGAGGCCAGTATTAGTCAAGTTTATTGCTACACTTTGGGTCCAAGCCGTATTTACCAAGATTACACAATTTCGTAAACTGGAACTTATCATCGCTAATGATCGCTCCAAGAAATAGAGAGAGAGAGAAAATGAGAGAGCTACTTAAACATTCCCGACCTTTAAAAGATGCGGGATTGCAGGTTGCGATTAAGAATGCCACCCTTATCGTGAATGGAGAAGAGTTTCAGATTAAAGATGTGAAACCCTTCCTTCGGAATCTAAATAAGGATTTTACAAATTCCGCCCTTCAGGAGTCCAATGACCCCGATGAAGAGGAATGTGACGCTTCTGAGTTTAATATAGTCCGTCCTTCAGAAGGGGACGTCTGCCTAAACAGGGCCTGAGAGTTGCCACACCGAATAAACGCATAGATCAATTTTTATCGAATGATATTGCTACTCCGTCGGCTGCTAAAACTCCTCGGGATCGCCGAATTTCGAAGGCGTAGCTCGCTGGTGATCCCTCGGAGATCATAGAAAGTGATCCCCAGCCTATTGCTTCCACACGTCGTTGGCGTACATCTCTTTCGAATGTCTGCACGCTCACTAAAATCATTTTTTGGAATGTTCACGGGTTTTCATATCTGGAGGACATAGCGAGCACTTTAAAAAATTTTGACATTTTGTGCATTTATGAGACTTGGATGGATTCCTCAAGAGCCTCTTTCAAAGTATTCTCCAGGGACGTGCTCGTTTTTGACTCTCCGGCGTTGAAAAAAGCTATTAAAGGAAGAGCCAAGGGTGGCTTATGGATTGCGTTAAATAAGAATCGATTTTCAGCGCAACTGCTGTCAGCAGCGCCAGAGTATATAATACTGAAGGTAAATTCCTGTTTGACCCATCTCCCTTGTGAATTGCATTGCAAAAATTATTACGCAAATTTGGTCAATAAGGCTAATTGCTTGGGCGAACGAAAATAAAATAATTCCGGAATTCCAATCTGGCTTTAGGGCTGGGAGCGGGTGTCTCGACAACCTGTTTACTTTGCTAGCTATATTCCAGATTCGGCTGAGACACCCTAGATCTGCGTTGTGCGCAGCTTTGATAGATTTTAAAAATGCCTTTTCATCGGTAGCTCATCATTTATTATGGCAAAAATTACATTAAGTAGGGGTTAGTTCTAAGCTGATTAAAGTGATAAAAAATTTTTATGATGTCGCGCATGCAAGGATTAGGAGTAACATTAGTTAAACTTGCTTTGTTAAGGTAACACAGGGCGTCTTGCAGGGTGAGGTGCTAAGCGCCCTGCTGTTCTCAATTTTTATACATGATCTAGAAAAGTTTCTGATTGAGCAGGGGTGTAGGGGTCTTGCTATTAACAGCTTAATTGAAGTTCTTTTACTCGCTTACGCAGACGATCTTGTTTTGCTTTCTGACACGCCGATTGAGCTCGCAAGGAAACTTCAAGCTTTGCGTTTATATTGTGACTAGAATATGTTAACCGTGAATCTGGAAAAAACTAAGATTGTAATATTCCGCAAGAAAGGTAGCTCTTCTGTAAGCAAATTCAAGTCTTTCAAATTCGGTGACGAGAAAATTGAGGTAGTGAACCAGAATCCTTATCTAGGCGTTCCACTTTTATACAATTGTACTTTTTTAATCGCCACAAAGAAATTCTTAAGCTCAGCCAACTCTGCGATAGGTGCGACAATGCGAATAATTTACAATACCAAGGCTGATTCTTGGTCAACGTATGTTAAACTTTTTAATAGCTTAATAATAAGTACGCTTATGTACGGGGTGCAGGTTTGGGGCCAGGATCATTTAGATCTCCTTGAGAGGGTGCAGCTCTCATTCTTTAAGAGCCTGCTGCGTCTCCCTCGATGCACTCCTGGTTACGCAGTTCGACTTGAAACGGGTTGGCTTCACCTTTCTTACATGATGCTTCAGAACTCGCTGTCTTGGTTAGAAAAAATTTGTAAACTGAAAAGTACTCGGTACCCAAGACAGCGCCTGTTGCGCCTCATTGAATTGGCGAGGTCCGAACAAGGAAAAGATAGTTCCAACTGGTTCAGTCGGTTGAAACATTTTTTCAGAGAAGTCAACGTAGTCGAGCTGTGGGAATCTGCTAGCTTAGAGGCACTCGCGGGGTATAAAGATCTAATACCTCAGGAATACGAAGGATTTTTAATCATCCGAGATCTTTCAGGGCGCACCCAATCAAGGAGTCTGCAGATATGGCCTCATCTGCCCTTAAAAATGGGAGTTCAGCCCTACCTTTTCAATAGAATGAATCTCAGCTTTAAAAGAATTTTTGCACAAGCCCGTTTTATTAATGAGCATTCCAGGCACATAATTATTGATCAGATCTCTTGTAACCTGCCTAAGGGGGAGCTGTGTCTATATTGTGGTGCAGAAAAAGATTATTTTCACCACTTCCTGGTCGAATGCCCACGTTTTAATAAGTTCAGGCTTAGTCATTTTCAGGAGGTTGCTCACTGCGTTGACCATGAATCGTTTTGGAAGGGAACTTTATCGACCTCAGATGTCGCGAACCCAAAAAAATTTGTTAAAATGATAACAGAAATGTTAAAGGAGCGTATCTTTTAATTGTAATAGTTCTTTTCTGAACACGTCGTCGACAAGTTAGATTATAAAGCGTTACTATATTTTCAATGTAAGCTTAAGTATGATCTTAGATGGATCTGTCAAATCTAGCTAAATATTGGTTTATTTTTTTGTTTTTATTTTCTCTGTATTGGTCAGAAATACGCCAAGTTCTCTGCAAATGGACTGTATA
>NC_046658.1:29549473-29555648 GCF_010883055.1 Belonocnema kinseyi
ACATCAAGCTTTTCGCAAAATTAGTACTCTTCAAAATCATTCCATATATTATGTTTAATTAACAAAATACGACTTTTAAAATATTTTTTTCTGGAAAAATAATTGTTTAAAGAAATTCAGTTTGTTCAAAAAATAAAAAAATAGTTAATATATTCTTTCTATACACTATAAAGTCAGAAAAAATAATTGTATGTGTTCCATTTTATATTATTTCCTAAACGTTTTCAAATGAAAACTGCTTTGTTAAACCAAAATTGTATAAACAAATAATAATTTGTTAAACAATAGAAGAAATGTAACAAAATTATGTAATTATTCAACAAAAAGTAGTATACAATACCAACTTGAGAAAAAAGTATACATCTCTGTGTAAATTTCTAGATCTTCTGAAATTAAACAATAATCAATTGTTTAATTATACACATAATGTTTTTTAAATTAATTTACTTCTCCAAGTTATGACTGGCCATAACATTTTATTCAGAACATATATTTTTTTACATTTTTTAGAAAAAAAAAATGTTCAATTAAGTTACATTTATTTAAATAATTACAAAATGCTTCCGAAGTCATGAAGGAAATTTAAAATGTCCATTAATAATCATTTGTGTTCACGAAATAAAACCATATTAACAACTTTTATTTCTAGCCCCCCCCCCCCGCCCCTCTACACAGGGTCACGAATATGACTCACATATAAAAAAACTACATTTTTACGTATTATTGTTAATTTTCAGCAATTTCTTCCATTTTTGAATAAAAATAATGATTAATGGACATTTTAATTTTTCCCCGTGACTTTGGAATGTAATTTGTAATTATTTAAATAAATGTAACTTGTTTGAACATTTATTTTCTTCCAAAAAATGTAAAAAAAAGTGTATTTTATGAATTAAATTTTATGGTTAGTCATTGCTTGTAGAAGAAAATTACTATTTAAACAATTAATTATTGTGTAATTTCAGAAGATCTAGAAATTTACATAGAGATGTCCACTTTTTTCTCAAGTTGGTATTCTATACTACTTTGTTGAATAATTACATAATATAGTGTATATAGAAAGAATATATTAACTATTTTTTTATTTTTCGAATAAACTGAATTTCTTTAAACAATTATTTTTAACATGTTCTTTCTGTACATTATAGAATCAGAAAATTTATTGAATGTATTCTATTTTATATTATTTTTAAGGCCATCGGAAAAAACTACTTGAGCAAATAATAATTCCACAAGCAAATAGAAATTTGTTAAACATTAGACGAAATGTCTCAGAGTTATTGTAATTATTCATTAAAAAAATAGAATATGGTACCAATTTGAGGAAAAAGTATACATCTCTGGCTTAATTTTTATAAATTTTGAAAATAATAAATTGTTTAAATAATTACATGACGTTTAAAAATTTTTTTAATACTCCAAATCATGACCAAATATTACATTTCATCTAGAAAATAGATTATTTTAAAAATATTCGGGAATAAATAATTGTTTAAATAAGTTCAATTTTTTAAATAATTAACAATTGCTGAAAAAGTTATGGGAAATATTCAAACTGTCTATTAGTAATTATTTGTATGAAATCCCTGGCGGACCGAAGGAACCGAAATGAGTCTCTACAAAGTACCCGTAAAGACCCCATTCGGTTCCTTTTTAAAAAACTCTAAAAAACAGCAAAATCAACTTTTAAATTGTTGAAATTCGGATTCTACATTATATTTTGCATCACAAACTCACGGAGTAATCGCAATACTTTATCTTGTAGTTTTAAAAACTTAAAAAAATAAAATACCTGTCATTTACATGGACCGAAGGCGACTTCAAGTGCATCTTCTTTTAGTAGCAGTTAATAAGTGTTCCGTAGGTAACTTCAAGAATTTTGTATGGATGCTAGGGATCGTCCACATATTACGTAAGATGTTTTTCTTTTGTTTCGTTGTGTCCTTCTCAACTTCACAGCAATTTTATGCTCGTCTTTATTCAAACAAAAGAAAAACGTCTTACGTAATTTGTGGACGATCCCCTAGCTCCAGTAAGAGAGAATTTTATTTTTAAACTTCGTGCGCAACATACTACTTGAGCTATTATGGATTTTTAACGTTGCAAAAAAAAGTATTGCGATTACTCCATGAGTTTCTAATAGAAAATTTAACGTAGAATACGAATTTCAACAGTTTAAAAGTGGATCTTGCTGTTTTTTGTTTTTGTTTTAGTTTTTTAAAAAGGAACTGAATGGGGACTCAATAGGGTCTTTACGGGTACTTTGTAGAGGCTCCATTCGGTTCCTTCGGTCTGCCAGGGATAAGATGACAGGAAATGCTGTTCATCCCTTTAAATTTTTCAATTTTTTGATTCTTTATAATACTCTTATTCTGTTCAATATTGCGAACTCAATTGAAAGGAATATGTTTTGCTCTTTTTTCATTCTACTTTCAATACAAAACTTTTGTTTTGAAAATTGTTGATTTACACGTTAAACTCTTTATAACGTAGCCATTAGTGTTTTCAAAATCTCGACGCGTAAGGCTTGAGATTTGTTGGTTATGTTGCACATCGAACATGTATTTCATTATTATCTACAGTCTCCTTTTTTCCTATCTTAGAATGATTTATGTATTTCAATTCGCATTGTGCGCAAAAATGATCAAAAATGTATTTTATTACTTTTAATCAGTAACTTATTCATATTTCGAGTTTTACCGCATTTACGCACTTACAGCACATGGTCGGTAAATGACGGTCAGAACGTTGTTAGTCCCATCACTATCTGACTTTCTGATCGGATATTTTGGAAAAGTGGAAATCAGCTTATAAAATATAGTTATTTTGGAATGTTTTTTACTAAATACTGCCAGATAAAAATGAAAAAGGAACAATATTCTACATATTTGCAGACTGTTAATCTCGTCAGACGGATGACTTATTTGATTTGCATGATCTTAGTGAGACATAACATACAAAAATCATTTAGAATTAAGAAACAAATTTATGCCAAATACGATTTCTTTCTTTCAGGAAAATATAAATCCAAATAAATAAAAAGTATAGAATATTTTCATAAAGACTGTATATTTTTTCTCCATCATCAGAAGAAAAAATGTAGAAAGAAAGTACAAAAGGATCATTTTTCACTTACTTAGTTTATATTTAATTAATTTTATTTGATTTAGAATAAACAAACTAAAAACTAAAAGTATTATTAACAATTTTGAAACTATTTGTAACTTTGTTGAAATTGTCAATTTCTAACAATCAAGAAGAAAGCATTCAAATCTAAATTTTGAAATAACGAAAATACCCTACCGATTGAAATCTCAGAGTATATCTAAAGATTCTCAAGGCTCTGAGAAGCTATGAGAAATTCTCCGCAGGCACTTAGGTAGATATATTTAAAGGTCCAGGTAGCTCGTTCAAATGCTTTTAAGGCTTTAAAATGTCCTTTCCGAAATTGAAATAAAAATACGATTATAAATAAGAAGCAGAGCCATAGTAACACCGCATACTCCCTCAATATTTCTACCATATTTCCTGCAATATACATAATATTGCAGGAAATATGGTAGAAATATTGAAGGAATCTGCGATGCTTCTAGGGAGAGGTTGAAATTAAAATAACAATTTGATCATAAATAACAATCAGAGGCTATATCAATAGAGTAGCCAACACTCAAGGGTCCTTTGTTAAGCTTTCGGATTCAAATTTACAAATAGATTTTTTTTAATTTCATAGTTAACATCCTAAAACAGAATAATTCGGAATCAACGGGTTTCGATGATTTCAGATATCTAACTTTTTCTTAATTTTAAAAATTGGAATTAATACAACGTTTCTCGTAAATGGAATGAGATGCGCCAAAAAAGACAACATTTTTTATTCAACTAGAAAATGGTATAGAAAAATTTGAAAAAGGAGAGTCGGGTTAGCGACGGCAAACTACCCGGTAATAAGCGTTGAATCCAGAAAAATTAAGAATTTGTATTCCTAAGAATAAGAGATATTTCCTCCTTATAAAAATCCCCCAACGGGAACAGAAAAAGTGAAAATGCTCTTTCTCTTAATCGACTTAGTAAAACTTAACGGAAGCATTTATTTAACCTATTTTTCATTATTAAATCTTTTAATAACTTAAAAATTCGAAAAATATTCGAATTCAGATTTATTTATATTATAATAATATATTTAAAAGTGTTAAAAAATGAATTACAGATATATATTTAAATAGGTGAATTAAAAGAATTTTAACTCTAGAAGGAATGAAATAATCTCAAAATAGGAACACTTGGGGAATGCAAGACATCTTTGTGAGTTGTACACGGAAAAAAATTCTTGAGGCGAACGAGTGAATCGAGAATATATTAAACTCAAAGAAAGTGTACGCTTGGATTAGGTAAAACGTTTAGTCAGAAGAGTTACACATTTAGTTACTTTATGTAAATTGTTCTCGTAAATCAGGAATTTGGACAAAATTTCTAAGTTCGAAAGTTTATTATTTTCGACAGATTATGTATAATTGTATTATCTTCAGATTAGAAAAAAATTTAGTTTTTATAGAAATATATTAACTTACAATAGCCAATTTTTCGTCTGGTATCGCGGAAATGAATTTCCCTGAAATCCGTGTAATGCATTTGGAGGTAAAGTTTGTTGTTTTTATCGCGTTTCTTGATATTTCAATATAGTTATCGCCTACAATCGAAATAAATGTAAATTATTATTACTGCATCATAAACTCCATTTAATATTAACAATCGCGCACATTTTAAGTGGTAAAAAGTGTTTAATTGTTCAAAGTAAATCTCAACTGTCACTGCTCCCGATTAGACCGTCGCCATTTTATTTCGCTGCTCCCACAATGCACCGGCGCTCTTCCGATAATTCCTTCAGACATCTATTCTTAAAATCCTTATTATAGCTATACTTATCAGGGGTTTGACTATTAGATATTCCTGGTATATGGAAAATGGTCAAGGATATTCATTTTCGCTGATCCAGGGATCTTTCTAAATTCCTTCGTTCGTTTTCAGCTAAATGTTTGGCTATAATAAGGAATAATATCCCTATCACAGCTCAATTTTTTTACCGTGTATCTATCAGTATCAATCAAGGAATTAAATATATTGAAAACACGTTCTCTTTTGGAGAATAGGAAACTATGCGGCGACCGCTATGAAAATAGAAATAAATTGGAAATAGAAATAAATTCAACGCTTATTAGCTGGTACTGTAAATAACCCTGCCCGTTTGGTACGTTACGAATACAAAGGAACCATTATATGACCGTCGCATTACACTTAAAAGCACCTCTAAAAGGACCCAAACCTATCTTAAATTGAACCTGCAGATCACGGTCGTATAAACAGGTCCCGAAACTCCCGGGAGTAGGGGTACCGCGGTTCATGAGACGACCTGTGACGTTAGAAAATGCCACAAATGGCGGTGTAAATGAGTAGTGGAATGCACGGATAATTTAAATGAGGATATTTTAACGAAATATGAAACAATCAACACAGAAAGATTTTTAAAAATATCACGTTGCATATCGCACTCAGAGTTTTTGTTTTTAAACTAAAATTATGAAGGATTATTTTCCAAAAGTATGTATCAATTATCAGGCTTATCTAAAATATGAATATGAAATTATCCTACAAGTAATTTGAATGTAGATGAAGCATTCTTATTTGTTCACGAGTTTGGTACTCCATAATTCCAGGGCATTTTCAACAAGAACAATATTTTAACGATCGCGGGTACATCGCAGGTTAGGTTAAGAACGTGGTTGGGAATAATAAAACAGCTGTACATACTAACTAATCGCAGCGCCTCCCGGTTCAGCGGCAAGCAGGAGAAGCAAGAGGGCTTCAGTAACAAAGATATTATAAGCATAGATGCGGCGCGGGAGGTCGGAGTGGGAGAACGATATATATATCTAACTACATTTTTGCATGCCTCGAGGTGCTGCCCTCTTCAACTTTTCGATGTTTCTATGGCAACCGCGCCCTTTGCCTACGTCTACGGGAGATGTGGGGCCAAGGCGAAAGCCAAAGCCGAACCGAAAGAGCCGGTGATTTTCTATTTCTCGATTCTCGCGCTTGCCTTCGCCAGCCATATCTATAGCTGACTCGGGGCTGTCTATTCACGCCGAAAATATTAAAATTAATGAGGGCCTAAGATTAT
>NC_046658.1:29555748-29559731 GCF_010883055.1 Belonocnema kinseyi
CAGCTAATAAAATCCCTCGTATCAGTTATTATTTAAAACTCCCTTTCAATTGATTTGAAAGCAATATGAAACGCTTTAAATTCCTAAGATTTAGAGTCGAAATATATAATGAATTTGCAACAAAGAAGATTAATTTGCTTACCAAAAAAGACGATTTTTTAACAAATTCCATGAATTTTCAACTTATGAAGGATCCATTTCTAATCAAGACTAGACAAGTTGCAATTAAAAAAAAAATTTTCACATAAAAAACCAAATTGTCAACAAAAAAAGTTCAATGTTAAGCCAAAGAGGTAAATATTGCAGAAATATAATTTAAAAAAAAAACTAGATTTAACAAACATGAAAAAACACGGAAAAGTTCATTGGCAAACGAATCCTACTTTAATTTTCTACCATATTGTTAAATCATTAAATAAAATATACTAATTTAGAACTTAACAATTGCATTTTTAATAAAAGGACGATGTGAAAAAAATCAAGAAAATTAATGTTCGACCAAAAAGATGAATTTTCGACAAAACAAAAGAATGTTTTAAAAAATAATTAAATTTTAAACTTATAAAGTATAAATTTCGAACAAAAATGTAAAATCGAAAATTTTCAGATAAAAAATTAATTTTGAACAAAACAAAAAACCCAAAATGTCAAGAAAATTGTTACATGTTAAAAAAGATTAATTTACAACTAAATCTAGAAATTAAATTTTCAACAAAAGAGTCAACCCCAAAGATCACGGGAAGTCCAAAAATTATAATCTTTAATGAAAAAGTTCAACTTTTAACCAATTCGTTTAATTTTCAATTAAAGAAGATAAATTGCGAAAAAAATAATTAAATTTTTAACCAAAGAAATGAATTTTCCAACATTGTATTAATGATCTACCAAAATAAGACGAGATTTCAACAAAATATAATAATTTTTAACAAAATTTTTGAATTTGAAAGCCGGGAGGAGCAATGTTAAACAAGAAAATATTAATTTTTAATCAAAATATCAATTTAAATCAAAAATAAAATGTTTACCTTGTTAGTTAAAAAAAATTAATTCTTATTAAAAAAACGAATTTTCAACAAAATAGTTACATTTTTAACAAAAGAGTTCAGCCTAAAAATGTCTTTTTAACCGCAGAAGATTAATTTTCTAAAAATAGAATAGTTAAATTTTCGACCAAAGAGGTGAATCTAAAACCAAAAGAATAATTTTTTTACAAAGTAGTTCAACTTTTAACCAAGCTTCTGAATTCTTAACGAAACAAGATGACTTTTTAACAAAATAGTTTCATTTTTTACAGAATAATAAAATTTGCAACTGAATACCAGAATTTTTAACCAAACGAGTTGAATTCCGAACCACAAATATAATTGTAGACTTTCTACCAAGAAGGATTTAAGCGAAAAAATGATCAAAGGGGGTTTCTTAAAAATAGAGAAAAAAGAACAATTCTTTAAAAGTGAATAATAAGGAAACATACTAAATGTTATCTAATTTCGTAACTTTTCTTCCACTGACTCCCAACCCCTGTTCGAACCATAGTTTTTAGCATGACTCCCCTCCCCATGCAATTGGTAATGCAGTTTACTGACGACCCCTTAAAGTTTCGATTTTTGTATTTAATGAAATTATCTTTATAATGTATAGTTTAAAATTTGTTTAGCATGAAAATACACAACGAAAAATCCACAAGACTCAGAAAACGAAATTACAATAATTAAAGAATGACAGAGAACAAGTATATTGAGACTATACTTAAGAAACTTTATTTTCAATTTTATTTATATTGGATAAAATATCAATATTACAGAGAAAAGTAACAGCGTTTTACTTTGAAGAATTCAAATGATTTAGAAACTGAAATTAATAACAAAAATTAAAGTGCCTCTAATTTTTCTCATTCTCATCATTTATGATTGAGAAAGGATAAGAAAAGAAAGGTCCGACAAGTCCGAAAAGAAATGACGAGTTCGTTAACAGCCATTTTGGATAAAAATACAAATTTTGGGACCATTTTATTATACTTAAAATTTTTATTTACGGCTATTAATAGTACTCAGAAGGCCAAACAATTTATCTTGATGACTTTTTTTTTATAAAAAAAAAAATCTCAGAGTTATAGCATTTTCCAAATATTTAATATCAATCGGAAATCAAAATTATAAGCCAAACAACGTACGATATGAAAAAAAGTAAAGGAAAGCATTGCTTTTTAAAAGCCCTACAAGATTATCATACAAACTTTTTGGATTTTCTGGTAAAGTTGAAAATTCTAATTTTTATTGCACAAAAAATAATGAGATATGAAAAATCCCATTTTGTGGTCAAACTATGCAGGATGCAAAAGAAGATGAATCAACAAAAATTGTGATCTCAAAAAAGATCTGCAAATTCGTTAATAATCACTTCTTGATAGGAGGTGTACGTTGTGTCTTATTCTTGAAAAATAACATTGAAAATATTTTAAAAAACTTTGTGAAAAAATGATACAAGTTACGAAAAAAAATGATTTAACAACAATTATTTACCCGAAAAAGAGCTAAAAATTTGTTATGAATTACTTTTTGACATGACACGTAGTTTTGGTTTTTATCATAAAAATGGTATTAAAAATAAAAATGAAAAATTTGTGGAAAAACAACAAAAGGTACAAAAACAAATCGATTGAAAAAAGTTATTCGCCCAAAAAGTCATACAAATTTGTATTAATTTATTACATTCTTATTATTTATGATGCAGAAAGTATTAGAATTGCCCGAAATTTGACACCACAACATTGGTTTTGAAAAATCCTACAAAATTTCTTTAAACCACTTTTCAATAGAACTCGTAATTTTGTTTTATCGTAAGTAATATATGCAGATAATCGAAAATTCCAATATCACGCTAAAAGACGCAAGCTACGTGAAAAATCTAAAAGAAGACTTGTACGATATTTTGCTTTGTACATGTATAAATAATAATATGAAAACCAAAATCCTATTATTAGCATAAGAACGCGAGATAGAGAAAAATGTCTAAAAAAAGGATTGTATTTTTTAAGTTTATTTTAAGGTGGTCCAGAAAATATAAATTTACAACTGTCTGTCAAAAAGAGAGTGCTCAGCGCGAGTGTCACGATAATATTGTGTACCTTAAAGCCTACAGAGCTGTGAGAAACTTAATCTTTAACTATACTTATTTAAGCAAAAAATTCAGAATATGAACACGCACATAAATACTGCAATCTAAAGAGATGTTTTTGATAAAGTTTCATTCAAGCATTCTAAATGCAAAGAATAAATATCTGAGCGCGAATCGCGGGAATCAAAAGACGCGCGCCCCAGGCGCGCTCAAACTTGCGAGACACGGGCACAGCGCACGGTGAGAATGTGCCCGCGACAATAAATAGTTCATTTACGGATTATTTTATTACAAAGTAACAATTAAGAGATAAATGTTTTTGAAACTTTCCAATAATTTCTGACCTTTTAGTTTAAATTGAGAAAATTAAGGCAAAAAATTTATATATTCTGATCAACCACTCGAGTAAAATTCAAAAATAAATTTGTTCAATTTTGAAATTGTGGGGTTCTCAATTTAAAAAATCGGGATATAATTTACATACATAGTAATATACATAAATTTCTATAAAATATTATATAAAAAATTAAATAAAAAATAATTTTATTATATAATTTTATCGTTTCATTATAATTTATTTAATTCATTATTAATTACACAAACATAGAAATTTACGAATTATTGTTTACTTAAATTAATAATCGTGAGGGAGGCGGTATTCCTATATCATTTAACTCTACATATAAAAACTCCAAATCGCTAATTATACATGCGAGAACGCTGTACGATCATATTTATTTTAAAAATTAAATATTTTAAATTTTAACTAAATATGTTTATCAATTAAAAGTTTTAATGTCTTGAAACGTATAGTTTCATTTAGTAGAATTTCTACCGCTTTTTTTCAAAACAACAAAATAATATTA
>NC_046658.1:29559831-29564139 GCF_010883055.1 Belonocnema kinseyi
ATCTAAAATGTCTAAATTATTAAGGCTTTAAATATTTTTGAAATTGCTGTTCTGGAGACTAAATAGCACTTATTCTTTTATTAAGAAATCACAACCAAAATTCGTAAAAAAAGTTTTTAAAAGAGTTTTTAACACCTTAAAAAAGATCAGAGGTTTTAATAGTTCAATATATGTGATAGAATATCTTTAAATATGAAATTAGTCTATACTTTTTCATGTTTGAGCTACAATTATTCCATTTTAGAGTTATAAATTACAGTCGTGAAAAACCAATAAAATGTTTTAATTAATTTATATATAAAACAAAAAACCTTTGTATAATTCAATCTAAATGCAGCTGAAAAAATTTAATTTGAAATGCATTGAATTCAAGGTATAGTTTAAAAAGAAAACTGAAAGCAAAGAATCGACTTTCAAAATAAGCGAAAGAAAGTGACTTGCTGGATTGCAAATGAACATGGAAAATGTTGTATTTTCGCATTTTTAAATTTTAAATTCAAACTTTTTCGCCTTTTAACAATTTCGAAAAATTTCGAAAAATTCTGAAAATTCAAACAATAAGGCTGTATTCTGAAAATGAAGCAATTTTAACGTTAAAATTCAAGTTTCTAAACTGAAGGCCTAAAAATTTGCAAATTTTAGAATTAGTGTTATGTAAATCGTATTGGTATCTTAAAAGAGTATAAATAGTTCTTAAATTAGTTTTTAAATTTTCTGCAGTTTACCTTTTTTACATACCTAGATGTCAAAAAAGCCTAGCAAATTTTTTCAAATTTTAATTACTTATTTTCTAAGAGAAAATCGCCCCTTTTTACCAGTCACTGAAATGGATTAGAAAAAAATTGTCAAGACCCAAAAATAAAAATTGGATGTACAGCGAATTTTTAAATGAGATTATCTTCAAAAATTTCTATCAAAAATTTCCATACACATTTCTTTTTAATAATACTGTAGGAAAAAATCAACAAGATCGAGCGCCGAAATTATAATTAGAGCAAATTTTCTGTAATTCTATGGGGACGGCTGAAATATCCCGAAAAATAAAATTCCCGACTCGGTAAAACTCTGTCCCAAAAAATAAAATTACAAAACTAATAAAATTCCTGAACAGTACAGTACATGGTATTGATCATAAACAACCCAGCGCTGTCAGATAGCGGACCAGCAGAATCGGCGTAGTACGAAATTACAAATCTAGCCAATAAAAATTCCCGCTAATTTCTATTGGCTATCTATTGGTCGTTCGTTATTTTTACTTTGCATTTTGCGCCTGCTTAGGATTCCATGCTGAGTCGAGCGTAGAAAGTTGAAAAACAAAGTTGTACGCCTACCGTCACGTGTGCCATCGATCGCGTTCGAAATGTATGTATAGTTATAAAGTAGTTTTTCTGATCATATCCGGTGCCTAATACTGTTTTAATATATACCCAATCTATATAAAATTGTGAATTCTTATATTGATTTAAGGTAAGCGGATTATAAACATAATTTATATAATTTCATGTTAAATTTTCGTTAACAACCTAAACTTTAAAGTAATATATGCCAGCAGGTGATACTATACTATATTAAATTAATTTAATTCTGTTTTGAAAACAGGTTACATATGAAAACAGTGTAGTGTCAAAAAATCTGATTCTGTGACATGCGTTAATTCTAATTATTGTGATGGCATCGCAAAGAGATTCTGTAAATTTCCGTAAAAGAAATTGCATTTTCAAAGATGAGTGGTTAAAAGATCCACTATTTAAGGATTGGCTGGCACCAACTAACGATAAAAATGTAGCAAAATGTGTGGTTTGTAAGGATAATCCAACGATATGTGTTAAATACGACGGAAAAAAGCTATAACTAGACATGCTGAAACAAAATCTCACAAGATCGCTACGCAAAACCTTAAAATTTCGAAATCGTTGACTGCGTTTTTTCCAGTGGAAGAGAGCAAATTGGAAAATAAAATAACTGCGGTAGAATTGACAAAAGTGTATCACAATGTAAAACATGGATTCAATTATTTATCTGCTGACTGTGGTAATAATTAAATTATCTGTATACAACCTTATAATACGAATTAATCATTTTTACGTGAATTTGTTTGCAGGGGTTAACTGATTAATTATTATTGCAGGAATTAAAATTGACAGAGAACTCTTTGGCGATTCTGAAATTGCAATCAAGATGCAATTAGCCAGGACTAAAATGGAAAGCAATGTAAAAAATGTCTTATGTCCATATTCCGTAGAATTCGTTCTGGAAAAAATACGAAAATGGGACCTGCCTTATTCCATTTGAAGTGATGCTTCCAATAAAGGAAACAGAAAGTTCTTTCTGCTAGCTGTGCGAATCTTTGAAGTTAACTCTGGCGTAAAACATTATATCCTGGACTTGTACAAGGAATCAGACGAAACATCGAGATCAATTACAAACACAATTTTAAGATCTCTAAAAGAAGTAGGTCTAAATGTAGATAAATTGGTATCTTACAGCGCGGTTAATGCTCGCGTTAATCATGGAGAACACTGCTCTGTATATCAAAAATTAAGGGAAATAAGTCCTCGGCTGATCAAATCCAGTTGCAAGTGCCACATAATTCACAACGCTGCGAAAAATTGAATGAAGCTTTTGACATATGATGCAGAAATCTTGGTACTTAAAGTTTTCAGCGATTTTTCATGCAGTGCAAAAAATGTCGGAGCGCTAAAAGAGTGTTTTGAGTTCGTAGAACAAGAATATTATATTATTCTTAGACACATTGGAGTGAGATGGCTTTCTCTCTTCAGAGAAATTAATCGGTTGTTGTTGAACTGGACTCCTATAAAATTTACTTTATCAAACAATATAAGTTTAAGATTATGTACTAAGCAACTTCAGTAATTTTTTTAATTTGGATAAATTAATAATATATAAAAATGTATTTTTAGGAGAAAAAACCTGCGATAAAAATATTTGGTCTTTCGTGAATGATCAAGCCGATAGATTGAGCGATGTGGCACCTCTTCTAGAATGTTACTTGTACTTTGTTCACCATTACCTTCAGATTTTTTAACCATTCATAAAAGTTCTAGAAAAGAAAACTTTTGGAGCGACTGACGTGTATAGTGTTATGGAAGGTTTGGGAAAAGCTCTTAAGTCAAGATTAGAGGATGAATTCTTTGGTTTATCGGTAAAGCAAGCATTGCTGGATCTAACAGCTTACGAGAAGAAGTTTTGTAATGAAGCTTTGACTACTTACAAAAGAGCGGTCAGTTACTTGGAAAAATAGTTCGATTATTGCAACTCAATTTTCAAGGATTTGGAGGTTTTAAAACTTCAAGAAATAGTTCCTGACTTTGGATGAAATCATTCAAATCGCTACTAAATTGAAAACTGAGGTAAATAACAGTTAAATTTAGCACCTTAAACTCGTTTTGTTCTCTAAAATCCTCAAACTGTCTTACTACATTGACTTGTTCTGTTTAAATCGACGGTGATTCAACCCACGATGAAATTGTATAGTACGGTTAAAGGCATGTGATACTTAGAAAATTGTCGATTTTACCAGTTTTAGGTTCCCCCGGCTTTTTTCTAGAATAATAAATATTTTGTCTTAAAAATTTGGGAAATGATAGAAAACATGCTAACGGACGTTTCCACACACTTTTTTTGTAGGTTAATTAAAAAAAGTGTAAATTTAGTAAAATGTGATCAATTTGCATAGCGCTTAGGAAATAGTATCGATTTTTTCAGTGTTAGATTCCCCCGGCTTTTTTCTAGGATAAGAATTATTTTGCCTTAAAAATCTGGGAAATAATAGCGAACATGCTAACGGATGTCCCCACACAATTTTTTTGTGCTTTTTTTTATCAAAAAATTTTTGATATTGCTAACAACGTGCGTGTATATTTCGAGGTTATGTGTGTTACAATTTACCCGAGCGTTACTTCCAAACTACACAATATTTTTGGCCGAAAACTTTTGACTTACAAATAAACATAACAACTAATCTCCCGGACCTCATCTTGTTTGCAGCCAATCAAAAAAGTTTATTTCATAAATAATTTCCAGATTATCGGAAATGCAGAGATGAAAAACGTTGTAACCTCAAAATAATGCATATGCATAAAATTTTTATTTAGCACAATACATTTTTTTGTTATTATCCCTCAAAAAAGAGTCCGCGGACGTCCGCTATGATATTTTATAGCGTCTCCAAATTCAGTTTTTAAAAATTTTCATTTTTGTGGAAAAAAGCCGGGGAAACTGTAAGTATCACATGCCCTTAAGAAAGGTGTTTACAGTTCTCGAGAATGAATCATTCCTTTCAGCTTC
>NC_046658.1:29564239-29565821 GCF_010883055.1 Belonocnema kinseyi
ATTTAGAGGAGCGATATTAAGGTGAATGCCGTAGGAGTGACAGAGATGGTAATAAAGCACTCTTAGTGCCGCATTGTGCCTTTGAATGTAGGTCGTTCCCGTATGTGTTGGACAACTAGATAGTATGTGAGCTAAATGCTCGGGGTGTGCATGGCACGCCCTGCAGCTATCAGCGGGAATGTCTTGGCTTAAAATGTGGCGACGGTATGTTAAGGTGGAAATGACACCGTCTTGGCATGCAAAAATGAAACCTGACTTCAATCCGGGCGATTTAAGGAAAGCAAACGTTAGCTCACAAGACATTGACTGATCCTTCACATTTCTGTGGAAGATACCGTGCATCCTCTTATCGAGGAGCTGTTCACGAAAGTTTTTCTCTTGTGCTTTCTTAATCCGGGCTTTCAGGAGTGAGTACTCGAGATGGATTAGATTTGATGCATTTTGCTCACCCCTAATACTGAAGTCAAGTACGACTGTTTCAGCAGCGTCCTCCGCTGCTTTGTATAGAAATGCTCCTTTGCCCACTTCTTCGTGATTCCTGACCATTTTAAGAAGAGGGTCTCTTCCATTTGTACAGTCGCGGAACGGAAGACTTAAGATGCATGCTTTTGTTCATGTGCATAACCTTTCTTGTTTCGATATCAAGAGATCTGAGCTCGTTCTTCGTCCATGGAACTACTCCAAATGAATAGAGTAGTACCGGGACGGCAAGCATGTTCGTTGCAGATACTTTGTTCCTCGCAGACAGTTCGGAAGACCAAATCTGTCGGATGAGACGTTTGTATCTGCTTCGGAGAGTATCCTTTCTAGATGTCACGTCCTGAATACGGTTCTGTGGCATGCCCAGGTATGTATGGTTCAGGGATGCCATTAAGTTTTCCTCGCTTCAAATAAACCTTGGCGCATTTGTCTAACCCAAATTCCATTCCAATTTCCTTAGTATATCGTTCGACAATCCCCAGAGCTAGATGCAGTTGCTCTCTGTTTTTAGCATAGATCTTAAGATCGTCCATGTAAAATACATGAGTTACCTTGTACTTTCGATCTGCAGGTTTGCCGCACAAGTACCCGTCGGAATGGCGCAGTGCTAGAGATAGTGGCAATAATGTAAGGCAAAAGAGGAGCGGGCTCATGGTGTCGCCCTGTAAGACACCTCTCTGAAACGTGACCTTGTTAGTTGTCACACGATTTTTGCCAGATGAGATAGTAAATCTGGTTTTCCAAAGCCACATCAATCTCTCTATGCACCCAACTATTTGCGGATGAACCTTTAAGATTTCCACAAGACAGATGATAAGTCTATGGGATGTAGAATCGAAAGCTTTCCGATAATCAATCCAGGCCATCGATAGGTCACGCTGGTAGAATGCTGCATCTTTGCAGACACATCTATCTCCCGACATCCGGCTATGCCTTTCTTCGAGCCTCGTTGTTCATACATTTCTTGCCACACAGGTTCACTTGCCCGAACAATCCTATTATTTAGGATAGCTGTGAATATCTTATAAAGCGTGTTGAGAGAAGTTATTGGCCTGTAGTTCTTTGGGTCAGCTAAGTTGCCTATTTTCGGCAGGAGTATTGT
>NC_046658.1:29565921-29568753 GCF_010883055.1 Belonocnema kinseyi
AAATTTGTATTTTATATTTTTAAGTATTTAGTATTTGCCGACTTAGTATCGGCTATTTGGTGGACTTGTTCGACGGGTGAAGATTGCAGGGGCAAAGTAGTTCGTGGGTGCGAGTTTCGGGTTGAGAGGCATGGGCGGATCGGGCAATTTTCGCCGGGAGCGCCGTCTACAAGTAGTTCCTCGAACTATACACGTGCCGCATCTAGGCTTATAATATCTTTGTCAGTAATGGTGGTACCCCCACACCCGGGAGTTTCGGGACCTGTGTCAAAGATATTATAAACGTAGATGCGGTGCGGGCTTAGTTGCCAGCTGTAAAAATCACTGTAAAAATCCCGAAATTATAACATTGCAATGTTATAATTTCGGAATTTTTACAGTGATGTGGGAATTTTATTTTTCGGAAAAAGCGACTGAAAAATCCCGAAAAATAAAATTCCTGACACTGTAAAATTCGTACGGAAAATTTACGAAAAATAAAATAAATAAAATTCCAGACAATAAGATATTACCGAATTTTAAAAATCCCCAAAGAAAATGCCTGAATCATAAAATATCCGAACTAGAATATTCCTGAATTTAAACAATTTGAAAAATTGTTTATTAAATATTATTTATTTATTGAAAATACAATAATCGAATATATTTTTCTGGATGAAAAAATTTGTTTGAAAATGTGCATAGTTATTGAAAAAAAACATAAAAAAGTTCTGCAAAATCGCATTTTTTATTGATAAAAAAAAATAGTAAAAATAAATTTTGATATAAATTGTTGTTCAATTGAATCCTGCAAAGTTTGTTTCAAAAATGTTATTATGTAGGTACGAAGAAAATTTAGGCAGAACATTTTTTTCTTTCAAAGCACACGTGTTTTTTAATGTATTTTTTAAATACAATTTTTATAAAATTATTATTCAGGTGCCGGGGATTTCATTTTTTTGGGTTTTTCATTCATCCCTTTCGAAATTTTTGTCAGTGGTCCCATATTTTTATACCTCCTCTTAAAATTATGTAATTTTTCAAAATAAAAAGTCAACATTTGAAAATATTTCAAAATCATCAAAAGTATCTATTCTCTTTTAAATTATTTCAAACCTTTTAAAATTATTTAAAAAATTTTTTGGAACTTTTAAATTTCTTTTAGACTGATTCCCATTTTTCCTAACATTTTTGTAAAATCCTGCACGCAAAATTGTTTTAAGAGCTTCCAGATTTTTTCTAATATTGTAAATCTTTTGAAATGTTTTGAAATATTTTTAAACATTCTCTTTGAGTTATGTACTTTTTCAAAATAAAAAATCATTTTAAATCTACCCAGAATTTTTTATTGTTTTCCTAGTATTTCAAAATTCTTGAGGAGCTCCAAATTTTGTTCTTTTCTTTGTAACATTCAGAAACTTCCAGCTTATTTGATTTTTTTCTAAATTAATGCTTATGTAACTGTTCTTTAAGAATCAAAATGAAATTATAGAATTTTGAACAGATCTAGATTCACCTTGTAAAATAAATCACTGTTTAATTTTTAATACTCGAACTGCAGTTCAATGTTCAAATTTACTTTCATTTTCTGATTTATCCCGGTCGCGAGTCTAGCTCAATATTTAAAACAACTTTCATTTTTTTGAAATTGTAATTTTTCGGTTGTAACTTACGGGACAATAATTTTATTCTTTGAAAGATTTTCTACAAATCTTGTTGATAACTTCTACATTCTCATCAAAAATGAGACGGTGTTAGTTTTTTATGAAAAATAACTTTTTCGGTCAGAAAAACAAGATTTTACGTCGGGGTCTGTTTGTATGTCCGGCGTCGCCGTTGTTGTGGTCTGTATACCGGATAATTTTCGAAAGACTGGTCCGATTGGATTGGGCTTTGACACACTGTTTGAGGGACCAAAAAGAAAGATCGAGTTCGTTAAACAGCCATTTTTGATAAAAATCCAAAAAGTTGAAGCTTTTTCGAAATTTTTGAGACCACTTTTTTTCAAAATTTGAAAATTTTATCGGCAGCTATTTATGGTACAAAAAAATATGAAGAATTTATCCTGACAACTTTTTTTGATAAAATCAAACTTACCAAAGTTAAAGGATTTTCAAAATCCAAAAAACCAAACGAAAATGGACATTTGAAGCAAAAAAAGCTTGATATGGAAAAAAGTCAAGAGGCGAAAAACCCTACTTTTTCAAGGCTTTATTTATCACATTCTCATCCATAATGAGAAGAGTTTTATGCGAAAAATGATTTTCGCGAATTTAATTAAATTTCGACGTTTTGAGGCTCCTTGAGTCAGAAAAACAAGTTCTTACATCGGTATCTGTCTGTCTCTCTGGCGTCTACGTCGTCGTTATTGTGGTTGTGGTTGTCTGTATATTGGATAACTTTTGAAAGAATAGTCGGATTGGATTGTGGTTTGACACACAGATTTTTTTATTTTAAGAATTGTATGTGAGAATTGTACTATTTTGATTTTTATAACAAATACTTTTCTTCAATTAAATATTTGCAATAAAAGTGTTTCGAAGAGATTTTTTAAAAATCTTTTGGGGAATAAAATTAGTATTTATAGGTCGACAAAGGTTTGTTTTCTTTACCAAATGTGGCCTTCGTCTAAATTTTTCCACTTGTTTTTTCTATAGTAATATTTACGTTTGCATCTCGGGCGAAGAAATCCATTCTATTGTTTGACAAATATTGTTTGTAAATCAATATTTTTCACAGAAAACAAGCTTTTTGAACAAAAATGGCCTTGAGAGAACCTTTAATATATATTTGTTAATTTTTACAAAAATCAGGCGTTATTTTCTTACAAAAAAATAATTTGTGGGGGGGGGG
>NC_046658.1:29568853-29573332 GCF_010883055.1 Belonocnema kinseyi
CCACAGAGCATGCAGCCGTGCCATGTAACCCCGTTCAGGGGCCACACTCGCATCGTAGCAGTCTAGCAAGTCGTGATTCAGTCGCTCTGTCCACCCAAAGGTTACGAGATCCCGCAGATCCATCGCATTGAATCCATTTTCATTGGCTCCCCCAGCTCTAGATTGGTCGGCATTGTTGGCCGAACCATTGTCGGGAGCCTTGCGCGTTCTGTTGTTTTGAACCGCACTTACTACAACTATGTTTGGTGTTGTCATTGTTGTTCCCACGAGAAGCTAGGGAAAGGGGTTTGACCATCCTTGTAGAGCCCCGCATGCAAGGATAAGGCTGCGTACTCTGAGAGGTCGCTCGGTATCCCAGAGTCACCGTTCTGGACACCTCACCCAGGTGCCATTCAGCTTTCGGCACGGTTTTCACACCTCCGCTTGGGGGTTCATTCCTTCGGGACCACCCCTGGACAATTGTCCGCGACTGCCTATTTATTTTTGTAACAATATTCAGCAGAAACCCTTGGTACAGGGACCCTCTATCCGCAACCCGAGGACGCGTTCGGTGGCTTTTTCATAGGCCCTTCAGTTTGATTCTATTGGAATCAAAACCGAACCGAAATATATATATATATGCAAGACCACAAACTTGGCTGCCGCGCTAACTACCGGTATGTGGTGCGACTAATCTCATGCCGTATCTAGGACCTAATTTCTTTGGTATCACATGCCCTTATTAACCCTTTATTTTTAACCCTACTCTACCGATAGATATCTCAGAGTATATGCTAAAGATTCTCAAGACTCTGAGAAGCTCTGAGAAATTATCCGTAGGAACGCAGGTGAAATATATTTGAAGGTCCACGTAGCTCGTTGAAATGTTTTAAAGGCTCTTAAATGTCCTTTCCGAAATTGAAATAAAAATGCGGTCATAAATAATAAGCAGAGAAGCTGAAATTGAAATAAGAATTCGATCATAAATGACAAGCTGAGGGGCTATCTCAATAGAGGTAGCCGACATTCAAGGGTCCTTTGTTAAGCTTTCGGATTAAAATTTAGAAATACATTTTTTTAAATTTCATAGTTAAGAGCCTAAAACATGATAATTCAGAATCTATTTCGATTATTTCAGATATCTAACTTTTTATTTTGGGTGTTCAAAATTGAAATGAATATAATTAGGGTTGCCATCTTTCTTATAAATTCACAGAACTATTATGTACTTTAATAGTCTATATTTTTTAAAAGAATTTGACGCCGTTTTTATTTTATTTTTAATAAATATATAAGTTTCCTTAGTTTTTTATTTAGTTTCCTTTAATTGTTTCATTTTTTTCTTTATTTTGTATTCATTGAGAAAAATAAGTTGAAACTTTAAAATGTTCTCCACCGGTCATGTATAGAAAACTATACATTTCCAGCTGGTCGATTAAGCTTTTGTTTACATTTACTTGTTCAACTGTTTGCATATTTAATTCCATTCAAAATTTTTGATTTTGCTAAAATAATTATTTTAAATTCTTTCCTTTAATAAAAAACTTGCTTTTTTAAATTTGTTCGTAAATAAATTCATTTTCTAATAATTTAAATATTTGATCAACTTTCAGTTCTTTTTTATAAAATTTTAAAGGCTTATGCATTATAAATTAATTACCTCATTAACAAAAAATATTTTTTAAAGAAAAATAACAACAATCATGCAAAAAGCCCACTTTTTTATTTGAAAAAGATATTAACAATGTTTATTTCTTGCATAATTAAAACGAAATTTGGAAGGAATTTCATATTTGAATAAAATTATGAATCGAACCAAAAAATACATGAGCTGGCACTTTTTTGTTGGACTTATTTTTTCAAAAATTGTATACACCTTTTCAAAGATCTTTATTGAGAACTGAAGTTTAATTCCGCTCTATTGTATTATTCACAACTTTCTTGTAACTGCAATTCATAACACAGTAGACAATTAGACATAATGTAAAAATTACAATGAACAGGACCAGTCAAAACTGTCATCTAGGTACTTGAAGTTAAAGTGATTATTTATTTCTAACAATATTAAAACTTACATTTTAATATTGAGTTTATTAAATTTAAAAGGAAGATATTTTTAAATTATTTACGCCAAGCGTTATAATGCTTAAAGCTTCTTGTTTTTCAAAAATCACTATATTACAATCAACATTTTTTTCTTACTTCTTAAATCTTGTAAACAAGAACAAATGTTTTCATGTAATAAATAAGTGACGAAATTTTGATATCAAATCATTTTTTTTAATGTGATAAGCCGTGATTATTTCTGCCGTCTTGGAGAAAAAAGTTACTCTCTAAAGTTTGACGTAAGGGTCATTTTCGCGTTGCAGCGTATACGTAAACAAGACTCACGTCAAAACGAAGATAGTAAGTTTCTTCACGCAAACGGCAGATTTGGCTTAACCCATTTTTCCCTCTCGACGGATTGTTCGCCTTGGCGCACGGGGTATTTCCTAAATTAATTTTTTAATTAAAAAAAACTCGTGTCTACTAAAATGAAATATTTTTTTCTCGATGATTCAAATAAAAAAAATGTTTGAAAGTGTAAAATTAAAAATGTAAAGCATTGAAAAAATTCTGAATTTAAGAATCAAATCCTAAACAATTTAAAATTTTAACATTGAAATTTAATTTGGTTTTGAATATAAGGGTTTAATATTGAAAAATTGACAACTGTAAGCGTTCTAACTTGATTGGGCTTAAATTAATGGCCTCCAAAATCTGATAATGCCCAAATACAAACATTTAGAATTCTGCATTTCAATTTTCAATTCAAAACTTTCAAAATGAAATAATTTAAATTTATCAGATTACACTTGAGGCATATTCAAAATTTAAAAAATATTAATGCTTGTATTTTTAATTTATCAACTCTATGATAAGATTTCAAATAATACAATTTTTGAAATTTCTGTTTATAAAATTACTCAATATGAATGTTTTAAATTGAAAATATATTAAAACCTTTCAATCTAAAATACCTCTCCTTGTAAAAAGTTTTCGATTTCAAAGGCTTTACATTTATTCCAAATTTTCAAGAGGTTTGACATCGAATAAACTACTTATTGCAGCTTTAAATTATTTATATCCTAAAGCGGAAAAAAATGTTTTGCCGAATCATGAGTGATTTCATTTTAAATTTATAAACTATATTTTTTAAAATAATTATTATTTTATTTTTACGCTTCTAAAAGAAAATAATTACACTGTAATTTTAATTGTTTTCATTTCAAATTTCTCTCATTTAAAACCTTTTAATTTCAAAGACTTTGAAGTTATAATCCAATTTTCGAAACTGAATAATTTTGAATGGAATAATTATTTAATCGCTAACATACTTCTAATTAGAAATAAAATTCTGGGATAATAAAGTGTTTCCATGCAAAATAGTTATGCTGAAGTGTAAATGCTTCCTTTTATATTTTGACATTGTCGACTTCCTGAGTTTTTTTGTTGAATTTAACGAATTATTATCAAAATAAGAGAATTTTTTTTATTTCTCCCGCTTATTTGAATGCTCTTCATTGTTGAGGCCAAGAAACAATCCACATATATCTGTATTCAATTCAATGAAATTTAAAATTTAACGACAGTTTCATTTTTATTGAACTAAATTGTACTTAAATTTAACACCATTTAACACCTTTCAACATCTAAAATTTTAACTAAAATGTACTTAAATTCAACTAAATTTTACTTTAATTTTAAATTTAACTCAAATGTATTCACTTTTTGAAATGATCTAAATTGTATTCAATCTTTAAATTTATTTTTACAAAATAATGTTTAAAATTGCTCTACCATAAATATTAAAGTACGAATAGAATTTTTTAAAAACTTATTTACTTAATATCTAGAAAATTTCTCTTTGAAAAGAAACCAGACGAAAAATTAATTTAATTTAACTAAACTTTATTTAATTCTTAAATTCACCTAAATTTCATTTAAATGTTGAGTTTAGCTAAATTTTATTTAAATTTTAAATTCAACTAAATTTTATTTAATTTGGAATTTTAATAAATTTTATTTAATTTTGTCATTTATCCTAATTTCATTAAAATTTTAAGTTTAGTTTTTTAAAATAATTTTAGAAATTTCACTAAAATTTTAAAGTACGAAAAGAATTTTTTTACATTTATTTATTGTCTCGAAAATTTAAAATAATAATAAGTAGAATATTTTTAGACTCTCTTTAATTTGAATATAATAAGGTAATTCAGTGTTCATAACATTTTTAGCGTACAGTCCGTACAGAGCCAGCCAACCGACTCAACTATAGCAAAGATTTCTATAGTGATGGCGAAGGCGAACGCGAGAACGAGAAACAGAAAGTCACGTTCGGTTTGGAATTCAACAACTTTCGGTGTGCGCCCCGGCCCCACTCCGCCCACTGACGTGCTAGGAGTACGCTGTTGCCATAGAAACGGTGAAAAGTTGAAGAGGGCAGCACCTCGATATAGT
>NC_046658.1:29573432-29576517 GCF_010883055.1 Belonocnema kinseyi
TATCTAGGACCTAATATCTTTGGTGATCCTTCGAAAATTGTCGATTTACCAGTTTTAGGTTCCCCGGCTTTTTTTCTAAAATAATAAATATTTTGTCTTAAAAAATTGGGAAATGATAGCGAACATTCTAACGGACGTCCCCACGTCCCCACAATTTAGAAAAATGTGATTAATTTGCATAGCGCTTAGGAAATACCCTAGAGAAAGAAATCTCTGAGTTTTCTTTAGCGAAATAGCCTGGCCCATTTGAGTCTATAAACAAAGTCGATTTGAAACAAAATAGTCTCGGAGATAGTTTGAGAGATTTGGGCCCTTTTCAAGATCCTTTTAGTTGTCCGTTTAAGAGTGGTGCGACGTTAATATAATGTTCCTTTTGTATTCGTCACGTACCGGACGGGCAGAGTTATTTACAGTAGTTGGTCGTGGCTAATCCGCTCTCCCTTTTTAAATTTCTCTTCAAATTATTAGCACTTTTTTGTAATTGATGAATTTTCTCATTATACTTATTTATAATTGTAACTTATATATTGATATACAATTTTATAGTTGAATTCAAAAATGTTGTCTTTTTTGGCGTATCCCCTTCCATTTACGAGAAACGTTCTATTAATTCAACATTAAAGAAAAAAGTTAGATATCTGAAGTCATCGAAACCCGTAGATTCCGAATTATTATGTTTTACGGTGTTTGCTATGAAATTATTCAGTTTCGGAAAGGATATTTTAAAGCCTTTAGACCATTTAAACGAGCTTCCTGGACCTTTAAAAATATCTACCTGAGTGCCTGCGGAGAATTTCTCTGAGCTTCTTTGACCTAAGGAATTTTTTGTATATACTCAAAGATTCTTTTCGGTAGGGTAGTATCGATTTTTTCAGTGTTAGATTCCCTCGGCTTTTTTCCTAGGATAAGAAATATTTTGCCTTCAAAGTCTGGGAAATGATATAGAACATGATAACGGGCGTCCCCACACACTTTTTTTTTGTTTTTTTATCAAAAAATTTTTGATATTGCTAACAACGTGCGTGTATATTTCGAGGTTATGTGTGTTACAAATCACCCGAGCGTTACTTCCAAACTATACAATATTTTTGGCCGAAAACTTTGGACTTACAAATAAACATAATAACTAAGCTCCCGGAACTAACCTTGTTTGCAGGCAATCAAAAAAGTTTATTTCATAAATAATTTCCAGATTATCGGAAAGGCAGAGATGAGAAATGACGTAACCTCAAAATAATGCATATGCATACAATTTTTATTTAACACCCTATCGAAAAGAATCTTTGAGTATATGCTAAAAATTCTTTAGGTCGAAGAAGCTCAGAGAAATTCTCCGCAGGCACTCAGGTAGATATTTTTAAAGGTCCACGAAGCTCGATTAAATGGTCTAAAGGCTTTAAATTATTCTTTCCGAAATTGAAATAAGAATTCGATCATAAATAACGAGCAGAGAGGCTATCTGAATAGAGTAGCAGACACTCAAGGGCCTAAGCTTTCTCTAACACTCTAAGCTTTCGGATTAAAACTTAGAAGTAGATTTTTTTTAATTTCATAGTTAACCACCTAAAACATAATAATTCGCAATCTACGGGTTTCGAAGACTTCAGATATCTAACTTTTTTTTTAATGCGTAAAGTTGGAATTAATATAACGTTTCTCGTAAATGGAATGAGATACGCCAAAAAGACAACATTTTTTAATTCAACGATAAAATTGTATATCAGTATATAAGTTATAATTATAAATAAGTATAATGAGAAAATTCATTAATTAAAAAAAAGTGTTAATAATTTGAAGAGAATACAAAAGGAACATTATATTACCGTCGCACTACTCTTAAAACTACCACTAAAAGGATCTTGAAAAGGACCCAAATCTGTCAAACTATCTTCGAGACTATTTTGTTTCAAATTGACTTTGTTTATAGACTCAAATGGGCCAGGCTATTTCGCTAAAGAAAACTCAGAGATTTCTTTCGGTAGGGCACAATAATTTTTTTTTGTTATTATCACTCAAAAAAGAGTCCGGGGACGTCCGTTATGATATTTTATAGCATCTCCGAATTCAGTTTTTAAAAATTTTCATTTTTGTGTAAAAAAAGCCGGGGAAACTATAAGTATCACATGCCCATAATTTGAAGAAAAATTTAAAAAGGGAGTCGGGTCAGCGACGGCCAACCACTAAATAACTCTGCCCGTTCGGTAAGTGAGGAATATAATAGGACCATTATATGACCGTCGCATCACTTTTAAAAGAACCCAAATCTCTATATCTCTTGACACGAAATCATTTGAATCGAGCCTGAAGATAGCCTAAAACAGGCCAGGCTATTTCGCCTGAGAATATTCTGAGATTTTTAATCGGTATGGCAGGCAATTATGCATACAGGTTAGGCTCACCTACCTCAAGAATGATGCAAAACTAATCGTCGTTGTCAGCACCGAGCCGAGTCCTAGACCTTCTGTTGATTAGAGGCGAAATTCATACGAGGCTAATGTACACTGTTATTGAAAATCGTACATGAAATGGGATATGTAGTGAACTATGATAATTCTAACCTCACTATACAAGTGATATCTAGAAAGGATTTATAACAATTTTACGAATGCTATATGATAAAAATTGCTAAAAAAAGTTTAAAATTTGTATTTTGTGATGTGTACAGGGTATAAATGGCACTTCATACATATTCACAAAATTT
Organism: Belonocnema kinseyi; assembly: GCF_010883055.1. Classification (NCBI taxonomy): domain Eukaryota; kingdom Metazoa; phylum Arthropoda; class Insecta; order Hymenoptera; family Cynipidae; genus Belonocnema; species Belonocnema kinseyi. The sequence goes on from NC_046658.1 coordinate 29,576,134, forward strand.
CTTTAATTGAAATTCCTATCTCATCAACAGAGAGGGTCTAGTACTCGGCTTGGTGCTGCCACCTACGATTAGTTTTGCATCATGAACATCGTACTCCCAACACGGGCACCTTACGACCTTACACTACTGCGCACTAGGTTTCCGGAATCGACGGCGAGAATCGGTTCTTCGATTCTAAAAAAAATGTCGATTCTGAAAATCGAAGAATCGACGCTAAGAATAGATTCCGATTCTCTTAGTTTAAAAAAGGCCCGCCGTTATTTAAAATTGAATTTTATTCAATTAATTTAAAGTCAGATTAACAATGAACTAATATAATAATAAATGAATATAATATATATTTAATATATTCCGATCCCCTTACTTTAAAAAAGCCCGCCATTA
>NC_046658.1:29576617-29580429 GCF_010883055.1 Belonocnema kinseyi
TCAACACCAAGGTTTCTGTCAAGCCTAAAGATCTGGCTGAAATGGATGACGAGCTTCGTGGACATTTTTCCGGTGAATCCGACCTCTGGGCTATCAATTATTATGTGTATAATGTAGCGAGAGCTTTGGCCGATGTGAACCGTAAAAAAAACCAACGGCTGATCATAAGACCAAAAGACGAATGCATCAACTTGTCATAAAGATAGGTTGGGCAATACAGTACGCGTCCCGCATTCAATGTGTGATTGACTACATCACATCTGCCAGGAATTTTACCACCAAGGTTCGAAAGTTCGCGCGCGAACTCCGGACCCGTTATCACACACTTAACAAGTCAAAGCTGCTGACCATCAGGCAGCATATTGGTGAGAGAATACGTATACTATCTGACGCTAAGAGAAGTCTAGAGCGGAGGGAGAGGTGGGTCAGAGAAAATCAACAGTTTCTCTCTGACCCATCTCGACTCTTTCAAGACCCTCCAGTTACTGTCGAAACCCCACCCAAACAAGAGGACGTCGAAGTATTTTGGAGAGAAGTCTACGAAGTTCAGCATAGACTGGAGGAAGACTCAGAAAATATAAATAGCTTCAAGGAGTTATATGTTGCCCTCATAACACCTGACAATGAATGCCCACCCATCACTACCGAGGAGGTGAAAAAAGTATTAAGAGGGATGAAGAACTATTCCGCACCGGGACCAGATTGTATCAAAACCTTCTGGTGGAAGAAGTTTTCTTCAACCCATCAGCATTTGGCCCGTATTTTCACCTCATATTTGAAGTCGGAAGAGCCGATTCCAGAGTGGTTGGTGGAAGGGCGCACAATACTCCTGCCGAAAATAGGCAACTTAGCTGACCCAAAGAACTACAGGCCAATAACTTCTCTCAACACGCTTTATAAGATATTCACAGCTATCCTAAATGTAACTTCTTTTAGGATGATCGGATTTGACTTCTTTTATAGTTTTTTTGAGAGCTCTTTTCATGTATTTTAAGACTATCATAACGATATATTAAAGAACTCGAGCGTAAAAAACTAAATTTGACCAAGAAAAAATTTTTGGCCCATTTTTTATTCTAGATGATTTCAAAGAGTGTTAAAAAATCTATTTCTTGAAATAGAATTTTTTTAAATATGTTTTTTTTTTCGAAAAGTCAACTTCAATTTTGATTTTTAAAAAATGTATAAAATATATATATATAAAGTAAGGACGTTTACTATGTAGTCATAGGGAATATAATTATATAAGCTCTAGCATACAATTCAACCCGTCTTGCATTTGTGTAATGCAAAAAAGTACTACATAGGGGATTTTAATTCGGTTTCCAAATCTCCCGCGCTCGAGATCTTGTGCCGATTGGTCAAAGGCTTCGAGACTCAGAAGACGTGCGCAAAATATACGTATAACCAAATTCTGAAAAAAGGTTATGTTCCCCAGGATTCACCGCGCATTTCAAATAAATAATTAGTTAGGAATTAAAAAAAATGTAACACGACATTAAAATTGTTCATAAATACATTTGGGACGTGCATTAAGTACTTTCTTAAAAATTGAAGTTGGTTTTCACTAATGTAACGATACGTGAGTGATATTTGACGTTTGACAAGTGTCAAAATCGTTTTGTACTTCGATCTTAATTAATAAAATAAAGTAAATATCTGCAGGTTGTATGTAATTAATTGGTGATAAAATCTGTTATTATGCTTATTGAATAAAATATGGGAATCAAACGCTTTTGAATAACTGCAACGAAAATTGTAATCCGTATGATTATGAAAATTGCGACGATAAATCTGAGATTCAAATGATAAGAGGTAAGAAGCGGTGAATTATTCTTATAAGCTGGTTGTTCAGCGACCTTAGAAATTTCGTCTCTGCTACTATAGAATGTTAAAGTATACATTTTTGGTGATATTTGACTTTGAAATTATAAAAATTATTAGCTGAAATCTTCAATATTAACTCAGCTTCAGAATAGAGTTTAAAGAAGACAAATTTTTAATTATATTCAGAAGAAAAACTGCGAAAATACGAAAAGTGTGGCGAGCAAGCCCATTATTTACATTTTTTGACATCTGTCGTCTTCAAACAAATTTTTTAAAATCCGAAAAAAATCACGGAAGATGATGTTCCAGGTGAAAAATCAGTGCACAAATCAGTGGAAGAGCGCAGTGTCAAACAGCTTAAACTATGGATAAAATATAGGAAACGAGCTTTAAAAGAAAAAAAAAGTGATTCAGTAGAAAGGTTAGTTGAGGTTGTGTTTGGCAGGTATTAATATTTTCTTTCTTGATGTGATTAATACTTATAGAAATATAATATAATATAATGTAGAACTCGAAATGAGAAAAAACTGGATCAATTCAACATATTATTAACATTAAAAAAAACATTGACTGTTAACTGTTAACTCTATATTTCTGTCAGCGAAACTTTCATTCTTTCGTGGTAAAAACTGTTTTCTATATAATTTTTCTCTTGAAACGTCAATTTTCAAGATTTTAGTAAGTAACAAAATCTCTCTGATGAAATAGATTTATTTGATGCAAAGTAGAACTAAAATGGTTAAATAATAGCCATGCTATAAGGAAAATCACCTTTGCGCCACTGGTTGGCGCTGCCCCCCTTTACCCTACATTTTTTTTGCTGTGTATAACTTCACATATCTGGCTCTCTGATTTGAATCTGGTCTTGTTTATATTTTATTTAAAAAATGCATTAAACTGCATTTTTGGGTCATAAACTCATTATATTTTAAGCTGTGAGATAGCAATCTATGTTTCTTGGGTCAGACACAATTGTAATAAATGTTTCAATATTTCAAATTATTCAACCTTAATTTGTGTTTGTGTAATATTCAAAAAGTATCATCCGCATAGAAACTAATGCTAAACTGATCAAAACCTTATACGGGTCTGGAAAAAAAATAAACAATAATTTATTGTTTAAATAATTACATAATGTTTAAAAAATGTTTAATACTCCAAACAATGACCAACTATCAGAGTTCATGAAGAAAAGACGATTATTTTTTATATTTTATGGGAACAAATAATTTTTTAAATAAGTCACATTCATTTAAACTATTACAAATTAATTTAAAAAATCATGGGGGTTATTCAAATTATCCTCTAGTAATTAATTGTATTATTAGATGTTTGGTTTTTTGATCAGCATAGTAAATATATTTCAGATCAAAGATTACGTTTTTTCCTTTTAATGGTGGTTTTCTACATTTAGGACATCGTTTCAACTGCTCAATATTGTGCTCTTCTACTGATTCGTGCACTAATTTTGCACCTGGAACATCATCTTCCGTGAGTTTAGCCGAATTCTTAAGCATTTTTTAGAAGATGACAGGTGCCAACAGATGCAAATAATGGCCTTGGTCGCCGCACTATTTGCACTTTTTTCACCGTTTTTTTTAAATAGACTTAAAAGTGTTCTACCTTAAAAATCTCTGTTATTTAAAAATTAGTTTTTTGTCCTTGTTTTTATTAACAATATTTTTCATACATTTCGACACAAAACTGTTCGAAAAATACGGAAATGATGTAAAATTTCGGCACGTGCGTACTGCCGACATATAGAATAAAAAGGTCTATTAGAATGAGCCGTGGCCATATAACGGAATTTTCAAGAGTTTCACCACTCGGTTTTTAAGCATACACCATATTACAAAACATTAATAAAGATTTGAAAATGTTTCAAAGATTTAAATATATTTAAAAGGATTTTGAACATTTTATAAAGGCGTGTTTATCAGATTTTAAATATTTCATAACAATTTCACAAAGATTTTTAAACTTTT
>NC_046658.1:29580529-29592927 GCF_010883055.1 Belonocnema kinseyi
ATTTTATTGATATTAAAACTGTAGTTTCGAATATAATTTAATTTCGAGAGAAGCGCGCCTAATAGGAAAGTATGTCAATCAACATTAAATAAACAAAAGTGCGAATTTTGCATTATTTTTCGAGTGTTTTGGTAGAAAAAAATACTTTTTTTTACCGAAATCTAAGGAAAGATAAATTGATTAATAATCACTTTTATTTTATTGATATTAAAACTGTAGTTCCGAAAATAATTTAATTTCGAGAGAAGCCCGACAAGCAGAAAAGCATATCAATCAACATTAAATAAACAAAAGTGCAAATTTTGCATTATTTTTCGAGTGTTTTGGTAGAAAGAAAACACTTTTTTACCGAAATCTACGGAAAGATTTGATAAATAATCACTTTTATTTTATTGATATTAAAACTGTAGTTTCGAATATAATTTAATTTCGAGAGAAGCGCGCCTAATAGGAAAGTATGTCAATCAAAATTAAATAAACAAAAGTGCAAATTTTGCATTATTTTTTGAGTGTTTTGGTAGAAGAAAACACTTTTTTACTGAAATCTACGGAAAGATAAATTGATTAATAATTACTTTTATTTTATTGATATTAAAACTGTAGTTTCGAATATAATTTAAGTTCGAGAGATGTCCGCCAAATTTAAAAGTATATCAATCAAGATGAAATAAACAAAAGTACAAATTTTGCATTATTTTTCGAGTGTTTTAGTTGAAAAAAACACTTTTTTACCGAAATCTACGGAAAGGTAAATTGATTAATAATCACTTATATTTTATTGATATTAAAACTGTAGTTTCGAATATAATTTAATTTCGAGAGAAGCCCGACAAATAGAAAAGCATATTGATCAACATTAAATAAACAAAAGTGCAAATTTTGCATTATTTTTGGAGTGTTTTGGTAGAAAGAAAACACTTTTTTACCGAAATCTACGGAAAGATTTGATAAATAATCACTTTTATTTTATTGATATTAAAACTGTAGTTTCGAATATAATTTAATTTCGAGAGAAGCGCGCCTAATAGGAAAGTATGTCAATCAACATTAAATAAACAAAAGTGCAAATTTTGCATTATTTTTCGAGTGTTTTGGTAGAAAAAAATACTTTTTTTTACCGAAATCTAAGGAAAGATAAATTGATTAATAATCACTGTTATTTTATTGATTTTAAAACTGTAGTTTCGAATTTAATTTAATTTCGAGAGAAGCCCGCCAAGTAGAAAAGTATGTCAATCAACATTAAATAAACAAAAGTGCAAATTTTGCATTATTTTTCGAGTGTTTTGGTAGAAGAAAATACTTTTTTACCGAAATCTACGGAAAGATAAATTGGTTAATAATCACTTCTATGTTATTTACATACTAAAAGTGTAATTTCGGATATAATTTGATTTCAAAAGAAGCCCGCCTTATCAATATATGTAGCAGGAAACATTAAATAATCGAAATTTCAATTTTTGCATTATTTTTCAAGAGGTTTGGCAGAAAGAAAACCTTTCTGAAAGAATCTCACATTATTTGATCTGGAATAAATGGGGTCATAAGCAAGGGCTTCGTCTCGATCTGAGGTATACGCAGGTATAAGTTCTCCAATGTTATCGACATTGCAGTTTTCGCAAGGATAGTCTCAAGTCAAGAATTGATCAGTAGTGGCCACTGGCGGTAAAGCCGGGAACTAAAAAACCGGTTTTCCGCAAAATTTTTCCTGGTTTATTTTACTTTGTTTTCAGCAAAACCCTGTTTAAATAAATGAATAATTTAATCTTTTTTGATTGATATTATGTTTATTAGTACTTTCCGCATGGCGGGCTTCTCCCATTTTTAACATCCAAAATTTTCGGAATTCGATAATCTCAGATTTTGTTAATAAAAATGTTTAAAAATGAAAAAAATTAATTTTGAAGAGAAGCCCGCAATAGATTTCGATATACTTTTAACAGTGCAAAAAACAAAATTTGAATTAATGCATTATTTTGCGAGTGGTTTTGCTGAAACTATTTGGAAGAAGTTACCGTTTCTCCTTAAGGCTGTTAGAACGAGGCGCCAAAAATGGTGAAATCTATGAGACGCTCAAAACTTACCAGCGGTTAATGATAATCTGGTTATGAAGTTTTAAAATTGCACTCAGAATATTTTTCCCTCACCGAATGGGGTTCCATGGTTGTGGGACATGCGTTAGCTATCTGATTTTTCGAAGCAAATCGCGTAAGAGCTAAAAAATGAGAGTAAAGTGGTTAAGAAAAATACACGAACGGAGACCAAAGCGACTGACAACTGTTTGACGCTGATCAATCAGCGTTACTTGATCGTACTACCAACCATGTGTACTGTTGGTAAAGTTTCTCCTCTCGGCGGGAATTTTAAATTAGAATAGAAATGCAATTTGTGTTCTTTATTTTGTAATTGTTTATTGACATGTCTTACTTAGCTTCGGAAAAGGAAAATTGAGTCGAATTTAGTAACCAAGTTTTGCAAGAAAAACTTGCAACAAATAAGCAAATATCTACATTACCGGCGTTTACTTTTTACAAACTATTTTCTGCGTCCTGATTCGCAAAGATTCATTATTCTTACATATCGAAACAGTGCACTCGGAGAGATTCAATGTAAAAAATTAATTTAATTATTATTTCTATTATTATTATTTAATTAATTTAATTAGTCGTTTCATTAATTTATGTAATTCACTCAATTAATTATTCCACACGGCAGACATCGAATTTAGTAATAATAATAGTTGTATATAATATATAATATAATTGTAGTTGTAATAATAATAATAGTTGGTTAGACACTCGGACTTCACCTCAGAGGTCCGTGGTTCGATCCCTGAGCCGGTACCTCTAGAAGTTTTTCAATGTACCTTTACCGAGGTTCTGGTGGTTCGGAACCCACCTTAAGTTGTAGGTCGCCCCATCGTGTACTTGACTGCAACCCAGTCCATCAATGATGAGGTAAAAACCAGGCTTTGTCCAATATGTCTGGGCAGATTGCTCTCATCAGATCACTTGATTGCATTATAAAAATGCGTCCGTGACTGATGATATATACCGGGAGAGCCCCGTGAAAAAATGATCAAATAAAAAAAGATCCAACTCTAACCAAAAATGCCTTCGACATGTTAGGCAGTATAAGCCTGTGACAACATTTCCACATAGAAATGTTTTTTTAATAAATAATAATAAATAATAAGAGTAGAGTTATTATTTATTATAATAATAATAAATAATAACCCTACCGAAGGTGTTCCGCGTTGATGTCGCGGTAGGACTTGAGCTCTCCTCTCATGACTTTGACGGCAATGTTGGAGGTGGCATTGCTACTGACAGGGTTTCCCATGCTAAATAGGCTAATAACGAAGAGGAGAGGGACTAAGTAGAACACCAAAACCCATCAATGAAAAATAGACAATATATTAAAGATTTTGAAACGCTTGTCGCTTCCCGAGGATCGTCGGGGCGCCCCTGGCGCCACCGCTGGGGGCCACAGCATGCGGGACGGTGGCGATGGTGAGCTGCGAGATGGTCAGGCAGATCTCACTAATCAAACAGCTGACCAGCAAGAACATCTGCGACAAACGGTAAGCAGTGGAACATCAACTGTGCCTGCTGAGGATGCTTTGGCTAACACTAGCTATTTGCAGCCAACCACCTCGACAGAAATACCGTGGGAGAGCATCAATTGGGATACCACAATGAAAGAGGAATTGGTGCGTTTCTATTATGAAAATTTGAAGTTTAAAACAAACAAGGAAAAAGGATACAATTTAAGAACAAAATTTACTGCAAAGTATCCTAATATACAAAAGGTCGCACTAAGAGATCTTATCGCTGAGGTGAAAGACATCAGGACTAATCTACATGTTACAGAAGACCAAGCAATGGAGATTAAACAACAGGTTTATTTGGCGTGGAAATGCCCTGAAATGCATCTGACAAACATCACAGCTTTAGATGTTTCAGTGGCCTTGAAAAGGTTACTACGTATATGATATCAAAAAAACCAGCCGCTCAAAATCCATCTGACTTTCGACCGATAGCCTGTTTGCCAACAATTTATAAATGTCTTACAGCTATCATTGCAGATAAGGTATATTATCATTGTGACGGGAATGACATTCTTACAGAAGAATAAAAGGATGTTGTAAAAACTCACGAGGCTGTAAAGATCTAGTCACTATAGACGCTGTTGCCATGACTCAAGCTCGTAAGCATCAAAGGAACTTACACATGGTATACATTGAATACAAGGAAGCGTTTCCTTCCGTTCCGCATGACTATTTGCTTGAAGTCTTAAAACTTTACAAAATCTGTCTACGCATTATTGACTTTCTAAGCCATGCGATGAGGCTCTGGGGTACAAGAATCAAGTATTTTGATCATGGACAATCAAGGATAACTAGATCAATACGCTTTACGACGGGTATATTTCAAGGAGACTCCTTCAACGCACTATGGTTCTGTTTAGCATTGAATCCATTGAGCAAAACACTAAACAGCATGTCTTATGGGTTCAGAATTCATGATAATGAGGATGGTCATCAAGTGACCCATCTTCTTCACATGGATGACCTGAAGCTGTACGTTAGTTCAGGCCAGAAACTGCAGCAAGTGATTGATGTCACAAAGCAGTTTTCCAATGATATCCACAAGGAGTTCGGACTAGATAAATGCAGAACAGTGCATTTAATCAGAGGGGAATTAGGGACCGCAGAGTCAGAGAACGAGTTCGAAAATGACATCGAGGCAATGGCTGCAGGCGAATAATATAAATATCTGGGTATTCTTGAATCTAAGGGTATTCAACATACAATAGTCAAGACAAGCCTAATGACTGCCTTTACTACGAGACTCAGATTAATTATGAAGAATTTTCTCAACTCAGCAAACAATATCACGGCGATTAACACATATGCCATCCCTGTCCTCAAGTACTCCTTCGGGCTTATAAAATGGTCTAACACCGACCTTGAAAAGTTAAACAGAATTGTTCGCGTAGGAATGACGAAGAACCGAATGCACCACAGAAATTCAGCGATTCAAGGGGTAGTTCTACCACGACATTCAGGGGGTAGGGGCGTTGCAGATGTCAAAAAACTGTGTGAGTCACAAGTTCTAAAGTTACGAGACTATTTTAACAGCAAGCGAAATGTTGCGCTTTACAGAACCATCTGTCAAGCGGATCTTGAATACACGCCGTTAAATTTGTCCTCCGATGGGGCCTTGAATATCAGGACAGAAACCATAGAGGAATTAGAAATACAATGGAGGCAGAAAGCCATCCATGACGAGCACCGTCTATTCGTCATTGCAATACAGGACAAGCTTGTCAGCACCAGGAATTATCGCAAACACGTGTTACATCAAGACGTGGTTGACCGGTGCCGATTATGTGGAGATACCAACGAATCCATCGAGCACATTATTGATGGCTGTCGCGTAATGGCTCAGAGAGAATATACGCACAGACATAATGATGTAGCTGGCATTATACATCAACAACTTGCCCCAAACCTAGTACTCCTAAAAGAATGGGTGCCCTTCTATAGATACATTCCAATGCCCGTTTTAGAAAGCGAAGATTACATCTTATATTGGGATGTTACTATCCAAACGGATCAATACACCTGGGCCAATCGACCTGACATCGTGATGCGGGGAAAAAAAGGTGTAAGAGTCTATACCATCGACATTGCTTGTCCGCTTAACCGAAATTTGCAGTCAACCTATACAACCAAGATCCACAAGTATAGCGAGTTAAGGCATGAAGTAAAGACCATGTGGAGGAATATGAATCATGCATCCATTCATCCCATTGTGATTTCGGTTACAGGCAATGTGCATGCAAGATGCACTGAACATCTTGAATATTTAGGAGTCAGTAGGGTATTGGCAACAGCTCAGAAGGCGGTTTTATTAAACACCTGTCGCATTTTAAGAAATTTTCTTGATCATCAGGAAGCGAACGACTAAAAATCCGTGGAGTGGCAGATGGTTTCTCTAAGAAAGCATCCAGAGGTGACTGTTGTCACCTACAAAGCTCGTGGCCGCCCGTAATCGTACACCTACAACATCATCGCAAGAGGTTTCAACCATCGTATTAAATTTTTTGAATTAAGTTATAACATTCTAATCTCATCAGTCACTTAACTTAGTCCGTGGCTATGATGTATCACCGGCTTTACCCGAGTAAAAGTTTAATGAAAAGACATAAATAATAATAAATGAATAATAATAATAATAATAAAAGAGCCTCAGTGGCTCAGTTGGTTAGACACTCGTACTTCACCTTAGACGTCCCGGGTTCGATCCCTGCGCCGGTACCCCTAGAAATTTTTCAATGTACCTTCACTGAGGTTCTGGTGATTCGGAACCCACCTTAAGCTGTAGGTCCCCCCATCGTGTTCTTTACTGCTACCCAGTCCGTCAATGATGGGGTAAAAACCAGGCTTTGTCCAATATGTGTGGGCAGACTACTCTCATCAGATCACTTGATTGCATTATAAAAATGCGTCCGTGACTGATGATATATACCGGGACAGTCCCGTGAAAAATGATCAAATAAAAATCCAACTCTAACCAAAAATGCCTTCGACATATTGGGCAGTATAAGCCTGTGACAACATTTCAACACAGAAATGTTTTTTTTTATAAATAATAATAATAATTCAATTAATTTTTTACATTGAATCTCTATGAGGGCACTGTCTCGATATCTAAGAATAATGAACCCTTGCGGATAAGGGCGTAAAAAATAGTTTGTAAAAAGTAAGTGCCGGTAATTAAGTTATTTGATTATGTGTTGTAACTTTTTCCTGAAAAAATTTGTTACTAAATTCGATACCTGCTGTGTACAATAATTTCTATTATATATGTCGACATTAAGAGGACGATGGTTTTTAAATTCTGCAAAAATCTGCAGATGTAGTTATCTTCGATTAATATTGGTGTTCTGTAAAGCGAGAATAGGTTGTATAATGCTTACCTTATTCATACGATTCTACGTAATGTGCCATTTCCATATGTGTTTTGCACGTTAAAAGACAAAACAATATGCAAATAAATCATTAAATAATATATTTTTTTAATTGAAAAATTATTATCAATTATTATCAGTGAGTTCACGGCGGCATCCTTTTATCACTTTTTACAGTTTTCCTATTCTGAAGCTTAGTAAGACATGTCAATAAACAATTACAAAATTAAGAACACAAATCAAATTTTTATTCTAATTTAAAATTCCCGCCAAGAGGAGCAACTTTACCGACAGTACACATGCTTGGTAAATGGGCATAGGAAACAAGGGACTAGGCATGCCATTGTGGGGTTGATGTAATGAGGGGGGAGGTCCGCCACCTTTTTATGTCCCGCGACAAACATGGCAGCGCCCACATGTTTATATTTTCATTGATAGTTTGCGGGCAAAAATGCTCGTGCACATAATCAAATGGCACATCGTTAGATGGCGGCTCTCCCCACTCATGGAATTCTTCCCCCTCCCGTGGATTCAACCGCGCACGCCCAAGTTAGGATGGCATGCCTAGTCCCGTGCTTCCTATGTCTACGGCTTGGTAGTACGATCAAGTAACGCTGATCGATCCGCGGCAAGCAGCTGTCAGTCGCTTTTACCTAAATTTGTGTATTTTTGTTAACCACTTCACTCTAATTTTTTAGCTCTTACGCGATTTGTTTCGAAAAATCAGATAGCAAGCGCATATCCCACAATCGCGGAACCCCTTTCGGTGTGCATTCGTACGCCAAGAAATTCAAGTGCATGCATAAAATAGAATAAGCATCATCGCGAATCCAGAGCGCACTCTGAGCTAAATATCGGAAACAACCATACGACTCAGCTGCGGGCATTTTGGTCGAACTCGATTTGCGGCTAATTTTTTGTGTATGTTCTGCGGAAAGCAGATCTATACAATACTGTCGTACCAAATTCAATTGTCGTATCTGCTTTTTGTGACAGTATCACAAAGTCTAACTGTCTAAAAAGTGACAGTTACCTGTCACCTTGACAAACTTGGTGATTTATGTTTATAAACGTGTGTATTTTATACACAATACTTTATGATTTTTTTTCTGAACTTTGATAAACTGACAGATGACTCGTCGAAAATGCTTTTGGGAAGGCTTTTGAATTCGTGAAGGCAGAATAGAATAAAAAATAATTAAGTTTATTCGTAAAAAAGGAAGTGGTCCAAAACTTGGGAAAACAGCAAGTGGAAATGAATCCTTCCAGCGAAGATTGTTTATATTTATATGACATGAAACGTAAAAGGCGAAAGAATAGAAGATTCCAAGTACATCCCTTGTGGAAAAGAAAGAATGAGTTTGCGGCATATATCATATAATAAAGTAAAAAATAGAACTGTTCCATATCTTTGTTTTCCTTATTCTGAGAGACAAATAAATACAGGGAAATATAAGAATACTAAAATTGAGTGTAAAATATTGCAGGAGTCCACTATAATCTTATTCATGAACTGGAAACGTTGGATCATGGAATGTTTCGTAATTATACACGGATGTCCGTTCAAAAATACGAAAAACTGTTAGGGAAAATAGGTTCTAGGCTGTTTAGTGCACCGACGAGACCAGACACAATAACCAGATCCAAGGCCGTAGCCAGAAAAAAATTTCGGGGTAGGTTATGGATTGGCGCACATTCATTATTAAATCAGAAAAGAAGGCTCTCGATAAGTTTTTGCAGAGTTCACAGTCAGTATTATATTTTTCAAAATTATAATATTTGACAATTTTAAATATTTGAATATAATTCGTTTAATAATTTAATCAAGTTTTTGAAAATTTAACCTAAATATAGAAATCAAGGTTATAAACAAATTACAAAAGTATATTCAATTTTCTGGCTTTCATCGCTGCGAACAAATCAATCACCGCTTCAGTGTTAATATTGACTTTGCGATGCATAGACACTAAAGCCAATCCATTCAGTCTTTCTTGACCGGTAGAATTTCGCAAATATGTTTTAAGGCGTTTCAATGTAGAAAATGTTATCTCAGGGGTACATGTAGAAACAGGTAATGTCGCTGGAATTTTTAAAAGCTTATGGATATTTGGGAACAGGTTCTCGTTGCACTCCCCAAGAGCTTCAATAGCACAATTTGGATGATTTATCTCTGATTCTTGTTGCCATTTCATTTTCCATAGGTGCAACTCCACTTCTAGAGAGTCCCATTCTAAGAACTTTCTATAAACTTCAAAGGCATTAATTTGAAAGTTAGAATCATTTTTTCAACATAAAGATGGAATCAAAATGTAGAGAGATGATAGTGTCGATTTGTGATCTGCGAACTTCAAGTGAAGCTAATTGATAAAGTCATCCAAAAGTGGGATCATAACAATTATCCTAAAATAAGATTCAGGATCGTTTGTACTTCGGTTTGCTCTGTGCTTTTGTCGATTTTCGATTCGTGGAATTCTTACTTCTTCATTCACAGTGTGGAGTAAATATTACACAGTTTTGAAAATCACTGCAAATTTTGAATCGACATTGGCGCGAATTTCTTCAAAAGTCTTTTATTATCCCGATGTGTTGTAAAGCAGCTACAAGTTAGCACGTAGGAGATTGCAGTAGTTTGCAGAGTGTCAATGTGTAATAAAAAAGCATAGCCATGCAACATAAACTTACTACGAAATCGCTAGCGGTAATGGATCTTAGAAAAGATGTCGCGCTTGATGAAGTGTCAGAATCCAAATCAGAACTTAATTCTTCCAGTGCATCAACAATAGCTTCAAAAATTCTTCGAATCTTATCAGTCCATCGTGATTATCAACTCACCGAGTGTCGCACATCGCTATAAGGTTTTTCCATTTGGTTTCAGGGAATTTTTGTCTAATTTGCTTCTTTACGCAACTTGTTCGCTTCGCAGATGACTTGAAGAAATTCCCAACAGATTTTATGATGCCAATAGTGTTTCCAGCTGGCTGAATTTGACAAGAATTACATAGAGACAAATTTAACGAATGGGAGCAGCGATGCACATATAAGGCTTCTGGATGAGACTTGCGAATCACTGCCTGCACACCATTGAAACAGCCTTTCATAGCAGCAGCGCTGTCATATCCTTGTCCAATTAAATATTCGCAATCAATCCCGAAGTTTTCTAAAGTGGAGAGAATTCTCTCAGCTAAATACGCTCCTTTAGTATTTTCAACTGGAACAAAAGTCAAAAAATCTTCGCGCAATATAAAAATATTGTTCTGTGGCTCGATGTATCTTATACAAACCGACATTTGTTCTTGGCGTGAGACATAAGTTGTTTCATCAACTAGTATAGCAAAACACGTAGCAGAATTTATGTTTTCAACTAATTTTTTTTCGATAATTTCACCACATACTGAAATGAGTTCATTTTGAATGATCGGGCTCAAGCATATACAGTTTAACGCGAATTATGACTTTCAAGACCAATGCACACGATACGAATTTATTTTATTGAGGTTTCTGAAATGTGAAAATAAATACTCGCTCATTAAATAGAAAATATAAATATCATATTTTATGTAATTATTTAATTATTTTCTTCGTAAAAAAGCATAAGTATTTCAATGTGGATATTTAACCTACTAAAGAAAAACATAATAGACAGCTATAGATTAGGCTATTTCATAATCACTGCGCATTGAGAAAAGATCCACTTGTCTGCTATCCTGAATACTGGGAATGTAAAATACATAGCTTTTTCCTACAAGTTACGTAGAATTTCAAATGAATGAGTCGGACAACTGATATTCTATCATATTTAATTTCAAGAATTCATTAATGCCGGTTTGCGTAACCAGTATTCGCGGTAGTAGACGATGTGTAAGCATTATCCTTTGCTTGTTGCCTCTTGAGTGATCAAATCATCATTTACGTCAATTTAAAATAGACTAAATCTTATTTAGCTTTTTATTTACCGAGCTAAACAGCCATACTGTAAATATTTATCTGAAAATCTTAGTTCTTCACGCCACGCTTACTCCAATAAATTAATGAGAGTATACATCCAGCGTAGTTCGCACATTGCTTATAGACGATAATACAAAAACAACTCAGCCGTTATTTGATCAAATGTTACAAAATTTAGTGCAGAAACGTAAAAGTAATTTAATTTAGCTTGCGCTACGACATTCATAATATCAAATAACACAGCCACACAAAAAAAAGTGTGCGGATCTGGTAACAAGACACACGTATTCCTATGGATTTTGGGGCGTTGAATTCAAATTCGGTATCAAAAATCACCCATCATGTCATGATTGAGTCATAAGCTCGAAAAGTGACGAAAAATCATGCACTGAGGCAAATAAAGTTCAAAATAATGCCAGTGATGCAAATTTTCGCTTCAAAAACATGTCGACAACTGTGAAGGATCAACCATTGCCTGATATCAACTTATTTAACATAACTTTACCCAACAGAACCTGACCTCACCTAACCTAAATTAACAGAAATTTATTGAACTACACGTAAAGCTCTGGAAGCATATTTTCCCAGCAGCAAATGTGTGTTACATCGAATGGGTCAACTCGAGCCTAACCTAGAAATAAATCAAACCTAGCCTAACCTAATCTAACCTAACCTCACGAAACACAATTAAACTGATTGTGTTGTCTCGTTGTGTTTGCGGTACCGTTTGCATCAGCTTCGGCTTAACCTGCAAAGAGGTCAAACCTATACTAACCTAAAAAAACCTGTTCTAACCTAACCTAACCTAACTTAACTTCACGTAAAACAATTAAACTCATTGTATTGTCCCGTTGTGTTGGCGGTACCGTTTCATTCAGCTTCGGCTTAACCTACATAGAGGTTTAACCTATCCTAACCTAACAAAACCTGACCTAACCTAACCCAGCCGAATGAAATTCAACTACACATGTAGCTATGCAAGCGTACGGTTCTCAGTCTTAAATGTGTGCTATATTTAATAGGTTAACTCGATCTTAACCTACAAATGAATCTAACTTAACAGAATCTAAAGAAATTTTGCTTAACGCAACACAACTTAGCTTAAGTGTTCCGGTTGTAACACAATAAAATTCATTTCATTGTACTACAGGTGGTTAAAAATTTAGACGCACATTACTCATCTGAAGAAACTTAGAACTACAAGTAGAATTGACCCCATTTCAATTAACCTGACAATGTTTGTGTCAATTAAAATGTAGAACTGTAACTTAAACATGCAAATGAATAAAAGTTTTATTGAAAATTTTTTCTATCTGCTTTTCTTAAACTTAAGAGGTATATTTATACTATCTTTCGTGTTTACATTTTATCTGGCTTTTTATCATAATTAAATTGATTTATAGACCTACTTCAGTCTATTTTCTGCCTGCTATAACGTGTCCTTTTTTCTTCGAAGGAACGATGCAAAGGGTTAC
>NC_046658.1:29593027-29608179 GCF_010883055.1 Belonocnema kinseyi
AATACGCCAATAAGCTCAAATGGTAAGTTCCGACAGTGCCTACAAGTGTGCCTACTGGCCGCTAAATGGCAATACCGGTTTCATATGTATACACCTGGTAAAATCATTCAGTTCTAGTTGCGACACTAGTATTGGAACCTTCAATTTCATCTTATGCATGCCATATTCGTCATCTTTTTCGTCATTTTCATCGAAATCATCAGAACTATTTTCTGTTCGATCACTGGTTTCACTACCGTCTCCATGACGTTAACTTTCAACTTCCATTCTATCATCTTCTAAAGCGCTTAAATCAGTCTAAAGTGCATTTTTATTGATTTCAATTGCTCTTGTGACTGTGCACACATTAATGTACGAAATGTTATTTTTATTTTTGGCGTTGAATCCTTTGACGGAATTCATGGCTCGAGTTGACCCATTCAATGAAGCACACATTTGCTGTTGGGAAAATATGCTTCCAGAGCTTTACGTGTAGTTCAATAAATTTCTGTTAATTCAGGTTAGGTGAGGTCAGGTTCTGTTGGGTGAAGTTATGTGAAATAAGTTGATATCAGGCAAGGGTTGATCCTTCACAGTTGTCGACATGTTTTTGAAGTGAAAATTTGCATCATTGGCATTATTTTGAAATTTATTTGCCTCAGTACATGATTTTTCGTCATTTTTCGAGGTTGTGGCTCAACCATGACGTGATGGGTGATTTTTGATACCGAATTTGAATTCTGCGCCCCAAAATCCATAGGAATAAGTGTATCTTGTTACCAGATCCGCACACTTTTTTTTGTGTGGCTGTGTAATCAATCGCAGTTGATCAGCTGATTCAGTCCCATGAATGTGAATAGTGGAATAGTCGGCCAACTACTATTCTAGAATTTCTAGAGGATGTCATTGACTGAATCATTTGGTGGCAAAGTAGCGAACGAACACAGTACCTACATTTGCTTTTGGATTCCAATGTCTGAAGTCGGTCGAACCTCTCTTACTGTTACGCCAGATACACAGCGATATGTGATCGAATTCGATCGCACCTCGCTGTCTATCTCACATGGTGTAACGGGACATCCGATCGCCTTTAAATCATTGGAGTCCAACTGCAGACGGTTTAAAATGTAATCAATTTATTCCCAGAGAGTTCACTGAACCAGAGATATTGCACATATGTGTTTACTATGACCTTGTCAAGAATTTTGGGGTAGGTTCAAACCTTTTTTGCTCCTATGTAGCTACGGCTTTGACCACATCGGAAAAATTGCTAGTCACCCTAAGGTTAGTAGAAACAGAAAATTAGAAAAGAAGCAAAGAAAAATTCAAAGTTTATTTCCCAATTCCTGATCAAATGTTTTTCCAAGAGTTCAAATTTTAAAAGCAATAGTAATAATTGATTACAGGGTTCACGGTCTGTCCCCTATTCCTCTGCGTTTCTTCTTTTACTCTATTCTAAAAAACTACCCTTTTTCTACTTTTCGTACCCCTCAAATAAATGATACGTTACCAGAGATGAGGTGGGAGATTGCCGATCCCATATATTTAATTTCGAGCGATTTTCGGCAGCACCACCTATTACCTGAGGCTTTTTCGAACTAAAATAAAACGCCCCCAATTACTCAGGCCAGTTTACGAACTGAAATAGATAATAGACGGTTCTACTTGAGCGGTCAAACAGGGCGGCATTTTTCCAGTTTGATAATGTCGGCAGAGAAGATCAGAGTGGATAATTTCGCATATATGGCATGGTCTATATTCTAGATCATAAACTGGCTAGGTGAATTTGGGATGCTTCAATTAAAAAGTTGACATAAAAGAATCTGAAAGATCTTGAAGGAATTTTTAAAATTATGCACAATTACATATTTTGAAAAAATTACTTTTTTTTTGGTATGCAAAGATTAATTCTAGAGCCTATTAATGAAATTTTTAATCATTCTTTTAGTACAAAGCGATGAAAAAAAAATAAAAAATGGAAAATAACAAACATTTTTATTAAAAATTAATACCTTTTTGGTGTCTAAAGATTACTATATATTTTTTGAATTCATTGTTCATTGGTAGAAAATTCATCTTCTCGGTTAAAAAATCATCTTTTTTATTAAAAATTGAACTCTTTTTGGAAATTTGTTGATTTTGAATTGAAAATTTAACTATTTTATTTATGCTTCAAAATTGATCTTTTTTAGTAACAAATTCATCTATTTGGTTGACAATTTTAAGATTTTTGTTTTCAAGTTTGTTGTTTTTTATCAGAAAATTAATTTTCTAGGTTAAAAATTCTTCATTTTTTTAAACTAAAACTTTTTTTAAAATCCGTTGTTTTTGTGTTGAAAATTCAACTATTTAATGTGTCTGTTTAATGCTTGAAAATTAATTTTAGTAGAGTCGAAAGGCTAATTATAACTTTTGTGTTACGAAAGGTATGAATGTTGATTTAGAAAACAAATGGGACATAACGTAGGTTAATTATTTCTTTTACACAAAACCTGGAAGACTTGGCAGGGTCATTGCATTTTTGTAAATGTTGTGGAAAAAGTGGAAAAATCATGTAATCTTGCAAATAATGACGGGTTTTTTTACATTGAAAGATTAATTTCAAAAACTATTAATCAAAGTCTTATTAATTATTTTAATAAGCCATGGCAATAAATGTTGGAAATTTAAAAACCTTATTGGAAATGTGTGTTTTTTGTTTGTTTAAAATTCAAATACTTATTAGTTGAATTAGCTGTTCTTTGGTAGAAAATAAAGCTTGTATGAAAATTCCTTTTTTGTATTGAAAATTGAAATATTTGGTTAAAAATTAATTTTTTTAATTAAAATTGTTGGTTGGAGATTGAAGTATTTACCATGAAAATTTTTTGGTTCGAACTGTAACTATACTATGTTTTTTATTGGTTTAAGATTAATATTCTTAATTGAGTATACTTTTTTTATAGAATATTTAACTATTTATTAAAAATTCGTCGTTTTATAAATATTTTATAAATATTAGGAAATCTTATAAAATTCTAAAATATTTTTATTCACTTCAACACTTCTAAATTCTTCAACACCCAAATTTTTCTTACAATTTTTAAATCCTAAAAAATTTTAAAATTGCCGAAGATATTATGAATTGTTTCTCAGAATTTTTAGAAATTTAAAAAAATTTTCTCTAACAATTTATTCGAAAAAACAAGAAATCCTTTTAATTTTTTTGTATGAATATGATTTTAGTCGATGTTTTCAGTTTGTTATTTGCTGAGATGCCGACAAATGTTGAGCGAAATATAGATTTATTAAGATTTCGAAAGAAAAAGCTTTTTAAGAATTTTGAAAGATTTGAAGATGATAAAAAAGTTTTTTTAAATTTTCTAACAAAATTTAACATTTTTCTTATTTTTAAAGTTCATTTGAAGAGAATACTTAAAAAGATTCCAAGATTTTTAAAGAAAAATATCAAAATTATCAAAATTTAATTTTGTGAGAATATTCTACAATTTTTTCAAAACATTTAAAAAAATTGCCAAAAAAGATTCTGGAAAATTTTGATATTGAGAAGATTTTTAAAAGATAAAAGAAAATTTAGATTTCTGAAGGATTTAAACAAAAGTTTTGGATTCTATTTCAGAATTTGGAAAGCTTTTAAGAAATAAAAATTTTTTGCCTAACATTTCGGGGAAAGCGATAATTTATTTTTTATTCAAAAAACAAAATTTTTTAAAGAAAATTAAAAAATATTTTGAAACTTTTTAAAACATTTAAAAACTGCGTTGACGCAAGAATCCGGTAAAAAAAGTATCAACACTCAGAAATTTCCGAAAAAGTAAATACAGTCGAAGCTTTTTACCTTGCCGCGGATGGGATCGTAGGAGAGTAATTTTCCTGAAAACGATGTTCCGCGCGCTACGTACGTTGCCGCGCGCGGATCAGTGTGTACAAACAGTGAAAGTTAGATTTTCAGAATACATATTCTGAAAGTAATTATCGCATATTTGGTTCCAAAAAATTGTGAGCTCATCGTTCTCTCGCAGAATAAACTTAAAAATAGGTTAGTATTTATGAATTATTCAAAACCTTTAAATAAATTTGCTATACTTGAGGTTATCTCACGTGGCAAGGAAATTATCATAAGAAATAAATATTATATGATTTCGAAATTCTTTTATAAGCCTCATTAACAAAGCATATAATGACTTTTTGCACTTGAAAATTGGCTTAAAAGATCTAAACTATTGACGGCAACGTAAATAGCGAGCGGAACAATTCTCGGATGCCGAGACGTCGCGGTCGTGGTGGAAGAAGAGCTCGACCGAGAGTTAGGGGAAGCGGTAAGGTAAATAGCGGTAAGGTAAGTAGCGGAGACTGTAAGGTTTATCGCATGTATGCTTGACTGGTGTCATTTTTATATGACGGTTGCTGACAGTAGGATCTTGCGGTGGTTTAATATTTTTCTTTAATTTTTCATATACAATATTTCTGTTAAGTCACAACACCTAAAGTTATTTTGTTTTATATGTTTTCGGTCAAGTTTACATCCCTTTCAAATTCACTCTCGCTGGCAAATTCATGCTTCGTTCTTTAATCTTCTCTTCTAGAATTTAGGCACGATTTGGAACTTTCTACGATTACCTTTTACACCTTTTTCAATATACTATATCTCGTCTCTCTATTCATTAACCAATGCAAGAATGGACTTGCAAGGGAAATTTAGTCATAACCTTCAAAATCTTTGAACATCCCGTAGTAAAATTTCATAGCCCTTCTACTTTGCCAACAAACTTAATCTTTAGAAATTTATGATGTACTTGCAGCTTTTGAGCGAATACCTAGGTTTGGAAAGACCCATTACAAGGGCCTCATCCCTATCTTTTTTTGCTTTATTTCCATGATTTTATCCCACGCCTACGCCTCCTACCTTGCACTTCCTTGACCAATCAAGACCCTTGACGTCATCAATTCTCCCAGTTTACCAATCTTCCCAATTTTCGCACCCTTCTCTTTGCTTCGTCATCAACAATCTCTCATTAATATTTTCGTCGTTGTACTGAACTCGTCTTCTTTCAAAACTCCACTTATACTTCACTTCGTAGAACTTTACAAATTATACAGTCCATTTTTATATTTTACTTGTATGTGTATATCTTCATTCACATTGCTTGAAATATATGTATTAACCATACAAATTCTTGTTTTTATTTATTTAAAAATACCGCGAGTGATTTAAATTCGCAACAAATTATAATGACCAAAACATTTTGGTCCAATCGAGCCAGATAGTTTACCGCGTGTAAATATCTCGAAACACGTTGCATAAAAACTGGGCCAAAACTCTCGGAACAATTGAAGTGATACTTGAACTGAAACTGTCGTCGTAATTGTGAAGTGAACAGTGATCTTCGAAACTTAATCGCTATTATGTCAGTAAAGTGAAGTGAATTTTGAAATTTAACTATCGTTTCTTGTGCTATATGCAATTTTAAATCTTGTAAAAAATCAATTGAAATTGAACTTTTGTTTCTCATGCTCGTGCAATTAAATTTTTGCAAAATTATATAAAACTGAACTGTCGTATGTCGCGCTAGTGCGATTAAATCATGTACAAAATTATATAAAACTGAACTGTCGTATCTCGTGCTTTATGCCTTTTTGGATCTTGCACAAAATAAAATTGAACTATTGTAATCTCGTGCCTCATTGCAAATTCGAAGTCACGCGTGAATAGAAATGAACGATAAACTCTAAAACGAAAACAGTGTAGATATCTTCGTAGCTGCTGTTACTTACTTCACATTGTCGGCAATATTGGGTTGACTGGAACTTCATCGAAGAACATCGAGAATCAACATATTTTGCCACATCCAACGTTCCAGAGCACATCTATAGGGTAAGAAAGGTTTTCGGTACCACCAATTGTCCTATTTGTGTTTCCTTATCTCCGTCGTATAATTTATTCTCATTGTTTTTGTTCATTATTTGTCCAAACGTGCGAAACGGCTACAAAAGTAGATGAACTTAAAACTAAACTAGCCAATACAAAAAGAAAAATAACAAATTTCGCTAAGTTTATCGATGGATATACCGCTGAACGTGATTTCCCCGCTCTAGAAAAAAGAACAAACGACCTTGAAAGGGAATTTGAAGAATTTAACCAATTCTATACAGAATGAGAAATACTTGTATTTGATCCTACCCACGCAGAAACTCGTATGGAATACGAAGGCAAATTTTATGCCGCATTCAAAAAAGCTAAATCATTTCTAAATGAACGTATATCGAATCCACCTATCGCCCCGCCATCTTCGCAAAACAACGAACGATAACTCCGTCAAATTCCGTCCGAAATCCTAAAAAATCTCTAGCGAGAGTCAAATTACCAACTTTTAGTGGATCCTATGAGACCTGGTTGGGTTTTCATGATCTGTTTAAATCTCTCGTCGATAATGATAATGAAATACCAGACATTGAAAAATTATATCATTTAAAAGGTTCACTAAAAGACGAGGCCGCGGAAATTATCGTCTCTATATAATTATCGTTGGAAAACTACAAAATCGCTTAGGATCTGCATAAAGAACGCTATGATAATCGAAAAATTATTCGTCAAACACACGTAAAAGCATTATTAAATCTACCTTATCTCTATTAAGACTTTCCGGTTCGCTCGTTACTTGATAAAATACAAAAACGGGTCAGGGCACTTGAAGCCTTAAAAGAACCCGTAGAAAAATGGGATACTCTTTTGGTGGAAATAATGAAACAAAAATTAAATTCTTTTATACGCAAAAAGTGGGAAAATTCCAGCTGCGAATCTGACAATCCCACATATAAAGAAATTTTTATTTTCCTTCAACGTCGCGGCACGAAATCGGGTGAAAATCAGGAAAGATCCCAAGCTTCATCAGATAGAAAAGCTTCTCAATTTCGATCTAATAAACATTCGCAACAAGCATTCGTAGCCTCAACTGCCAAATTTACTTGTCCACATTGTCCGAGAGAGCATGCATTATATCATTGTGATGCATTAAAAAAACCCATTCCACAAGAGCGCTTTGAAACCATAAAAAAGGCCGCTCTTTGTATCAATTGTTTTCGCTTGAATCTTCGTGTTTCCGACTGTACTGGCAGTCCTCGTCAAAAGTGTGGTAGGAGGCACCACAAACTTTTACATTTCAAAAAAAAAAAAAATCTGGAGATGCTGGCGAAACAGAATCTGCCGCTCAAAGTTAATCTGTCCTCAATCTCCATGCTCGTGTCTCTTCCGAAGGGTTGTTAGGTACTGCAATCGTTGATTTAGTCAATGCCCAGGGAAAATCAAAAACATGTATGATTTTAGATTCTGGCTCACAATCCAACTTTATCACTGAAGCCACAGCTTCTTTCTTAAAATTACCTAGAAAACCAGTCGATTTTTTGGTTTCGTGTGCCGATAACATTTCCACGGAAATAAAACACGCGGTTTCGGCGACAGTAAAATCGCGAATTCAAATCTCGAAAAATATGCCAACTATCGCCATAAATCGGTCTAGTTTAAAAATCCCCAAAAATGTAACTCTCGCTGATCCTGACTTTCACAAACCATCGGAAATCGACGCTCATATTGGGGTTAAATTATTCTTTAAATTGCTATGCGTAGGTCAGATCTCATTAATAAATAATAATGATGAATAATAATGCGAATCTCACTAAGTTTATAGAAATGGAGGAAGTACCCTTTACAAAACTGCTATCCAGAGAAGAGCAGGCGTGCGAAAATCATTTTAAAATCAATACTCAGCGTAACTCTGAAGGTTGTTATTTCTTTAGATTGCCCTTTCATGACAACAAAGAAAAATTCGGAGACTCGGAGTTCATGGCTCTTCGTCGTTTCAACATGTTAGAAAAGCGTTTGAATAAGAATCCTCCATTAAAAGAGAATTACTGTAACTTTCTGAATGAATATAAACATCTGAATCACTTGTCGTTGATAAAAAAATTAACATCTCGTTAACCCCGGTTTCTATCTTCCTCATCATGCTGTAATAAAAGAGAACAGCATAACCACAAAAATTTGCGTTTTCGATGGATTCGCAAAAAACCTCTTCGGGCGTGTCCTTAAATGAATCGTTAATGGTCGGTCCTACAATTCAGGCCGACCTCTTTACGATTTTGACTCGATTTCGATCTCACACATATCTGCACACACATATACACACACTTCTGCTTGCTCGCTTATGCGCTGTAGTTAAGCAAGCACTTGAAATTAAAATTAAACATGTTTATTTGTGGTCAGACTCCACAATAACATTGCATTGGATAAACACGAAGCCTCAATGGCTAAAACTTTCGTTGCGAATCGAGTTGCGAAATACAAAAACTCGCAACTTTTTGAGAATGGCGGCACGTTCCGATTCAGGACAATCCCGCAGACCTTGTATCGAGAGGCCTCACACCTCAAGACTTTTTAGAGGCATGTTTATGGAAAAACGGTCCTCAGTGTCTCTCGCTTAAAGAAAATCTGTGGCCTCAGGAAAAATCCCTCTAATTAAAATTCCAGAAAAACGCACAAGTCTCGCTCACCCTGTTCACGCTAAAGGAAATCAAATCGATCCAAAGTTTATCGAAACATGTAGTTCCTCGAAAAATCTAAAATTAGTTTTCGTGTACGTTCTGTGATTTGTTTACAACGCAAAAAAGCATACAAAAAATATAACGGTCCCATTACCATCCTCGAAATCGAAGCCGCTAATCGCGCTATAATGATCGCAACACAAATTATCACATTTCAAAAAGAGATTCACAACTTAAAGAACGGAAATGACCTTGATAACAAAAGTCGATTGATTTCTCTAGAACCTTTCTTAGACAATTACGGGATTCTAAGAGTAGGCGGTAGGTTAACACACGCTGTGTTGCCCGATGAACGAAAACATCAAATCTTATTGCCTCCCAATCATCACGTCACTCGGCTTATCATGCGCAAAGAGCATGAAAGGCTCAAACACGCAGGAATCCAGGCGACTTTGTACTCCATTCAAGAACTTTTTTGGCCTTTAAGCGGCTGTAATATCAAACGTTTGATTATACATAAATGCATTCGACGCTTTAGCGCAAAACCACGGGGAGTGGATTACGTCATGGGTGATCTGCCACAGGAACGCGTATCTTGCTCTCATCAATTCCTTAATGTCGGTGTCGACTATTGTGGTCCATTGTACATTAAAGAAAAACGATTTGCAATCGAAATAAATTGAAAGTATATCGCTATTTTTATTTGTTTAAGCACAAATGCAGTGCACTTAGAACTGGTCAGTGATCTGACTAAGGAGGCATTTATTGCGTAATTAAAGAGACTTTTTGCTAGGCGAGAAATGTAAAAAAATATCCATTCGGACAACGCAACGAATTTTGTCGGTGCCAATCGTGAACTCATTAAGCTTTATAAATTTTTCCAATTAACAGAACATAATGATTGTGTGAAAGAATTTTTAAATCGTCAAAAAATTAATTGAAACTTCATTCCTTTCAGGTCACCGCATTTTGGCGGCCTTTGGGAGGAAGCAGTAAAATCATTCAAACATCATCTCTCTCGAACAGTTGGAGATACATTATTAACCTTTGAACAACTTGAAACTTGTATTATCGAAATTGAAGCCATATTGAACTCTCGTTCTCTGTCTCTTATTTCGTCCGATCCCAATGACCTGCAGCCCTTGACTCCTGATCACTTCCTAATTGGTGGTTCTATAACGAGCTTCCCTCAGATGGATTTAAAGAACATTGTCTCCAATCGCTTGTCTGCCTGGCAGCACGCTCCAAGTCTGCGCCAACATTTTTGGACCCGATGGCAGAAAGAATATCTGCATCAATTAACTGTTCGCAGCAAATGGCTATCTAGCTCTAACCATTGTATTCAACTGGGAACTATGGTTGTTATCAAGGAAGACAACCTACCGCCTCTCTAGTAGAAATTAGGGCGTATCATCGCGTTGTATTAAGAAACTCTGTCCTCTTCCTATTGAACCTTGTTCAGGATCTCACGAAGCAGAGGGGATATCCTCGCAGTGATACTGCCTTAGAATCAATTTAGATTTAACTTGTTTGTGATATGTCTATACATTAATATTTTCCAAATCCCGGCCAATCGATATACTTGCATACTTTTATTTCGGCTATCTATAAATCTATTTTGTTGTTGAACGTGTTCGTTCAAAGGGGCCGGCATGTTGAGTCACAATACCTAAAGTTATTTTGTTTTATACGTTTTCTGTCAAGTTTATATCCTTTTCAAATTCGCTCTCGCTGGTAAATTCATGCTTCATTTTTTAATCTTCTCTTCTAGAATTTAGACACGTTTCGGACCTTTCTACGATTACCTTTTATACCTTTTCCAATATATTATCTCTTGTCTCTCTATTCATTAAGAAATGCAATAATGGCCTTGCAAGGGCAATTTAGTCATAACCTTTAAAATCTTCGAACACCCCGTAGTAAAATTGTATAGCAAAATATAAATAATTGTTCGTTTTTTGTGAATAAATTTGCGAGCGCACTATCTTCAGTTCTAATGAAGATAATGAAGTGATTTAAATTAGAGTTAGTTGAACTATCTATAATAATTTAAAATTTGGAGGAGGTATGCGCTTCTTGTTGTCTTCGTACAAATTGCGATATTTGATGTCAGTTTTTTATATAGGAAAGCAAGTTCGAGAGCCCAGCGTGGTGCCGGTTTTTCATGGGATCGGCCTCGGTTTTCCTCAAGACAGGGAAAGTATTTGAAGGCCAGAGTGTGGCTCGGAGGCACAAGTTGGGTAGGTTGGGCTGAGGAAAACCGAGGATGATCCCCTAAAAAAACGGCACCACACTGGGCTCCCGCACTTGCTTTCCTATATAAAAAACTAACTTCAAATATCGCAATTTGTACGAAGACAACAAGAAGCACATATTTCCTTCAAACTGTAAATTATTCCAGATAGTTCAACTAACTACCTCCAACTTAAATCACTTCATTATCTTCATTAGATCTGAAGATAGTGCGGTCACATATTTATTCACAAAAAACGAAGAATTATTTATATTTTACAAATTTTTCGACAGCAATCTGTTCAGACATGTTCAATGTACCACCATGAATTTTTTAAAGATTTTTCCTATTATTTTGTCAATAAAAAACTATGCTTCAAAGTTCACTGTTTTTAAAAGCTATCAAATTTACTCACTTTTCATCGTATTTTCAGATCTGTAAGCTACAAATAATTTCTTGGAATATTACTTAGCGGCTCATTAACGTACAACATTTGCACCTTCAAAATGATATCTCTTTCATTAACCTATCATATTTTCTTCACATACTTATTGAACGTCAAATCCAGAGGACTCGAATTTTCTCGCCAGTAGTAGGTTTGGAAAGACCCATTACAAGGGCCTCATCCCTATCTTTCTTTGCTTTATTTCCATGATTTTATCCCACGCCTGCGCCTCCTACCTTGCACTTCCTTGACCAATCAAGACCCTCGACGTCATCAATTCTCCCAGTTTACCAATCTTCCCAATTTACGCGCCCTTCTCTTTGCTTCGTCATCAACAATCTCTCATTAATATTTTCGTCGTTGTACTGAACTCGTTTTCTTTCAAAACTCCACTTATATTTCACTTCGTAGAACTTTACAAATTATACAGTCCATTTTTATATTTTACTTGTATGTGTATAGTATATCTTTATTTACATTGCTTGAAATATATATATTAACCATATAAGTTCTTGTTCGTGTTTTTATTCATTTAAAAATAGCGCGAGTGATTTCAATTCGCAACAAATTAAAATGATCGAAACAATTTCCTAAATTCATATAATTTGATGTATTTTTTAATATATTACAGACAATTGAAAATTCTTAAATTAGAAAAGTCCGAAGCAATAAAATTTCACGAATATAAACATTAGTAAAATTGTGTAAGTATTAAAAAACTAATTTTAATCAGGGGCGCACACTCGCTCCTCCACCTGGGTAGCGAAAGGCTATTTTCTTATAGAAAGAAAACGCTTTTTATTCATTTTTACTTAAAATTATGAATTGTTTAGTATTATTTTCAGTAAACTCTATAATTTCGAGTACATCTCACTCAAACCCATACCCCACTCACCCAACCTCTTGAATACCTCCCCTCCTGTTGGGGTAGCAACCGCTACTTTTTATACATGGTTTGTGCGCCCCTGATTTTAATTTAAAAAAAAAATTTTTAAATGGAAAAATTTTTTAATTCGTTGTTTTTTGGCAGAAAATAAAGCTTGTATGGAAATTACTTTCTTTATTGAAAATTCAAATATTTGGTTAAAAATTAATTTTTTCATTTCAAATTTTGGATTGAAAATTGAAGTATTCAACAAGTAAAATTTTTTAGTTCAAACTTTAACTATTCTATTTATTTTTTTATTTATTTAAAATTAATCTTCACAGTTGAGAATTCTTTTTTTATAGAATATTTATTCTTCAACGACCAAATTTTTCTTAACATTTTTAAGTCTTAAAAAATTTTTAAATTGCCGAAGATATTTTGGATTTTACTCAGCATTTTTAGAAATCTTTTCAAATTTTCTCTATAACAATTTATTTGTAAAAATAAAAAATCCTTTTAAATTTTCATATGAATCTGAAGAACATTCTTTCATTACCTTTCAAAATTGTCAAAAAGATTTTTAATTTGTTTGAAAAACTGAATGATTGCATTCTGCATGAATATAATTTAAGTGGATGTTTTCAGTTTGTTATTTGCTGTGAGGCCGACAAATGTTGAGCGAAATTTAGATTTCTTAAGATTTCGAAAGAAAAAGCTTGAGCGAATATTCTACAACTTTTTAAAACATTTAAAAAGATTGTAAAAAAAATTCTGGAAAATTTCAAGGTAATTTTTATAATTGTGCCCAATTAAAAAAAAATAGGAAAAATTAGAATTTTTTGAAAACATAATTTTGAAACTTTCACAAATAATTTTAATATTGAGAAGACTTTTAAGAGATAAAAAAAAATTTAGATTTTTGAATATTTCGAAATAAAATTTTATATTCTTCTTCAGAATTTGTGAAGGTTTTAAGAAATTAAAGTTTTTTGGGTTAAGATTCCAGGGAAAGTTTAAATTTTTTTAATTTAAAAGAAATAATTTTTAGAGAAAATTTAAAAATATTTTGAAAATCTTTAAAACATATAAAAAATTCGTTGACTCAAGAATCCGGTAAAACAAAAGTATGAACGCTTAAAAATTCCCGAAAAAATAAATACTACATACCACCCAGTTCACGGTCGTGAGACGTGGCCATAGGTGTGATTTATCGCGTATATTCTGGGAGCTGATGTCATTTTTAGATGACGGTTGCTGGCAGTAGGACCATGCAGTGGTTGTTTGATCTTTTTTTTTAAATTTTTATATACAATATGTCCTAAATTCATATAATTCGATATAATATTTTATATATTTCAGACAATTTAAAGTTATTAAATTAGAAACAGAAATGCAGAAAATTTCTATGCATTTTTTTCATTTTGCAGGATACATAAAACATTAGGAAAAATTAGAGTCAGCTTAAAAGATATTTAGGACTTTTAGAAGATTTGAAGAAATAATTTTTCGAAAAACTATTCATGTTTTTAAATATTGTTAACCGTTTCGAAAATTCTGAAATTCCTAAATAATTATTCTAATAAAAAATATCATTTTTACAATGAGCTTCAAAACCTAGAGATTTTTAGAAACTTTCGGAGAAATATTAGCAAAAAATTTCATCCTTTAAAAATTCTTAAATAGCTTCTAACATTTTTTTTCGAAATACTCAACATTTTATAAAATTGCTAAAAATTGTTTTCAAAATGTATAAAAAATTTCAAATTTTCTAAAAAATTTCAAATTTTAAATTAATTTAAGACCTTTACAAAACTTCTACATCTTCGAAATATCTATACAAATCATTCAGTTTTTCTAAAAAATCTTTTAATTGTCCTAAAATCTTCTAGACTTTGTTTCCTATGTTTTAAAATCAAAACTCAATTATTTAAAAAATTAAGATATTCTAAGTTTTTTCCCCATTATGTATTTCATTTTTCTTACCTCTTTCAAAGTTTGAAAAAGTTCACAAATTGTATACTGTGATAGCAACATTTTAACAACAGAGTTATTTCCTATAATATTAGAAAACCCATTTGCAATTGAAATTTTCTTTTTAATCAATAATGTTTAGAAACAGTTGGAAAACATTTGATCATGAAATAAAATTACTTAATTGAAAATTTCCATTTACACAATTGATGTTGTGGTAAATTTGTAATATTTATTAATAGACCTAATTACAGACGGTTAACTTAAACAGTCCTTTTTTTGAGTTCTAAAATTTTGTTAATTCTTTAAAATTTCTTAAAATACTAAAAATTCTTTGACATCTTTTAAAACATGCTCAAATATTTAAAATCTTTTGAAATCTTTTGAAATCTCTTGAATATTTTTTAAGCTCTTGAAAATATATTGAATTTTAAACACAGCATGAAATATGTCAAATCCTTTAAAATCATTTGAAATACCTAGAACTTTTTTTGTAGATTCCTGAAGTGCTTTTGAATTTTTTTAAAGAACCCTTTTAAAATTTTTTTAATTCCTTGAAATTCCTTTCAATTATAAAAACAAATTGAAAATTTCTTGACATCTTTTAAAACATCCTCAAATATTTAAAATCCTTAAAAATCTTTTGAAATCTCTGAAAATTTTGTAAAGCTTCAGATTGAAATTTAAAAAAAGAGAAAAGTTCGAAAACGTTAAATATTGAAATGTTTGTAAATTAGAATTTTGAAAATGGGATCAATAAAAATTCAAAGCTTTCGAAATCTAATTTTCAAACATTTTGAACTATTCAATAAGAATAATTTTCAACCTGATGGGATTCAAGTCTTCAAATTTTGAATTGTAAACTTAAAATTTTATTTATAAAAAATTAATAATTACTAATTATTTGAAAGCGTTCAACATTTAAACTTACGCATTTCAATTAGGCAACCTCTAAATGAAATTATTTCAGACTGAAATTTATAAAACAGAAAACTTTCCAAATGTTAAAAATGTTAATGTTTGTAGATTAGTTAAAGTATTAAATTAAAGTGTAAATAGAAATTACTCGAGTTAAAGTTTAACTATTTCTAAAACGATTTTTGTATATAATTATAAAA
>NC_046658.1:29608279-29621953 GCF_010883055.1 Belonocnema kinseyi
GTGTTAAAACATACTTTTAAATTTTGAACGCTTTCAATTTGTTTATGATTAATAATTTTTTGTAAATAAACTTCTAAGATTACAATTCAAATTTTGAAGACTTGAATTCCATTATATTTCATAGTTGAAAATAAGATTTCGAAAGTTTTGAATTTGTATTGATTCCATTTTCAAAACTCTAATCTACAAACATTTCAATATTTAACGCTTGGAAATTTTTCAAATATATTTCAAAAGATTTTTAAAGATTTTAAATATTTAAGGATAATGTTAACAATTCTAGCAGAGTTATTTAAAAAAATATCAAAGTATTTTAGAAATGTTTAAAGGATGTCAAGGTGTTTCAAAGGTTTTGAAATACTTGAAAGTATTTCAAAAGGTTGCTAGGATTTTTCAATTGGTTACAGTATGTTAATACGAAATTTTGAAGGATTTGAAATATCTCAGGGTATTTTTTAAATTTCAAGGAATTTTCAAGAGCTTTAAAAATTGTTTAAAGATTTCAACAGACTGTCAATTTTTGTGGATGTTTTAAAAGATGTCAAGGAATTTTCATCTTATTTTTATAATTTTAAGGAATTTCAAAGAATTTTAAAGAAGGGCTTTAAAAATCTTTAAAAATCTTTAAAAAAAGGTCAAGGTAGGTCAAAATATTTTTAAGGCATTGCATTATTTGGGAGTATTTTAAAATGTTGCAAGAAACCTTCAATTGATTACGGTAATTTAACCTGAGATTTTGAAAGATTTATTATATTTGAGGATATTTTAGTAGATTCCAAGGAATTTTCAATTGATTTCAATAATGTAGTATCAGATTGTAAAAGATTTTTAATATTTTAGGGTATTTTTAAAATTTCAAGGAATCTTCAAGATATTTTAAAGGATTTAAAAAATTTAAGGCTGTTTAAAAAGATGTTAATGAATTTTCAATTCATTTTTATAACTTAAAGGAATTTCAAAGATTTTTAGCAATTATTGCAGGGTTGTTTAAAAAAACTCCAAATTTTCTAATAAATCTTGAAAAGATGTCAAGGTGTTTCAAAATATTTTGAAGGTTTCGAAATATTTGAAAGTATTTTAAAAGGTTCCAAGGAATTCTCAATTTATTACAGTAATTTAATATGAGATTTTAAAGGATTTGATATATCTTAGGATATTTTAACAGATTCCAAGGAATTTTCAATTGATTTCAATAATTTAATATGAGATTTTAAAGGATTTGAAATATTTTAGGGTATTTTTAATATTGCAAGGAATTATCAAGATCTTTGCAAAATTTCAAGAGATTTCCAAGGATTTTTAATATTTTAGGATGTTTCAAAACGTTCCAAACATTTCAATTAATTTAAATAATTTAAAGCAATTTCAAAGAATTTTTATTATTTTCAACTTTTCAGGTTGAAAGTGGAACTACTTCAACAAAAAGTTATTTTTTTTTGGTTGAGGATTTATCAATTTAGTAGAAAAAATTTGTGTTCTTAAAATTTAACTATTTTGTAGAAATATTTTTTGTTTGAAAATGAATTTCGTTTAATTACAAGAAAATATTTCTTTTTTGTCGAAAAATTGACTATGATTAAACATTAATTTTTGTATAGAAAATTAGACTTGGTGGAAAATAAATTTCTTTTGTGCAAGTTTCTTGTATTTTATTAAATCTCGACAGTAAACAATATCTGATTTTTGGAAACAATTCGCGTAAGAGCTAAAAAATGAGAGTAAAGTGGTCAACAAAAATACACGAATGGAGACAAAAGCGACTGGTAGCTGTTTGGCGCTGATCGATCAGCGTTACTTGTTCGTATGACCAAGCATGTGTACTGTCGGTAAAGCTGCTTCTTGGCGGGAATTTTAAATCAGAAAAAAAATTCGATTTATGTTCTGAATTTTGTAATTGTTTATCAACATGTCTTACTAGGCTTCGGAATAGGAAAACTGTGAAAAGTGATAAAAGGATGCCGCCGTGAACTCGCTGATAATAATTTATAATCATTTTTCCATTAAAAAAATATATCATTTACTGATTTATTTCTATATTTTGTTGTGCTGTAACGTGCAAAACACACATGGAAATAGTAATGTTAATCGCATAAAGTAATTATTGAAAATAACTACATCTGCAGATTTTTGCAGAATTTAAAAACCATTGTCCTCTCAATGTCCAGATATATAATAGAAATTTTTGTACACAGCAAACGTCGAATTTAGTAACAAGTTTATGCAGAAAAAAGTTGCAACAAATAATCAAATAACTTAATTACCGGCACTTACTTTTCACAAACTATTTTTCACGCCCTTATTCGCAAAGATTCATTATTCTTAAACAACGAGATAGTACACTCGGAGAGATACAATGTAAAAATTAATTGAATTATTGTTATTGCTATTATTGTTTTATTTAAATAATTTAATTGATTTAATTATTCAAATAATTTAAATAATTAATTATTCAACACAGCAGACATCGAATGTAGTAACCATTTTTTTCAGGCTAAATTTGCGAACTATTTACTACGTCCTGATTCACAGATTCATTATTCTTAGATATCGAGATAGTGCCCTCATAAAGATTCAATGTAAAAATCTAATTTAATTATTATTACTATTATTCTTCTTCCTCTTATTATTATTATTATTATTATTATTATTATTATTATTATTATTGGTACTAAATTCTGTCTGCCGTGTGGAATAATTAATTGAATAAATTAAATAATAATAATA
The DNA here is from genome assembly GCF_010883055.1 of Belonocnema kinseyi. Lineage (NCBI taxonomy): Eukaryota > Metazoa > Arthropoda > Insecta > Hymenoptera > Cynipidae > Belonocnema > Belonocnema kinseyi. The sequence continues at coordinate 29,611,004 of NC_046658.1, forward strand.
GAAATAATAATTAAATTAATTTTTTACATTGAATTTCTCCGAGTGCACTGCTTCGATATCTAAGAATAATGAATCTTTGCGAATCAGGACGCAGAAAATAGTTTGTAAGCAGTAAGCGCCGGAAATGTAGATATTTGCTTATTTGTTGCAAGTTTTTCCAGCAAAAATTGGTTACTAAATTCGACGTTTGCTGTGTACAATAATTTTTATTATATGTTTTAATATTGAGCGGACGATGGTTTTTAAATGTCTGCAAAAATCTGGAAATGTTGTTATTTTCAATAATTAATTTATGCGATTAATATTGGTGTTCTGTAAAGCGAGAATAGGTTGTATAATACTTTTACCTTATTCATACGATTCTACGTAATGCGCTATTTCGATCAGTGTTTTGCACGTTATAACACAACAAGAAATGTAAATAAATCAATAGTTTTTCAATTTGAAAAGTATATTATTATATACTTTTTAAATTGAAGAAATATTAACAATTATTACCAGCGAATTCACGGCGGCATCCTTGTATTACTTTTCACAGTTTTCCTTTTCCGAAGACAAGTAAGACATGTAAATAAACAATTACAAAAGTAAGAACAGAAATCGCATTTCTATTCTAATTTAAAATTCCCGCCAAGAGCAACAACTTTAACGACAGTACAAATGGTTGGTAGTACGATCAAGTAACGCTGATCGATCAGCGTCAAACAGTTGTCAGTCGCTTTAATCTCCATTCGTGTATTTTTGTTAACCACTTTACTCTCATTTTTTAGCTCTTACGCGAGTTTTTTTGAAAAATCAGATAACAAGCGCATATCCCACAACCATGGATCATCTTTCAGTAAGGGAAAAATATTCTGAGTGCATTTATAAAACTTCAAAAACGAATTATCATTTTTTGAGCATCTCATATATGTCACCATTTTTGTGCGCATCGTTTCAACAGTCTTAACCCAGTGGGCACACAAGTCCTAAACTTGCCCTATATACGTCTTTCGGCGGACGTCTTAAGGACGTCCTGAGGACCTTTTAAAGACATGAAAAGATCCAAAGGATGTCTTAAAGACGTCAAATCATATGACATAGAGGGTACATTCTAAGGACGTCTTTAGGACGTCCCGGTGCCCACTGGGAAGTAAACAGAAACATGATTAATTAACGGTAACAAACCTTTCACTAAATGTTGTTTGATTGAAACACAATTTCATAGAAAAAACCAACATTTTTTTTGCATGACAAAGTATCCCAAACAAGGTTATTTTGAAGGCCTAATTTTACTACGTACTTAATAAATACTAGCAATAAGAATTTTGTAAATACCATGCGGTAATCATTTTTGAAATAGAAGTGTAGATGCCCTACCGAAAAGAATCTTTGAGTATATACTAAAAATTCTTTAGGTCAAAGAATCTCAAAGAAATTCTCCGCAGGCACTCAGGTAGATATTTTTAAAGGTCCAGGAAGCTCATTTGAATGGTCTGAAGGCTTTAAAATATCCTTTCTGAAATTGAAATAAGAATACGATCATAAATAACAAGCAGAGAGGCTATCTCAATAGTGTAGCCGACACTCAAGGGTCCTTTGTTAAGCTTTCGGATTAAAATTTAGAAGTAGATTTTTTAAATTTCATAGTTAACAGCCTAAAACATAATATGTTTAAATATGTTTTTTTTTTCAAAAAATCAATTTCAATTTTGATCCACCAAATCATGTGTTTATTTATTAACCGGTTGTCAATATACAGAGGCAGGCCTAAAGTTTCCACGCTTTTCTTCATCTTCACGTTAGTTTAACTTCTTTTAGGATGATCTGATTATACTTTTATTATAGGATTTGGAAAGCTCTTTTCATTTACATTCAGACTATTATAAGCATATATTTAAAAAAATTTTAATTAAAATTGGAATTAATTATTTGAAGAAAAACATATTTATAATTTTTTCTATTCCAAAAAATAGCTTTTTTATACTCTTTTAAATCATATAGAATAAAAAGTGGGCCGAAAATTTTTTCTTGGTCAAATTTAGATTTTTACACTTGAGGGTACCACGTTAAACTTCCGTAGCGCTCGGGCACGAATACTGTCAGGTCGAATCTGCCCTAAAATTATAACTAAGTTTTTTAAGATGATTATTTGTGCAAAAATATATAAATTACGTTATACATTTCATCTGGCACATTTTATTTAATTCGGAATAGGGGTAAAAATCTCAATTTGACCAAGAAAACATTTTCGGTCCACTTTTCATTCAACATCATTTGAAAAAAAAATAAGAAAAGCCATTTTTTGAAATAGAATTTTTTTTAAATATGAGGTTTCAAAAAATCAACTGAATTTTGATTTTGAAAAAAAGATACAAGATTTTGGTTTTAAATATATCGTTATAATAGCATTAAAGTACATGAATAGAGCTTTCCATCTATGCAAATATCCTAAAATATATCAAATCCTTTAAGATCTCATATTAAATAACTGTAATCAATTGAAAATTCCTTGGCATATTTTAAAACTTCCTCAAATATTTAAAATCCTTACAGATCTTTTAAAATCTCTTCAAATTTTTTAAAACTTCAGATTGAAATTTATAAAACTTCATGCTTTAGAAACGTTGGGCTTTACAAAATTCTGATTGTAAAATATCAGAAATTTGAAATTTCCGTTATCAGGAATTTAACATTTCTGCTGTGGTGTGGAAAAGAGGAAAATATAAATATACATTATTGTATATAATTATAAATTTATATACTTTTTTTTAACATAGTTTTGAATTTCGAACGCTTTCAATTTATTTATGATTAACGATTTTACATATTTGAGGATGTTTCAAAAGATTTCAAGGAATTTTAATCCTATTTTTCTCATTTTAAGGAATTTCAAAGAATTTCAGGGAAGTAGTTTAAAAATTTTTCAAAAAAAAAAAAGGTCAAGGTATCTCAAAATATTTTGAAGGTATTGCAATATTTGAGAATATTTTAAATGTTTCAAGGAATTTTCAATTGATTTCAATGATCTAATATGAGATTTAATTTATTTTAGGATATTTTAATAGATTGCAAGGAATTTTTATTTCATTTCAATAATTTAGTATGAGATTTAAAAGATTTGAAATATTTTAGGGTATTTTTAAATTTTTAAGGAACTTTCAAGATGTTTCAAAATATTTTGATTTGAAATATTTGAGGATGTTTAAAAAGATTTCACTGAATTTTTAATTCATTTTTATAAATCAAAGGAATTTCAAAGAATTTTAATAATTATAGCAAGGTTGTTTAAAAAACTCCAAAGTACCGTAAAAATTTTTAACAGATTTCAAGATTTTTCAAAAGATTTTGAAGATCTCGAAATATTTGAGAGTATTCTAAAAGGTTCCAAGGAATTTTCAATTGATTACAGTAATTTAATATGAGATTTTAAAGGATTTGATACATCTTAAGATATTTTATTTTTTAGGGTATTTAGGGTATTTTTAAAATTGCAAGGAATTTTCAAGAGCTTTGCAAAATTTAAAGAGATTTTAAAGGATTTTAAATATTTCAATTAATTTCAATAATTTAAATTAAAATCGACTTATGCATGAGATGAAGAATCACACGAAACATTAAATTCGCCGATTTCTTCCATTTCTTTCAAATGGGGATCGATAAATAAATAGAAGACCACCGAAGTTTTCCGAAGCTTTCAAATCGGCTATCATCGTACCGTAGAGAACCGCAGTCGAATCGTGCATTTTCGGTTTACACACGAACTCACAGTGGTAATCACGCACCTTCTATTTTGCGGCTCCCAAACAGTTTGTATGGTGGGGGTAAATTTCAGGCTCGATCTGGCAGCTCTGCTGGACGATTCGGTTTCAGTGGCTAACTAGCTATCAGAAGTTTTTCGGTAAACTGAATTTCCACTGAATTTTGCAAGGCGTCCAGGCCGTCAAGAGAATAAAAGAAAGTTCATGGCAACGTTTTAAACGATTGCTTTGCGATGAATTCTAAGAGAAAATTGAAAAGAGATCACAAAACATTTTTTATTGTTTCCTAAAATTTTTTAAAAGTGTGTACAACATTTTTTAGAATCTTGCAATTTTTCCATATTAGATCATTTTAGAAAAATTAAGGAACATAATTCTTTTAAAACCTTATTGTGCAATTTTGTTGCACTTTTTTAAAAAGTTTATGTTGGTTTAAATAATGTACTTTCAAATTAGAGTAAGTTTAAGAAACGTTTAGAAATTTTAAACGATTAAAAAATAATTAAAACTTGTAAAGATTTTTGAAGAATTTTGTAAGGTTTGACGAAAATTAAACAAATCTAGGTTCCTAGGAATAATAAAAATTTCTTATTTCAAAAAATTAATTTCAAGAGAATATTTAAGAACAGTTTAACACATGAGAAAAGATTTTTTAAATTATCAAAAAAGAATCTGAATTATTTCAAAGGCACCTTTTTTAATTTTTCAGAATTAAGTAGCAATCAGGAAAAGGACATGATTAGAAAAAATAATTTTTTTAATATTCATGTTCGAATTTCAAACGATGTTTTATTTTGAATAACCAACATTAAAAGGAAGTTGCGAAAGTTTTTTAGAAATATCAAAAAATTTCCTACAGTTTTTTGCAAAGAGTGTTAAAGATTTTAGAGCGAAATGTTCAAGTCCGTAAGAATATCACATGTTCTTAAATATAAAAATTCGAGTAAATTCGGGAAAAATTAAGTAGAATTCAAGAGATTCAGAAATAATTTAAACGTTAGATGATTATTAGAAATACAAATTTTTGAAGCTGTCAATAATAAACTTTAGGAGCTTTAAGCGAATCTCGAAATATCAAGAGCATGAACAATTTTTTTTTAAATGCTTGCGAAAATTTAGAAGATTATGAGGTAATTTTTTAAAATTTTGAATGACTTTTTAAAATGTTGGGAACAATTCGAGACAGTCTAACATATAGTATAAATACTTATTCGAAATATTCATGTTACGTCATTATTAATATCATTTTTATTTTTTTATGCACAAAATTTGACGTAGCGGTGATGAGGGGACATTGACTTTTATTAAGAATAATATTTTTTCAGATAGTTGGTAATTTTTTAAAATTTACATGTTTTTTGCCATCTTTGGCCTTAGAAAATACACTGTTAAAAATGTTTGAAAATTTTTTAGACCAGAATTCTACAGAATCTACAGAAATCTACCAGAATTCTACAATAAAAGCGTAGAGTAAAATTGCAACCATGGTATTGGAATGACGAAATTGCAATACATGTATTGTAAGTGTTGTAAATGGTGAAGTCACCGCCCAGCATTCCAATGCATGTATTAGAGCGTTTGTAAGACGAAAATTGTGCACAAGGAAATTACCAACAGCTAAAATTACCTAAAATGGTGACTTAACGATCCGGGTGAACCAGGTCGAGCACCAGGTAGTTTGATACATATTCAACGACAATTTTTTTTTTAATTTAGGTTGTTCAAAGTCGACGACCCGGGTGCATCAGGTTGCGCCCCAGGTATCTTAGCACGTATTCCATGAGAATTTTTTCAAAATTTTGATTGTTTCAACAGCCAAAGTAACTAAAAATTGTGAGTCGACGATCCGCGTGCACCGGGTCGAGCACCAGATAGTTTAATACGTATTTTATGAGACATTATTCGAAATTTAAATCGTATCAACAGTCAAAATAACTAAAAATTGTGAGTCGACGATCCGGATGCACTAGGTCGAGCAACACGTATTCGATGAGAAAATTTTCAAAATTTATATTTTCTAAAGAATGAAAAAAGTTCTAAATGATCAGTCGATGACTCGGGTGCACCTGGTAGCGCCCCAGGTAGTTTAGCACGTATTCTACGAGAATTTTTTCAGAATTTAGATTGTTCGCACAGCCAAAATTACTCAAAATTGTGAGTCGTCGATCCGGGTACATCAGATCGAGCACCAGGTAGTACAATACGTATTTCACGAGAACTTAAAAAAATTTTAATCTTGTAAATAATGAAAAAAAATTCAAATAGTTAGTCGACGACGCGGGTGCACCAAGTCGCGCCCCGCGTTTTTCTTTTATATGAATAAAGACGAGCATGAAATTGATGTGAAGTTGAGAAAGACACAACGATATAAACAAAAGAAAAAAGTGTTACGTAATATATGGACGATCCCTTATTGACTAAATTTTAATTTTTTTACAGTTCTCGTGGAATACGTATTATACTACTTGGTGCTCGATCTGGTGCACCCGGATCGTCGGCTCACAATTTTTAATAATTTTTGCTGTTTAAACAATTTAAATTTTGAAAAAATTCTCGTAAAATACATGCTAAGCTGCCTAGTGAGCGACTAGATGCACCCGGATCGTCGACTCACTAATGGTAGTTATTTTGGCAATTGGCACAATTTAAATTCTTAAAAATTTCTCATAGAATATGTGCTACACTATCTGATGCGCGAACCGGTGCACCTGGATAGCGAACTTAACATTTGTTATTCTAATTTTTCTCTTCAACAGGCGTCGAGATGTCCAGCTACTAGACTTGTATTATAAAATTCGAAGACATGTAAGGTAGCATACCAATGCCAGAATTTGGAAACTACAACATTGTATATTGCAGCGTTACCTTACGTTTCGGAAATAAACTTCCAATACATGTAGTGGAAGTTTCCAACATAAATTTTTAACAGTGTAGATTTCACGAATGAAATGATAGAAATATCTCCATTAGATAGTAAAAGACTATGAAGACTTTTGCCTTCGAAATTTTACCAAAAACTTTAAAAAATGTTAACAAACTGACTACAGATTTGGCTTTAAGCTTTTCTACCAATTGGAGAAATAGATATTTCTTTTATCATTTTCCAGGATCTGATTTTTTCACTGAACATAAGGCAGATTATAAAAACACTTGAAAAATAGGAATAAGAAAGCTAAAAAATGCACGCAGTTTTTTGTTGTTGGAAAAACGGCACATTTTTTAATAAAACTCCTTTCCAGACGACTCGTGGAAGAAAATTTTTACGATATTTTAATTAAATAATAAACATTTGATCTTTTGAACTCAAATAGAAAAGTTAATTTTTTTTCATTAATTCTGGTAGTTTAATTGACATCAGTTATCGTACTTGACAATTGAGGAATCCCTTTTTCGCAAACAAAAATTATGATAGTTCTTCCCTTATCGACTTTTTTTATTTTTTATTTACTTATTGCAAACACACACGCACACGTATATTATGCCTGAACCAATTTTATATGTACTTTGAATAAAAAATTTCTATTTGCATGAAACTTATTTCAAGTGAACAATTTCAAGGCACATATTTCTTTCCGTCTACAAAAATTTGTAGGTTGTTCATTTTTTAAAATAATTGGAAAAAAGTATATTTTTAAAAATAAATAAATGTCGTCCTTTCTTCACTTCAACTCGTGCTAACTTTGCTCATTTTCAGAATTTTTAGATTCTATTAATACTAATTGAACTACGTATCTACATTTTCTGAAAATTATATTTGAAAGAAAAACTTAAATACTTTAATAAACATAGATACTGTTAATTTTGTGTTGTAGACAATGTAATAAACAAGAAGTTCAACCTTCAAGCGCTTCGTTTATCGAGCAAATTTAAAAAAATGGAAAACCTCCAGTGAGAAAATTGCAGATTAAGGTTGAAAACAATTTTTGTTCAAATTTTAACTCAATTGAATTAATGATTCGAAGTGTATGCATTTTTTAAATAGCAAGTGGCTATAGTGACGCTGCCTTTTATGCATGTGCATGTAGAAAGAAATTTTATTAAAAAATGTATCGGATTTTTTAACAAACAACTAAAATCAATTTTTTACATTTGTTCTCTTTATTTTTTAAGTGTCTTTAATCTGCTTCATGCTTAGGGGAAAATCATACTGGAAAGCGATAAAAGAAATATCTCTTTCTCCAACTGGTCCGAAAGGTTAAAGCCTGTACAACCGTTTGTTAACATTACAAAAAATTTGGTACCATTTTAACGGCAACTTTAAAAAAAATATAAAAATATAAAAAAAATATCTTCATTACTTAGTAAAAACTAAGTAATGAAGATATTTTTCTAATTTTATTTGTGTAATCTATTTCCTAACGTCAAATACGATAAACAATATCGTAAAATTAGAAAAATTACCAACAACTTACAAGCATTTTAAAAATAAAAGTCAATGCGTATCATATTCAAATAATATATTGGAAAATTGATAAAAGTATTAATATTGTTCATTTTTTAAATTAATGTATACAGAGTGCAACCATTTTTATTCGAAATTTTACATCGGCTTTTTGTACCATGTTTGATCCTACGGCAGAATCAAGCAAAAAATATTATAAAAATATGTTCATTAGTTACTAAAATGCCCCTTTCCTCCCTATGCAATGTGACTGACCGTAACACTTCTTTTTGGCCTTCCCCTCATCGCCGTTACGTCAAATTTTTTATATTATGTTTTAAAACGTAACAGACGTTTCCTAAATAAAAAAGGGGTTTTAAGATGAAGTGTTATCTTTAAATAAATCAAACCACTTTTTTAACAATAAAGGCTTTTTAAATATTTTTGTAGTCATACAAATATTGAATTTACTTAACCTAAGTACTACTTACACTTTCCAAATTTTAAAGTTTTTTCACTACCATAAAAAATAAATGATAATATTAATAATAACGTAACATGGAAATTTCGAATAAATATTTTTTGGAGGAAAGTTTTTAAACACTTTATTTCGAGTTGAAATTAAATTCTGAGAATGAAAACAAGAAAATAAGTATTATCAGTTTGTTTTTTTAATTTATATAAATTTAATTATTATAAGATTTTTAAAGAAATTGAAAAAAGGTTCTTGAATATATCAGATATGTCAGAAAAGATTCTAGGATATTTTAAAGAAATTGTTTTATTTTACAGAATATTACAAAACATTAGGTTGAATTCGAGTTCTTTTCAAAGATGCTTACGAATGTTTACGAAATTTATGACAAATTAAGAAATATTTAATAAATTTTCTGAAATGCTTTCAAATTTCTGAATATTTCTTATCTGTTTGACTCGTCTTAAATTCCTGAAAATATTTTTAACTGACTCAAATTTGTTTCAAAATTTGGAAATATCATCCAAAATGTTAAAAAACTGCCTATAACCTTCTAAATTTTCGCAAGCATTTAAAGCAAATTTGACCTTGATCCCTCGAGATTCGTTTACAGCTCGTAAAGTATTTTTTTCACATTTAAAAATTTTTTCGTTTCTAAAAATCATCTGAATTATTACCAGGAACCTAAATTTTTTTTAATTTTCGTCAAACCTTATAAAATTCTTAGAAAATCTTTGCAAGTTTTAATTGTTTTTTAATCGTTTAGAATTTCTGAACGTGTCTTAAACTTCCTCAAAGGACCCAGCACTAAATGTATGGGAAAATGGCTTTCGGTGAATTTAGCTGAAACTTTGTAATTTTTAAGGTTATGAGTGCCGAATGAAATATCCGTAAAAAAACCCCAAAAAATGCAGAGTTTTAGCGCTATGCGGCGCTAAGCGCTCAAGATCAGTGAATAAAACGAATTACAACAGATTTTGTTACAAAAGCGATATCACCATAGAAATCACGGTTCAGATCGTGGTCTGTCATATTTTTGCCTACACCGTTGACTCATATAGCGCGCTTCTCAAAACGATCAAACGCTAAGCGCCCAAGATTTTAACTTGACTAATTAATCACTTCTTCAAAGGCAGAAATGGTACCTAAAGTAACATTAGTAACTAGTGCGCATATATCGATAATAACATTCTACCCTTCGCAAGAGGGTTGAACGTTAAGCGCTGAAGATCAGCGAATAAAACCAATCCTAGTAACTTTAGCGACAAAAGCGACGTCACTATAAGAATCACGCAGCAGAAAGTAGTCAGTAATATGTTTAGCCAAACCAATGAGTTATATTGCGCGTTTCTCGAAACGATCAAACGCTAAGCGCCTAAGATTTGAACTTGACTAAGTACTTACTTTTTTAATGACAGAAATGGTATCCAAAGTAACATTAGTAACTAGTGCGCACATCGATTATAACAGTGTACCCTTCGCCAAAGGGCCGAACGCTAAGCGCCCATGATCAGCGAATAGAACCAATCCTAGTAGCTTTAGCGACACAATCGATGTCTGTATACGAAACACGCATCAAGAAGTGGTTATTAACATGTTTAGCCAAACCAATGACAATATGAGTCAACACCGTTGACTCATATAGCGCGCTTCTCAGAACGGGCAAACGCTAAGCGCAGAAGATTTAAACTTGACTAAGAAATCACTTTTTCAAAGGCCTTTTACAAAAGAAATGACAGATAAATATACCGTCGTCGATGGAAATAATGAGTAAATGCTGCATGATGAACGACTGTCACTTTTTAAAGCAAAAAGCGAACGACTTCAGAAAGAGCGACGAACTGAAAGTAGGCTTAATGACTTCAAAAAAGTTGAAACCTCGGCATTCACTTATTATTATATTAAACATATATATAATTAAAAATTTGTCATAAGGACAACCGCAGGATTTCGCCGGGACCAGGTGCTAATCTGAAAAATTGCACCCGCTTCCAGTGAAATCGCGGTAAAATTTCAGCCATAACCACGTCTCACAACCGTGAGATAGGTGGTTACAGTCTGTAAAGGAATCAATACGACGCTCCAGCAAAAGCCTCTTGCACCCTAAGAACACGGAGTGACCCAAGGACAACCGCCTTCTGCATTTTTTCCGCAAGTGTTCTAGCATATTGTTGACACGCAAGGATGCTTTTTAGGCTATTAGCAAGTGAAAGCTTAGCACCTCCAAGAGCGCCGATGATAAGGACGATACCTCTCGATACCTCTCTTTCTTTTCATTCTCCTTGGCTATAATGTTTTTGTCAGCTGGTGCCGAAAATTCGATAACGAACATGGTTCGCTTCTCGAAGTCAAGA
>NC_046658.1:29622053-29626762 GCF_010883055.1 Belonocnema kinseyi
AGTGGCTCGAATTGATGGAAATAATAATCCTGATAGACAAAACATTGCAATTTTTAGACACCTTCAACTTCGAAGACCACCACTTAAAGCCGCCGATGAGAGTAGATTATGTCTCAATTGCAATCAATCGATTCGCAATGAGATAGAGGAGCTCCAACGTGACCCAGGCTGTTTAAGAGTGAATGTTCTTACACAAACAGGCAGGCAAACGTGCATTTTCTGTAATGCTGATATTAATACTCCAAGGCTTTCAATTGAATGTAGAGTTAACGCTTTTATTGTCATGGACATTTTCATTCCAGAAGAAACAATAGCATGCTTAAATCATTTGGATGAACATGGTTTCATCTTAGGCCCCTTGCTTCCTGGACTACCAGCGATTACTAGACCGTATAGGATTCCGAGACAGCAGTTACTTCTGTTTTTGCAGCAACTTCGTAACGAAGCAAATGTTCATGCGGGCGCGGCGTTTAATAATGAGGATAGTTTCACTGATAAAGAGTTTGAAGCTATTGCTCCTGTAACAAAGAAACAATTTAGAGAATTGTATGCATTTTGTGATCCTATTCCACAGTTACATGGACATGGTGCCAGATACGTGAGGAAAAAAGATCTGCTGACTTTCCTTTACAAAATGCGTCAAGGTCTTTCTGATGAATTTCTGAAAGTGATTTTTCATTATTCGAGCCGGCAAGCTACAAGCATCGCCATTTATACTGTAAGAGAGTCTTTAACGCAACGAGTTGTGCCTGGTTACATTGGATTTAATGCGATAAACAGAGAGGAATTCATTGAAAGACACGTGACATCATTCGCCAATGAACTTTATAATCCACAACCAGAAATTCCCAGAGCTATTGCTCTCATCGATGGAACTTATGCTTACATGCAGAAGAGCAGTAACTTTCGCGTTCTTCGACAGTCATTCTGCAAACATAAAGGACGTCACTTGGTGAAACCTGCTCTCATTTTTGCTGCAGACGGATACATACTTGAAATACAAGGACCATATTTTTCTGACTCGCGAAACAATGACGCACAAATGCTCATTAACGAATTTGAAAGAGATGTGGAGGGTATGAGAGAATTTTTCGACATTGGTGATATTTTTATAGAAGACGTGGATATAGAGATGCCCAATCACTTTTAGAATGCTTAGGAATTGTGTCCAAGATACCACCATTTCTCCAACAAGGACAGAGTCAATTAGTAACGGAAGAAGCAAACGAAGCTCGGCTAATAACGAAATGTAGATAGATAGTAGAATCCAGAAATGGCCACATAAAGTCCATTTTCAAGTTCTTCGAGAAAATCATTCCTATGGCTCATGTACACAATCTAAGGGACTTCTTTCGTATTGCTGATGCCATAATTAATCGATACTATCCTGTTATCGAGATGCAAGGCGCTACAATAGAGCTTGCAAGAGAATATATAGCGCGAGCTCGTGAGCCAAATATTGTGCAAGCGCGCGTAGAAGTGGACAATATGCGCTACGGAAATGCAAATTGGAATCGCCTGCATGAACTTCGAGTACCACAATTTCCTCGCCTTACATTGGAAGAAATACGCGACATAACAATTGGCGTGTATCAAGTAGAACTTGTCCTATCTTACGTTCAAGACAAGCTGCAACGAGAAGAAGATGAGGAGTTTCTACTAGATACGCGACTTAATGAACCTCGTTTGATCAGAGTACGAGTATTTTCTCGTTTCCGAAATGCGACAAGGTACCAGCTGTGGATAGCGTTCAATGAGATCGATGACATAGGCCCAGACAATATAGAAACGCTTCTCGGTTATTACTGCACAAGTAAGTCAGGGGCCAGAACTCTTGGCACTTGCACACATATTGCAAGCGTTTTATGGTTCCTGGGTTATGCACGTCACTAGAAACACGTAAAGTATCCTTAAACTTCCTTGCTATAAAGGATTCTAGACGCTGCTAATAGAGGTGAACAAGCGAACCCGAATCAAGAGCCAGAAATAGTTTAATATTTCACAAAAGCTACTGGGATTGGTTCTATTAGCTGATCATGGGTGCTTAGCGTTCGGCTCTCTTGCGAAGGGTACACTGTTATTATCGGAATGTGCGCACTAGTTACTAAAGTTACTTTGGGTACCATTTCTGCCTTTGAAGAAGTGATTAATTAGTTAAGTTAAACTCTTGGGCGCTTAGCATTTGATCGTTTTGAGAAGCGCGCTATATGAGTCAACGGTGTAGGCGAAAATATGACAGACCACGGTCTGAACCGTGATTTCTATGTTAACATCGCTTTTGTAACAAAATTTGTTGTAATTCGTTTTATTCACTGATCTTGATCGCTTAGCGCCGTATAGCGCTAAAACTCTCCATTTCTATGGATTTTTTTTACGGATATTTCATCCGGCAGTTATAACCTAAAAAATTACAAAGTTTCAGCTAAATTCACCGAAGGCCATTTTCCCATACATTTAGTGTGGGGTCCTTTGAGAGTACATTATTTAAACCAACATAAACTTTAACAAAAAATGTGCAAAAAAATTTTATAAGAAGGCTTTAAAAGAATTATGTTCCTTAATTTTTCTAAAATTATCTAATATGGAAAAATTGCAAGAGTCTAAAAAATATTTTACACGCTTTTAAAAAATATTAGGAAACAATAAAAAATGTTTTGTGATCTCTTTTCAACTTTCTCTTAGAATGCATCGCAAAGCAATCGTTTGAAACGTTGCCATGAACTTTTTTTATTTTCTTGACGGCCTGGACGCCTTGCAAAATTCAGTGGAAATTTAGTTTACCGAAAAACTTCTAATAGCTAGTTAGCCACTGAAAGCGAATCGTCCAGTCGAGCGAAGTTGGGTTCGTCCTCGTGCATTTTCGGCTTTGAACGAGGCATGTATTTGCTGCGTGTAACAGAGCCGATTCACCGACACGCGACGTTTGTCCGCTTCTTACTGCCAAGTTTTTATGTTCCCCTTTCTTACGGTCCAAGCACCGTTGTCTACTTTTTACAGCCAATATTCTATTGCTACTTCTTACAGCCGTGAAATTATATCCATTTTTTCAGGCACTTTTCTATAGCTGCTTCTTACTCACCAATGAGATATTTCCAATATTTATTTTCAGCCGCTCAAATATATGGTCAGCTAGAAAATCTTTCTATTCTGGCTCTGAATTTTATTATTTCTTTGATCGATGTTTTCTCGAAATCGATAACTTCTATCGAAAAATGTTCTCGTGGACAAAAATTCCCCTCTGTGAGCAGTCCAACTTTTGTTTGATGCTTTTTTCTGCGAAATAAATATTTTAACTAAATCAAGAACAATAATATTTTTCCTTACTTTTCAACGTAATTGTTTATTTTTAATGTTAACAATTGATTGATCAAAAAATGGTAAATGACATTTCTCTTCCTAAATCGGTTTTCTATCCGACCATATACTTAAACTTTCGAAAGACTCAAATTGTAACAGGACTATCCATACACGCCTTATAACTAATCCGCTCGCCTCTATATTCTAACATTCCTCGCTGCGCCTCGCCTCGCACGCATGTCTCTCTTTTCTCGCTATGTCTCACATTTCCAGTCTCTGTCTCCGGAGCAAAGGCCTAATACGTAACTAATATTTACAATATTTACGGTTTCCTCACATCTACTGCCTCTCATATTTACAATCCTTCCTTCTGCTTCCTCCTTCTATTTGCAATTTATGCTTTCTAAAATACCTTTCCCTTTCTACCTCCATGTTTGCACCACTACGTCTGTTCTCCTTCTCCAACCAACACTCCCTAACCAGCTTACTTTGTCATCTGCATATGCGACTGACCATATCTTGACTCCTCACATCCTAATTCCTTCCACCACTCCGGCAACTAGCTTACTTTCCATACCCGCGATCAAAATTGCAAAAAGCGTTGGGCTAAGCGGGTACCCTTGCCTCAACCCCCTATCCATCCTGAATCCCTCACAGATACCCACCCCCGCCCTCTCAACCTATCTTTCGTCTCCTTGTATACCTCAATTACCCTCTCGATCAGACCTATCCCACCACGGCTTTACCATTCTTTTTTTCTTCTTCCAAAATACCTTCTTTTGCATACATCCTTTGAGTTTCTCTTTTAGATCCTCCCATATCTCCTCCACAGACTCTCCATCAAAGCTTACGCTGCCCAACTGCTCCTGCTTCCTCTCTATCGCCTCTCTCGTCCATGACATCCTCTCCCCTAACGACCCTTCTCCCCCATCCTGCCTTTCGCCAGCCTCCCCCTGTATCCACAAACTTAATGGCTGATGGTCTGAGTCACCCCACTCTTCCACATCGAATTTCTCTATCTCCTCCCACCCTTTCATATTCATAATCACATAGTCTATCACCGACACACCCATCTCACTCACGTACGTGTATTCTCCCTCTTTGTCCCCTTTTACTAAACCATTCGCCACCGCCCAGCCTCTGTCCTCCATCTAGTCTCTTAGAATCTTCCCCTCTTCATTTATTATCTTATCCTCCGATTTTCTTTCGAACCTCTCCCCTTGCCGGTACATGCCCCCTTCCCCTTCCCCTCCAATTCTCGCATTAAAGTCCGTCCCATTACCACCAAACCGTCATCTCTCTCCCATTAAGTTTTCCACCCTTTCTTTAATCTTTTCCATCCCATCCTTATTGTACACAGTCACAAACTTATACATTACCCCTCCTATCTTTACAGCCCTCATTTGCACACC
>NC_046658.1:29626862-29637511 GCF_010883055.1 Belonocnema kinseyi
CCCCCCCCCCGTTTCACACGAAACGAATTCCCCTGCACTTCCTTCAACACCTCTTTCACCTCGTCCCATACCCACATTTTCTCTTCTATTTTTATTTTCCGATACCCTACCTGCGCCGCTCTCCATTCGTTCCTATCCTTCCTAGCCTTGTCATTTAGCATTCTCTACACACACACAAACACAGAGAGAGAGAGAGAGACTTACGTTTAAAAAAAAATTATTTATACTACCAAAATTTCAGCTATATCTAAATCCTTATTTCCAAAAAGCAAATTAGCGGCACCCAAAAGGATGGCCGAATCTAAAATATCATCATTCATATTCGCGCCCATTTCCCCTTCTTCTTAACATGCTCAGATTAACATGTAAGATGGAGACTGTCGGTGATATTATTGGTTAGAATTGGTGCAAGTTGCAGGTGTAATGAATGCTGCTGTAATTTTTATGAAAAACATTGCAGAATGGTTGCGTTTTTTCATGATTTGCTGTTAAAGTATAGCGTTCCCCTGGCGGACCGAAGGAACCGAATGGAGCCTCTACAAAGTACCCGTAAAGAAGGGAAAATGGGCGCGAATATGAATGATGATATTATAGATCCGGCTATCTTTCTGGGTGCCGCATATTTCGTTTTTGGAAATAATGATATAGATGTAGCTGGAATTTTGGTAGGTAAGGAAAGAGAAAATCATGAGTGAGAAATTTTTTGGAGAGGTTATACCTTTGTATTCTTTATCAGGTAAATATAATCTTTAAATATCTAGTTTTTAGTAATTATTCTAGTTAAAAATATGTAAATTTTTGACTTCATTATTTTTTTTTTTTTGCTTATCAATCATAACTTAACACATTCCTATAATAGCATTAAACGTTCCAGGAACGTGCCCTGAACGTGTAAAATATCTGTCGCTTGGGAACGTTCCCCTGGGACCTGTGGAGAACCTTCCATTATTGTTATTTTTAATAATAATTATCTCGTAAACCGTAAGAGATAGGTAAAAATAGATGTCATTTTTTAGTTTTGTGTACCGTATACACTACATTGTAATATTGTATCTATATCATAAACTGACATTAATTTTCACCTATACTTACGGTTTATCGGATATTCATTGACAATAATAACAATAATGATCATTTATTCTTCGAATGTTCTGGTCGAATGTTTCTGGAACGTTCCCAAGTGGCGGAAATTCACACGCTCAGAGAACGTTCCTGGAATGTTCCGTCATATTAGGGATATGATTAGTTATAATTTAAATTTCAGTTTAAGTTTAGTTTTAATTTGATATTAGGATATGGTTCCAACGCCCTTAAATAATTTGCAATGTAAGTATAAAGTATTGTAAACCTAAGCGGAAGGAAAGATATTTGCTAAGAAATAACTCGATAAACGAATATTAATTGTTTTATTTAAAATCCATTAAGGCTGTCGGACTTTAGCTCTAACCTCAAAATTCAATCAGCTAATTTCACAAAGTGTATGTGCAAAAGGCGTACCACTTGGCACATAAATAATATTTTATTCTAGTATATCGGGCAGAATACGTCAAGTGTTCCCACCTAAAACTATTTTTTTTTGGATCAGGTTGAAGCGTGGCTGAAATATAGTCCTAGCGGACCTAAATTAATCCACCGAACCATAGGTACATTTATCAACCGGTTGTCAATATACAGGGGCCTGAAGTTTTTACTTTTTTACGCGTCGTTTCTTCACCCTCACCTTACCCTAATAGCACGGACCATTCCAGGAACGTGCCTGGAACGTCCCGCGGGTACCTTCGGAATGTTCCAGTGGAACGTTCCCTAAACGTGTAAAATGTCCGCCACTTGGGAACGTTCCAGGAACATTCCACTGAAACATTCAAAGAATAAATTATCGTGATTGTTATTATTATTATTAATGAATATTTCAGGGACTAGGAGCAAAGCGTCGTTCGTCCTTTTCTCTTCTGGAGTCAAAGAGTCTCGGAAGGCAGGTCAGCCTCTTCTTTTCACAGTCCTCGAGTAGAGTGACTTAACTTGGTGTCACGAGTTTCGTTGTACGGAGAGGAGAAGTGATCCCGGGGAGTCTCCTATTAGGCGAGCGGCGCACCCTCAAAAAGATGCACAAAAAGTAATTTGACCGACCACTACAAAACGCAAGGAAAAAACTAATTGGGATCGATTAATTATGTTAGTAGGAACAAAAAACCTTAATAACACTTTTTTGTCCCGATGGTCAGTAATTTGTTATTAACTACCATAAATACTTGACAGAGCGCGTAACGTACACTGATTCGCGGAACTATTTGTCAATGACTAACGTTGAATGTAATATGTGCTTTTTGGCCGTTGGTATTTTTTCTTTATACCATGTACTGTCAAAAAGAAGTCTTTCTCAAACAGAATATTCTTTAATCCCACGATAAATATCTATGTTTTCGATCAATCATCAATTTTACCTAAACGCAAATAAATAAAAAATATTTATATAGAAATCTATTTACATAAACTATACTTGTACAAACCTTGTTCTACAAAAAGATTTTTGAACTAATTCAAACTATCTGCGTGTTCGCTCGTCTTGCTTGTGCAGTTTTCACTTGTTTAAACTTGACAAACACGCATAGCTATTTGGATGGCCAAACCAAGATTTTGTCAATCGAACACTTATTTTATTTCATTTTGGTTTCACTATTCAAATGCACCATCAGTATGGAAGCAAATTGATTATTGATACACTAAATTCATACGGGTTTTGTGTAACATAGGACGAACTAAGAAGATTCTTCACTGCTTTAGCGAAAGTGAAAATAAAAAAAAACGACAAAGTTTATGTACCACCAGAAATAGTAAGTGAAATAGAGGGCGGATGTTTGATACAGGAAGGGGCAAATAACGTCGATACATGAACAGAAACAATCGATGGTAAAGACACATAACATGCTATGGTACGCATTGTATTTCAATCGCAGAACGTGAATATAAAAATAAATATGGATCGGATAGAACGACAGAAAGATAAATCCTTAGAAATTGACAATATTCCTTTTTTGAATATATTGTATCATAAAAGCCACAAAAATAACCAGAACCACCACCGTTCTCCGGAGCAGTCGATGAAGTACAAACCATCCTGAAAAATTGCCATGGAGTCTTGAGAAATTCTGACATTACATGGGTGCTTTTAGGATCATTTTCACGGGCACTTATACAAAAAGAGTCCACTAAAAAGTAAGTATTTCCAAACTGGGTAGCTTTTAATATGCGTGTCACTGTGAAAAAAAAACACTATAACAGTTCAATGCACTCCTACAATACATCCGAAGCCGAGCGATTTAAATACAGTATACACAACATTAATGAAAGGCCAGGAACTTGCTAAGGAATGTGGACAAGCATTCAGTATACATACGTTTGATCAGCAGCTCTTTGCTTTCGGTCATTGCATAAAATTTGACTTGGAAGTAATAAAAAATTCAATTATTCGTTTAGGTAGTTTCCATAAACGCAGGTAAAACAGTAGACAGTATGCTAGCGGGCAAGCAGTTTTACCAAGGGCTGCGCGATTTAACGTTATGTTGCTAAGTTTTAGTAACACTATTTTCGGAAAATTTCTTCGATTGGCTTGAGAAAAATGATAAAGACCCTGATAATACTATCAATGATCTCATGGAAGAAATTAAAATTTTCCAATCAAAGTATTCACAAAACCAATGTAATAAAGATGAATTTGTGAACTTTGTCAAAATAATTGATACTATCACCATTCCTAGATTAAATGAATTCATAGAAATCAGTTGTAAAGATTCTACAACATTTAAATTTGTGACAGGTTGTCTGCAAAGTATCCAAATATTCTTAGATTTTATTCGAGCTGAACGAGATTCTAATTGGGATTCGCATTTGATAGCTCATACGCAAATGTTACCTTATTTTTTTAATTGTAAGAGACCAAACTATTCTCGTTATGGAACTTTATAAATTTTTGATGTGCTTATGAACTTGCCAGACGAGGTAAAACGCTATTTTCAAGCTGGACATTTCGCCATTAATTTTACGTCAGGAGCTTTCAGAATTATATTTAGTGATATGGCGACAGAAATGACCGTTACAAAAATACAAAAGCTGCAGGTGCTGGTATATTGGGCCTTACCAGAAAACCTGCTGCTATACTGAGATGGACATGAACTCAAAACATGGTTGAAGAATATGCATCTGCAATGCGCGATAGAAGTAATGTTAAATATAGTATAAGTGCTTATGAAAATTATGTTGACAAAGACGAGAGGCCGTCATTATTTAACAGAGATGAGCAAGACTTTCTAAAAATGTTTAACTATGTGAAAGCTCACATGACTCATCCCTTCTCTTTAGAAAAATATACACCAACATTAATTAATATAAGCAGTGGATTTGTTGCACCATATGAAGTGTTTGCGAGTCTATTAAGCGCCGTAGATGTGGGTAGAGAAAAAATGTTTGAATTTTCAAACAGGCTAAGAAAAACTAGCGAAAAATATTTTCATGGTGCGATTACGCACAGTGATCTGAAAACGTTTAACGATGTTCAAAAAAAAATTAATTTATAAAATCAATGGCAAGGAAACTCGCAAAGTCATAAAGCCAGACATTGTATTTAAAAGAGCTTTGATGATTAGTAAGAGTAGGCCTAATGTTAATCTGCAAATGATAATGACTGTGCCATCAACAAATATCCCAAGTGTCTTTTTTAAACCTGATGGTTCCCGAAGAAAAACTGCAAAGCATGAACTTATGCATCTATTACAGAAAGATATTTTTAATGAGATTACTCTTAATGAACCATCTTTACAAAAGCATAATTGTGTAGTTTTCGATGGAATGGACGTACTTCAAGCCTTAAATGCTAATAACCATGTTACTTTCAATGACTTGGGTCGGCAAATCATATAGAAGCAGATACAAGAATCATTTTTCATGTTTGTGCGATCTAGTCAAGGTATGTTGTCCAGTGTCAAATCATAATCAAATCACCGGATACAGATGTTTTCGTTCTTTTGCTTTCACACTATAAGTATTTTGATTTTAAACCATTGATATGGTTCTATACAGGCAAACTTGAAAGAAAACTAGATCATCGTCGATTCATACCAATTCATACACCTTATGATAGTCTGGTACCTGAAAAAAGCTTAGCAGTCATGACTTTACACGCATTAAGTGGTTGTCACACTGTAAGTTCGTTTAATCATACAGGGAAAAACCGCTTATGCTGCATTTTCAAGGTTTTCTGCTGTAGATTTTGATGAGTTAATAAATATAGTCTATCTACCTGTAGAAAAAGCATTGTATGCAGTCACCAAATGGTTGAGATTTATTTATACTCACAGTAAACTTAAAAAAAAATCGGAGAGGAGAATATATCAATCAATACTTTAAGATATAACATAGCTTGCATAAAAGATATTGCAGCAGATAAACTGCCTCCCTCAGAGTCCACATTAGTACAGCATGTGTTTCGCGTAAAATGGCAAGTAAATTAATGGTCGCAAGCAAGATCTAATAATATGACGTCATTTGATCCAACTTAATACGGATGGATAAGAGAAAACGACATATTTTCAGTCAATTATTTTGAAGGAGATACAGCCATAGAAATGTTACAAAAATTCATTTGTTCTTGCACTGGAAAATCACCATGCGAAGATTAAGAAATATGTTCTTGTTTATCTCAAGGTTTGTAATGTTGCGAGCTATATGCACGTGTTTAACAAATTGCAATAATCACAAAATTTCAAGTGATCATATGGATTCAAGTGATGCATGTGAGACTGAAGATTAAATTTAGACATGATAGTTACAATGCTAATGTATAGTAGACTCTATTACAGTTTATTATTACTGTATCAGTTTATTTATTTTGAAATAATTTTAATTTTACTTTAACGCCCATAACTTTCTAATTTTTTTTTTGTTACACATACATTTTGTTGCAGAATTGAAAGAGGTAAATTTCACGAATTTGGTATGAAAAATTTGACAATGTAAAAAAAAGTAGCACGAAGAAAAAAAATATTGCCTAAAAGAACATGTTTTCACGAGCATTTTTTGAAAAAATACCAGGAGTAAAAAAGTGTTTATTTTTATCCATTTTACCTTAGAAAATAATCAGCGTAACGATTTTTTCATTTTTCGTAATTTTACAAGTTTTTAGTTAATAACAAATTACTGACCATCGGAACAAAAAAGTGTTAGTACGGTTTTTTGTTCCTAATAACATAATTAATCGATTCCAATTGTTTTTTTCCTTCTGTTTTGTAGGGGTCGGTCAAATAATTTTTTTGTGCATCTTTTTGGGGGTGCGCCGCTCGCCTATATAAGAATGGTTGAGCTACTTGTGGCCAGCTGTGGTGCTCGAATCTGCTTACGCGAATGAAAGGGAAACAGGGTGAATCTCGAAGCCTTGCAATGCGCAACGCGAAACTCAGAGGCGCGCATCTTGTTTGCCGAGAGAACTCGCAGCACCCGAAACTAAGTTCTTTCATTCTTCAATTACCTTACTCCCCACTTTTTGTCTATACATAAATCCGAAGCCCCCTTCGGAAAAAAATCGAAGCCCCTCCCGAAAAAAAATCCTGGCTATGTCTCTGGCCGAGGGAATTCCACAATAATTTTTTAAAACATTTTATTCCAAGTTACCAGTATCTTTGTACTGACATGAAATAATTAGGAACGTCCATCATTAAACAAAATTTAATAATTTTCTATTAAATCCTTTCATTTTTAAATAATATATCCTTCACTTCTGAACAAGCATTTCAACTTTCTACCAAATTAGTTTAATTTTAAACCAAAAATATAAATTACAAACACAAAAGCGAATCAAAATTTAAGAAATTGATGCAAACTATTGTTAAGAAAATTTAAAAAAAAGAATCCAAGAACCAAATTTGGACAGAAACGAACAAAAAAAAACAACAGATCCTATTGTAATCTGAAAAAAACAAAAAAAAAATTCAGACATAAATAAAAAAAGAGGAAAGTAAAATTAGAAGGCAGCCAACCACATCCCCTTCATTCCCTTTTTCTTCCTTTGAATATTATTTTATTGTTATTTGATGATGAGATAAATAAAAAAGACGAAAGAAAGAACAAGAGAAGGAAGGGGATGTGGCTGTCTACCTTCTCATTTTTCTTTCCTCTTTTTTATTTTTGTCCACATTTTTTTTGTTGGGTTTTTCAAATTACAATAGGATTTTTTTGTTTTTGATGGTTCGTTGTTGTCCAAATTTGGTCCTTGGATTCTTGCTTTTTAAACAGGCGTTTGCATCAAAAAAGTTAATTTTAATCCAACAAAAGCGAATTTTGCAACAAAACATTTACATTCACAAGCAAAGTGATGATTCTTCAACGAAGAAGATTTATTTTGTAGAAACAAATTAGTTTAATTTTTCATATAATTTAGTTTTGAACTTTCATATGAATAGAATAAAAAAATTATTTTTCTAATTTTTGCTTTCCTGAAATCAATTAGAAGGCCAAAAATTAATATTTTGCCGGCAAGGATGGTCAAATACAAATGTTTTTAAACAGTAACCTGCTTTTACACATCTCCCCTTATTCAAACCTACCTTGTTAAAGTTTGATTGTCGATATTTAACTAGATAAAAAACCTCCGAAATCCTCTTTTCTAACCCCACGAATTATGGAGTCGGTGGAATTGTTTAGCAAGACCCCTAAAACCACCATTACTACATCCACATCTATAATGTCAACAATGACCAGTTTGATTGTCGATATTTGAAAATATACAAACATCAGAAATCCGCTTCTTTTATCCTACGAATGATGGAGTCAGTAAGAATGTTTTTCAGGACCCTTAAAAACCACCCTTACCATACCCACACCTACAATGTTCAAAATTACAAGTTTTATTGTCGATATTTAAAAATATAAAAACGTCAAAAATCCTCTTTTTACATTCTCATTCATACTAGGAAGGTATTAGTTTTATGCGAAAAATGACTTTCGGGAATTTAATCAAATGTCCACATTCGCTAACCAGCCATTTCTGATAACAATTCAAAAAGTTAAGGCTTTTCCAAAATTTTTGAGACCACTTTTTTCAAAAATTCAAAACTATTTCGACAGTTATTCATAGCACAGAAAATATGAACAATTTATCCCTACGGCTTATTTGGATAAAATCAAAATTACAAAAGTTATAGGATTTTCAAAATCCAAAAAACCAAACGAAAATGGACATTTGAAGTAAAAAAAAAGCGTGATATGGAAAAACGTTATTTTTCCAAGGCCCTACATTATTCTTTTATTAGCTCTTTAAATTTCAATAAATAATATTTTCCTATTTCTAGATTTCGCTAATGCTAACTACGACAAGATCATTGATCACCTCGCAGAAGTTGATTTGCAAAATGAATTGCATTCAAAAGATAATGAAATTTCATCTAAAAATTTTTATTATCATATTAATTTTGCTATTGAGAAATACGTGCCTACTAAAAAAGTCTTCCTTTCAACATATCCCGCGTGGTTCAACCTTGAGTTAAAAAACCTTACTCGACTGAAAAAGATTGCTCATAAAAGATTTAAGCAAAGTCAGTCTTTAAATAATTATGAAAGTTTCAATTCCTTAAGATCAAGGTGCAAAACCCTGAGTGACAGTTTGTATCTTCAGTATATTAGTGATGTAGAAAACAACGTACAAGATAATATAGGAGCCTTCTGGCGGCTCGTAAATCAAAATCAGAAGGACACAAGTATCCCCAGAAATATAGTTCATAATGATATCGAAATTACCAACGGTAAAGAGATAGCAAACGTCTTTGCGCAATACTTCAACTCTGTACACACAAACAATAAATTCTCAAATTATACTATAAATTTTGACCAGGACGTTGGATTATCCGAACTTTACATATCTCCACAGGAGGTTTTCAAGAGAATATCTAACCTAGATCCTCAGAAAGGGTTAGATGCGGATAATGTGCCACCTCCTTTTTTCAAAGAGTGTAGCTGTGTACTCTCGGAACCTTTAAGCATTCTATTTAATCACTCTTTGAAATGCGGGATTGTTCCGAAACGCTGGAAGGTCCCATCAATAACACCAATATATAAATCAGGACCAAAACAATTTGTAAGGAACTACAGGCTCATATTCATGCTGAACGTCGCTTCCAAAATATTAGATAGTTTTATAGCAGATTGCCCAAAAGATTCTTTCAATAATATTTTTATTGACGAACAGTATGGCTTTCGGCCTTGTAGATCCACAGTTACAAATCTCACAGTTTTTAGAGAATTTGTTACAGAAACTATGGATAAGGGTCATCAGGTAGATGCGATATACATTGTTATCGCAAAAGCTTTTGATCGCGTAAGTCACGACACACTTTTGTCTAAATTGAAGGCCTATGGTGTAAGAGGAGCACTACTTGATTGGATTAGTAGTCATTTGAAGGAGAGAATTCAATATCTAAAAATTGGTAGTTTTAAGTCAGATAGTTTTTGTCCTACATCGGGTGTTCCTCAAGGCTCGCATTTAGGGCCTATATTGTTTACTATCTTCATGAATGATATTGCATAAGATATAACTTTTGTGAGATTTTTACTTTATGCTGATGACTTGAAATTATTTTACACCATCAAATCAATTGAAGATGAAAAATTATTGTAAAAAGATCTAGAGAGCGTGAGCAATTGGTGTCAAGTCAATGATATGTCATTTAACTTTAGTAAATGCTCTGTTATCACTTTCTCGCGCAAGATTAACATCATCGATTTTCAATATATGCCATATGGGTCTCTCCTTCAGGTATCGGAAACCATAAATGATTTAGGCGTTCTCATAGGCAACAGTGTAACTTTTGCGCCATACATACGAAACATTGTATTGAAAGCTTCAAAAATGTTAGGATTTATTTTTCGCGTAGCAAGAGATTTTCGCCAAATTAATACATTAAAAACCCTGTTCATATCCATAGTTCGTCCAATACTTGAACATGCGTCAGTGGTTTGGAACCCTTATCAAGCCTTGTATACGGACAAACTAGAATTTGTACAAAAAAGATTCTTGAGGTCAATTGCATTCAGGTTAAGAATTCATAAGGAAACAGGTTATTTAGAAACCATATCTGAATTATTACATCTAGACTCGCTCGAATATAGAAGGTTTTAGACTGGACTAATGTTTTTGTACAAGCTCTTAAATTCTTATTTAGATTGTCCTTCCTTAGTACAACAAATTAATTTTGATATTCCTTCGAGGGGGTTAAGGAATTCAGATTCTGGCTTGTTCGAAATTCTATTTCATAGAACAGAATATGGCTCACATGCACCTCTACTCGAAATCTGTTGTAATTATAATAAGATAAACAATCTATCCTACGATGTCGATATTTTTAATCAATCATTAAATGATTTTGTAACGACAATTAAATATTTTTGTATGCCATAAAGCAAATTTTTGTTTTTGTTTTAACTTATTTGTAGGAAATAGTACGTTTAAAATTTATGAATGTTACTAAGCTCGAATTGCGACTCTTTTTCACTAGTATAAAATAATTATACCAGGTGTATACATATGAAACCGGTATTGCCATTTAGCGGCCAGTAGGAACACTTGTAGGCACTGTCGGAACTTACCATTTGTGCTAATTGGCGTATTG
>NC_046658.1:29637611-29639771 GCF_010883055.1 Belonocnema kinseyi
TTATGAGTCTAAAGCATAGTGCACTAAAAAATCCACAAGTACTAAGAAACGAACCCGAGATCGCACGCACGCACTGAGTATTAACTAACCGATTCAGTTATAACGGAACGCGTTAGAATGTCTTCTATAAAAATAATTAGTACTTGTCTAAATAGTTCAAGGTCCAAGATATTTTTAAATCCAAGACAATTAATTGAATAATTTTTTTTTAACTTTCTGCGTCGTTAAATATTTGAAACGATTTCTAAAGTGTTCAATATACATTCAGAGCAAATAAAACTGATCAAAATGATACCGAAATCAATATAATTTTGGTATGCAACAAAAATGATATCGAATTCAAGAGCATTTTGATCGGCCGGAGTAAATGATCGAAGTTTGAGATCATAATGATCTGATTCGGGATCATGTATGAACTTAAACCAAGATAGCTGGCGTTCTTAGAGTGTAGTTGTGTCTTGCGTGCGATTAAAAATGATTTTTAGGTCATTTATTTATGATACCAGTAGCAGAAATTGGCGGGTATTTTGTTTACTCTGACTAATGAACCAAAAGATAAGATTAAATTGATCCGAATGTACAGATCATTATGATGTTGAGAGTCAAATAATCATAAGAGCAAAATGATCCGCAAACAAAATTGATCCTTTTTTGTTACTGTGTTGGATATTGCCCACACGTTCCAATGATATGCCTACAGCATTAGCTACCTCTCTCAATTTCTGTTTGGGATCATTCAACATCATATCATGGATTTTTTCGACATTTTCTGGTGTAGTGATCTCTTTTGGGCGCCCAGATCGTTCAGCATCAACTGTGCTCGTACGGCCACAACGAAACTCGGTAAACCACTTATGAATCGTTCCAATAGACGGTGCAGAGTCCGGGTAATACTTATCCACCTTGGCCTTGGTCTCGGATATCGTTTTCTTGCGAAGATAGTAGTGTTTGATCAAAACTCGAAACTCAGATTTTTTCATATTAAAAAAAACTGGGAGGTTAGTCGCTTCTCAGTGCTGTAACTTGTAAATGCGTAAACATAAATGGCTGAAGTTTTGATAGGCGTCATTTGAATGATCAAGCTGGACGAAAATGGTTCACATTAGTGAATACTAATGCCATCTCTTAGAATTTTCAGGTACTAATCAGACTGCCTAGTATTTATTACTTAAATCAATATCATGTCAAACTTGATGATTTCAATAAAAATATCTTTTTATCTCTTTATTAAAAGAAGATTTAAAAAAAGTCCTTCAGCATTATAACACAGGCCCACAAAAAATACAAAAGTGTCTGTGCAATTGACCAGACCTATATGTTCTTATGTATTTTTCGACGCTGAATCCGAATTTGCAATAAAAAAGTAGGGTCCAGCTACTTTTTTATGGGGTTTTGCTCGAAAAACCTCATTTTTTACGGGTTTTTCATGGTTTTTTTTAAATAAAAAAAAAAACAAAGAAAAATTTTATTTTTTTGACTTCAGAATCGAATTCTACGGGAAAAAATACATCAAAAACCATGTTTTGATTTTTTTTTTACAAAAATTTCAACCCACCATACGGCGATGAAAAGGCAGAAAATCGCGAAAAGTGAAAATTTGCTTCAAATTTGATTAAAATGACATTAAAATCAAGTTTTACGATTTTAAACCGATTTATAAACTTTGAAAATACTTTACTGGGGGTTTTTGACATCGCTGATCACGAATTTTAAGTCATTTTTTTCAAAAAACAACTCCTAGTCGATGTAAGTGGACAATAAACGTGATAAATTGATATTTTTTTCAAAAAATCGATGTTTTGGATACTGTTCTGGAGGTTTTCCACTACATGAATCACAAAACTAGAACTTTTTTCAACCCTTGATCATAAAGTAAGACTTAGAACCTATGTATAGCGATATTCATGAACTCCATTATAATATTCTTAGCTTCTTTTAAGAAGTGCCTTAGAGTTTTAATGGGTTAATCAATTGAGTTTTGTAGAATTTTCGCTAATACTTCGCAACTACGGTAGTGAGATGTTGGATTCTAGATATTGGCGATATCTATTTTTATTTTTGTCTTCCAAAAAATATTTTAAATAAAGTTTTAAAGTGTTTTACGCTTACGCACACGTTTCTCGACAAATGATCGGCGTAAAGGATTTCTGACACGCTTTT
>NC_046658.1:29639871-29645969 GCF_010883055.1 Belonocnema kinseyi
AACATGGTTTTTGATGTATTTTTTCCCGTAGAATTCGATTCTGAAGTCAAAAAAATAAAATTTTTCTTTATTTTTTTTTATTTAAAAAAAACCATGAAAAAATCGTAAAAAATGAGGTTTTTCGATCAAAACCCCATAAAAAAGTAGCGTGACCCTACTTTTTCATTACAAATTCGGATTCAGCGTCGAAAAATACATAAGAATATATAGGTCTGGTCAATTGCACAGACACTTTTGTTTTTTTTGTGGGCCTGTGTAATTAATCCAATTATACTGAAAAATAAAGATATTGAGTTCAAGATTCAATCTAATATTCATCAGGAAATGAGTTTATATTGACAATGACAGTACTGGTTTCATACCCAATTGTCTCACCGTCTCAAAATTCGAGATGAGTAGTCAATTAGTTTTCATACGTTTGGCTGTTCTTATTAATAAATAAATAATTTAACCAAATCAAAACAGTTAATATTTTCTAAGAAAAAGAAATGTTGTTTCCTCCTAAATCAACTGGTAGACACGTTAATAGTAATATTCCTCTCAAAAAATGTTTAAGAAACTCTCAATTATTAGTGTATAGTAACAAAAATGACCAAACCATTGAAAAAATGGTACTGTTCCTTGGAAAAAAATGATTTTCTCCACAATATCATGTTACAAATAAATTAAGCGTAATATTGTAAGAAAAATTTTATGGCAATCTGTGAATATAATTATAATTATTAAATATATATTTCAATATATTTTTCAAATTTTGTATTTCATACATAATATTTTTTGTTAGCGATAGAAAATATTTTATTCTTATCATTTCTTGAATTTCTCAATCACCTACTTGACTGTTTAATTCACAAACTTTAATTAATTATTGATGAAAATGTTTATAAGTACTTATTAATCGACAATATTTAGTAATTTTCCATGGTGAATACCATTCTCATACAAATTTTCAGCATTTTCTGTTCGCACCCGCAAAACTACCACCCCTAGCATTTTCGGAACACACCCCAATCCTAACCCTAAAAATCTAAAAAATCATACAAAATGACAAAACTTCTATACCCAAAATGTTAGTGTTGATTATAACATTTAGTGCTTTAGTTGATGTCCAAAGATACTAAAAAAAAGTTTTATTATTATTTCTTATTATCATAATTTTTCCATCGGATGTCCTAAGGTACTAAAAAAAGTTTCATTCCCTTATAACTTCCGGAACACCCCCCTCTTCAACCCTCAATATAATAACGAATCAAAAATGTTGTACATTACACCGTTGCTAATTGCACCGTTGGCATTTTGCAATTCTTAAAAGAAATTATTCGACTGCTTTCACTGAGTAAAAAAGTAATATCTTTAGCAAATATAATCATTGCGGCACCTAATAGGAAAAATGTAAAGTTTTCAATTGATTGAAATTGTGTTAAAATTGGAGAAATTTATTTATGAAGGACCGCTCTCTTTCTCTCTATCTATTTCTCTGCAAACTATTGATCATTAATGATTTATTTAAAAAAATATTAAACCCCCAAAAGCAGTTTCTTGAAAAAAACGGAAAATTTTGTAACACTTTTCGTTGAAGCAATTAATTTTTAACCCAAAAACCAGTATTTTATAAAGTAGTTAATCTTTTAACGCCAGACGTGAATTATATACTAAAGAAACAATTTCCTAAAAAATATTAACATATTTTCTACAAGAAGGTTAATTTTCCAAGAAATACTACCTTTTTGGACAAAAAAGAAGAATAATCAGGTGAATTAATAAAATGTTTACTTTAAAAAATTAATTGTTACCAAACAAATTAATTTTTAACACAATAGATTAATTTTTAACCAAATATTTTAAATATCAAATAAAAAGTCGAATATTAAGCCAAATAATTGAATTTTAAACCAAATATTTTCAAGAAAATAGTTAATTTTTTTTCTAAAGTATTTGTTTTTGAGCTGACATAATTAAGTTTATAAATCATTTAAAAATATAATTTATGAAGGAAAAAAGAGTTTTTAACTAGATATGAATTTTGAAAAAATGATATGAATTTTCAAGAAAATATATCAATAGATGAATTACAGATCATATGTAAAATAAAAATTTTAAAGTAAAATTCAAGTAAAGCGCACAAATAATGTGACGTATTTAAGTATATAGCGTGTGACGCAATGCCATCTAATGAAATGTATATTTTGCTTAGTGGCAGATCCAGGGGAGATTTTTAGAAACCCGACACCAACCCCTCGAAATATTTTTCTGGGTTCGCCCCTGATTCTGCTATATGAGCGCCCCGAACAAAAGAACTCTTCTCCTCCTCGTTATAACTCAGCCTATTTATCTGGGGAACGGTTTAGATAACGAATAACGTATCTATGATACGAGTAGGCGCTCGCTAGTGATGAAATCGACATGATTTCTGCCTGCAGTCCGCATCGATGAGCTTCGCCGCGTTCGCGCGTTCACGAAGAAGCTTGCATCTGGCAACGTTGAGTTTCCCGTTGGTCTCTCGGCCACTCAGTCTCCGTTCTCGCGAAGCTTGCTACGAGCATCCTCGCTCGTAACGCTGAGAAAATATAAACAGGAGAAGAGCTGGCGAGGATCGGATTTTACGCTCTTCCCGCATGTCGCTCTCAGTCCCTGGAATATTCGATAAACCGTAAGTGATAGGTCAAAATTAATGTCAGTTTATGATGTAGATATCATATTACAATGTAGTATATTCGATACTCAAAACTCCAAAATGGCATCTATTTTTACCTATCTCTTACGGTTTACGAGATAATTGTTATTGAAAATAACAATAATGGAAGGTTCCCTACAGGTCCCACTGGAACGTTTCCAAGCGGCGAACATTTTACACGGTCAGGCAGCGTTTCTGGAACATTGCAAAGGTTCCCGCGGAACGTTCCAGGCACGTTCCCGGGACGTTCCGTGCTATTAGGATAGAGTAGGGGTCTCCAAAGAGCGATCCTGGTGTCTACTAGCGATCCCAGGCCAGTAGGTCGGAGCTACTCAGCTCTGACCCAGAACTGTCAAAATCCTTTACCTGATTTGAGCCCCTTTTAGAACCCTGAGAGTCGAGATAAACAAAAAATAAATAAATTACCATTAAACTCCTCGGAAAAGATACTTGCCAGAGATTTGATGTATAACTGAAAATATTTAAAAATAACAAATCTGTCATACTCTTAATTTGAATAATTAGAAATTTGTACTTATTTCCAGCAGTGACTAAATTCCTAACTACAGGCCACAGACTCACCAAACTATTAAACTATTTTACAATTTTTTGAAACAATGACACTATTTTTATACTGTTTCGAAAAAAATTACATGAAATACAATATTTTAAAATAAAGTCCAATTTTCAACTAAACAAAATAATTTTCAACAAAATGCATGAACTTTTATCTAAATAGTTGAATTTTCAACTAAGATAAATTTCTATAAAAAAAGGCGAATTTTTAACAAATTACATACATTTTCTACAAAATAATTTGAACAATTTATTTGATTTTAGTACAAATTATACCTAATTCTTTTTTCATGCTATTTTTTGATTTAATTTTTTCTAAATAAATTTAATTGCAATAACAATTTAAAATTCTATAATTTCAGCAGCTTTGACTTTAAAACATTCATTAACGTTTTGAAATCTTTTTATTTTCGAAATTTTAATTTGAAATAATTATATTTAGAGATTCTTCAATTCAAAAACAAAATATTAAAATTTGTATGCTTTCAAGTTATTTGGGATTATTTATTTTTAATAAAGAAATTGATAAGTTTACAATTGGAATTTTTTTAAACTTGAATCGCCTCGAATTGAAAATTATTTTTATTTAAAAGATAAATTTTTTTAATAATTCCATTTTGAACGGTTTAATTAGCTTTGAATTTGTAATGATAAAATTTAATACAAGATTTGCATTATTAATGATGCAAAAGTTCATTTAGAAACAACTATCCGCAATTTGTTAGTTTAAAATTTTTAATACTTTAAACCAAATCCTTTTATTACAAGTTCCGTTAAGTTATACCAGAAAAAAGGTCCTCCAGGTTCAACTTTCAGAACCAAGTCCTTCTAACTGAGATTTTTTTGTGTGAGGTCATAAATTTGATCTCAGTTGCCCGTCGAAAAAGAAAGTTAGCAGATCTTCAAAAAGGTCGAGCGATCCTGGCCCTATTAACACAGAATATTGCCTTCATATTGCACCCATATTTCCTGCAACATCCGCTTTATTGCACGAAATATTGAAGCAATATGGATGCAATACGATGATGGCTGCTTTTTGAAATATTGGGGCGATGGATTTGACGATCGTAGTACGCAAAATGATAGGTAGGCGTCGCTACACACCAAGGTCTAATAGAGTGGTGCGGTTGAAATCTGCAGTACCAGCCCCTTCACAGGTGATGCGTCAGCGTCCTGCCTTATCGACTGAGCAGAGTGCAGGGATCGTTGTTCTGCGAAAATTAATAGATGGCGCTAACCAATAATTTTCAATCTCAGAAAAAAATTAAACTTCTAATTATACCAAATTTTATTATTACATTCCAAACTCTGTCTCTTAAAATTATATAATGTATTTTTGCAAAAAATAAATTTGGAAAACCCACGGGAGTAACTAATAATATATTTTTTATCATATATAATTACATAAAGATAGTGCAGAATTGACTACATAATTTTAGATTTATTCTTTAACTTTTTTCAAATTTATTTTTCGCAAAAATACTTCATATAATTTTGAGAAAAGTTTGGAATTTTTACATAACATTTGTTATAATTATAAGTTTAATTATGTTTGTGAAGTTAAAAAATTATTTTAAACAGATTTTTATTACGAATAATATCATTTAAACTAATTTCGAATTAATTTTGCCTGTATGCAAAACCTATGCCTTTGCCTATGCTTCACTGGGGTGAAGAATTTATTGAATGGAAAAGGAAATGAAAACAACGATAGTGTACAAATAAGTAATTTATTGACAACAGGAATACTATTACATTAACAAATGATTAATTTTAATTAATGAATTAATTAATTAATTATTTACAGGTTCAACTAATAATCCAGCAGCCATTAACACTTCTGTATGCACTAAAGTTGCGACGCAGTAAAAGTCCCCTGATTATTAATATCAAGGTTACTTTTTTTAAATCTCGTGCAACAACTTTTTAAAACAATTACACTATTTTTTCCAATAGAAATATCCAGAAATTATATTCGAAAAGTTCATGGGGAAAGAAGACTTTTATGCTTAAGTTACAGCGTTATAAAAAATTGAATTTTCACTACAATTGATATATTTTGGCTACATATCTCAGAAACTATTGGACCGAAAATTTTCGATAAAAATTTAAATCATTTTTCAGGTCACTTGCTCCACTCCTTTTTTAACAACTACGTGAGAAATTTTTTGAAGTTCTTAACAAAACACTTCGTTTACATTGTACACGCTGGATGTTATATCATTTGTAAGGAAATCTTGGGGAAATTATCTTGATTACAAATTCTTTTGTTGTTTTGCAAAAATTTCAATTTTTTTGGTTAATAGCGGTTTTTATAAACACAGGGGTATTTCATACACGGTAAAAAAATTGAGCTGTGACAGAGATATTATTCCTTATTATAACCAAACATTTAACTGAAAACGAACGAAGGAATTTATAAAGATCCCTGGATCAGCGAAAATGAATATCCTTGACCATTTTCCATATACCAGGGATATCGTATAGTCAAACCCCTAATAAGTATAGCTATAATAGGGATATTAAGAATAGGTGTCTGAAATCATTATCGAAAGAGCGCCGGTGCATTATGGGAGCAGCGAAATAAAATGGCGACAGTCTATTCGGGAGCAGTGACAGTTGAGATTTACTTTGGACAATTAAACGCTTTTTACCACATAAAATGTGCGCGATTGTTAATATTGAATGGAGTTTATGATGCAGTAATAATAATTTACATTTGTTTCGAATGTAGGCGATAACTATTTTGAAATATCAAGAAACGCGATAAAAACAACAAACTTGACCTCCAAATGCATTACACGGATTTCAGGGAAATTCATTTTCGCGATACCAGACGAAAAGTTGG
>NC_046658.1:29646069-29650756 GCF_010883055.1 Belonocnema kinseyi
ATGTATAAAATAGGACTATTCAACGCCATAATTGATCTTGTAAAACGTTTGATAGGTAACTGTTACACAAACTGTAGCTTCGGAAACAAAGCCAATACTGTATACCGACAAGAGGCTGTTCCAATGATTAATACTACTGTTTCTATACGAAAAACAATTACACCTAGATCTTTGAAATTTTAGGTTTTTAGAGGCCAAAAACAATCCAAAAAGGGGGCTGTAATATAGTCACAGCTTCCTCCTTCGATTAGATAAGCAGCCCTATATATTTGAGGGCTTCAGGGCCACTAGTTTAGTTCTAATCTTGACTTTACTCTGTAACCAACGAAATAAAGGCACGTGATATCTCGTTAGAGATATCACATATTTTTAAAAACTCATTTGAGCCTTTTTCAATATAACACGTTCGCCTCAAGAATTTTTTTTCCGTGTACAGTTTTCGTATTTAAACGTGTTTTTAAAATGAGATATTGAACAGAAATTTTGTCTCTTTTAGATTTTTTTACAAATTACTTTGAAAGTGTGGCCTCATAAAGAATTAACTGCAAAATAATTTCTGTCACCACTTTCAAATTATCGCTCTTTTGTTAATAACAATGGTTGTCAACAAAATCCTACATTTACTGAATCTGATTTTGTATTCGTCATCTCTACTATTTTTGATCTTAATGCTAAGAATTTGTTAATTATGGCTTTATAAACAATTAACTGCAACCTAATGTTTGGCATGTCATATTTTGCATTTAATTGTTTATAAGGCCGTAATTAACAAATTATTAGTATTAGGATCAAACATAGGAGAGATAACAGTTTTCTCTGCATCTGATTCAAGGAATGCGAATGAAAGTAGAAGTTTATGTACATCTGGGATTTATT
Source organism: Belonocnema kinseyi (assembly GCF_010883055.1). NCBI lineage: Eukaryota > Metazoa > Arthropoda > Insecta > Hymenoptera > Cynipidae > Belonocnema > Belonocnema kinseyi. The sequence continues at coordinate 29,646,946 of NC_046658.1, forward strand.
TGATAACAATTGTTATAGACAAAAGACGGATATTTTCAGAGTGGTGACAGAGAGAAAGATTATGATGAACCCATAAGGTACATAACTTTAAAAAATCAAAAATCTTAACTGTACAATTGCACCTGGGCCAGACCAAACATTATTTTTCAATTAATTGTTTATAAGGCCATAGTTAACAAATAATTTGTATTCCAACTGTTTGTTTCGTATCTAATCTTAAAAATGCGTTCTAAAAGTAAAGCAGTATAAAATAACCGTGATTTTTTAGAAAAATTATTATTAACAAAAACGCAATTAAGATTTTTGCTATATTTTTGTACCCAAGTTATAGCATCGACCTTGTACAATGTGCACAAAGTCTTTTATGAAAAATAAAAAAACATGTATATGCAGTTGTTAAAAAAGGACCATTTTTAACACTTATGTGTTAACAACAGTTGTAGCTCCACCGAAAAACTTGAAAACGGGTCGTTGCATGACAAATTTTTTACGATATACAAGTTCTGTTTCTCTATGAACTTTCAGAAAATAATCCTATCATAAAAAAGAGGTTGCGATATAATCTCGAAGTCTGAAGCCACATTATCTCTTCACCTATTGGTTGGATTTAAACGCGCCGCCTATTCTTTAGAGTCGCTACCAGAATCGAGATCAGAATCGAGATTAATGGAATCTTTTATGAAGCCAACGCATGCGCATCGGAATGCGACCTAGAATCATTTTTAGGTTAAGAACGGAGCTGCGTATTAGGGTGCTTCCATGCCTCTGCAAGCAGGCAGCCTGCATGAAGAAACCCCATAAGAGTGGAAGAGATGGACCATTCTCTATCTCTCTCACTCTTATGGGTTTTCTGCATGCAGGCTGCTTGCTTGCAGAGACATGAAAGCACCCTTATGAAGCCAAGGCAGTTCCACAGAAGTGTGCTTCTCGAGTGATCCGTTTGGCGGCGGTAAATTCTAGGGATACATGTCGAGTCTGGAGTTTGAATTGTACAATTTTGACTTGCATTTCATTCACAGCTAGCTCTAAAGCGTCAAGGCATGTTCGAGAGATCTGTTTACATTATGGATGTAAACATTCTTAACGACCGTACCAAATTCGAGTGGAGCTCATATTTGTTTTTTTAAGCATTTATTTAAAATTAAACATTATAATTATTTAAATAATGTTCATAAATGGCTATTTTTAAAGAATACGATTAATTTATTATGTTGCTTTGTAAATTTACAAGAAATATTAATTATTTAAACAATTTTAATTTAGAAATTAAGACTAAGAGTGTCTACCCAATGACTCTTTTCTATGTTGCTTTGTAAGTCTACAAGAACTAATAATTATTCAAACAATTTTTATTAAAAAATTAAGAGTTTGCCGTTTTTTCTACAAGTAAGTTTGTTTACGAAGTTAACTCAGAATGTCTACCCGATGACTATTTTCTATTTTGCTATGCAAATTTACATAAGCTGTTAATTATTTAAACAATTTTTATTAAAAAGCTAAAATTGACCTTTTTCTAAGAGCCAGTTTTTTTGCGGAGTCCAACTAATAGTTTTTATCCGATGAATCTTTTCTATATTGTTTTGTAAATTTACAAGAACTGTTAATTATTTATCCTATTTAAATTAAAAAATTAAAAGTGTCCTTTTCTTAAGAGTGAATGTATTTTCGGAGTCAACCAAGAATGTCCATCCGATGATTGCTTTCGATTTTGCTTTGCAAATTTACAAGAATTATTAGTTATTTACGGAATTTCAGTTTAAAAATTAAAAGTTTGGCGTTTATCATAAGAGTCACTTTTTTATGGAGTCAACTAAGAATGTCTATCGGATATCTCTTTTCTATGTTGCTTTGTAAATTTACAAGAACTATTAGTTATTTAAACAATTTTAATTGAAAGATTAAAAGTTTGGCCTTTATCCTAGGAGTCAATTTGTTTTCGAAATCAACTAAGAATGCCTATATGATGACTCTCGTTTATGTTGTTTTGCAAATTTACAAGAACTATTAGGTATTTAAAGAATTTTAAATAAAAAATTCAGACTTTCGCCTTTTTTCTAGAAATTCAATTTTTTACGAAGTGAACTAAGAATGTCCATCGGAAGACTCTTTTCTGTGTTTCTTTGAACATTTACAAGAGCTATTCTTCATTTAAATAATTTCAATTTAAAAAGAAGACTTTAACCTTTTTTCTGTGAGTACATTTTTTTACGAAGCCAAGCAAAAATGTCCATACAATGACTCTTTTTTATGCTGTTTTTCAAATTTACGAAAACTATTAATTATTTAAACAATTCTAATTAAAAAACTAAAACTGACCTTTTTCCTATGAGCCAGTTTGTTTGCGGAGTCAACTAAGAACGTCTATCCGATGACTCTTTTCTATTTTGCGATTCAAATTTACATAAACTATTAGTTATTCAAAAAATTTTAATTAAAAAACTAAGAGTGACCTTTTTAAAAGAGTCAGTGTGTTTGTTGAGTCAACTAAGAATGTCTATCTGATGACACTTTTGTATATTGCTTTTTAAACTTACAAGAACTATTAATTATTTAAATAATTTTACTTAAAAAATTAAAAGTTTGGCCTTTTTCATAAGAGTCACTTTTTTATGGAGTCATCTAAGAATGTCTATCGGATGACTATTTTCTGTGTTGCTTTGTAAATTTACGAAAGCTGTCAATTATTTAAAGAATTTCAATTTAAAAACAAGAGTTTAACCTTTTGATACGACTCAATTTTTTAACTGAGTCGAATAAAAATGACTAACAGATAACTATTTTCTATGTTGCTTTGTAAATTTACCAGAAGTATTATTTATTTAAAGAATTTCGATTTAAAATTAAGAGTTTAACCTTTTTTCTGCGAGTCAATTTGATTTCGAAATTAACTTAGAATGTTCATCCAATGACTCTTTTCTATGTTGCTTTGTAAATTTACAAGAACTATTAATTACACAGGCCGATAAAATTTGACAAAATTCAAAAGCCAGAAAGCAGATCAAACATTTCCGAAGGATTTTGATGCGCTGAATCCGAATCCGAACTCAAAATTGCTCCTGTACGTCAGGTTTTCAAAATATCTTAACCTATTAGTGCAAAAAACGCGTTTTTTAGCTATTTTTGAGGTCATGTAACTGTACAAGAAAAATGTCTACCACAAAGCTAATATGGAATTTGAAAGTGCTAATCTTCCCCTTTCAAACCTAGTTGGATTTATTAGGATATCTTTATTTTTCACCAAAATATTGTAATTTAAAATTTTTTATTTTAGCGTTTTAACCCATTAACGCTGAGGTGTTCAGATTTATACAACGCATTCTCTATTGCTGACGGTACGATATTTTTTCTTCAAAATATTATCTCAGGGGTTTTCGAGGGTGCCCTTTCTATTGCCAGTGTCAATTTTTTGTTATAACCCCTAGAAGATCCAATATAGCGACCACAATTTAGGGCTTTAAAAAAGAACAAAGGATCTCGCGAAGAATTTCAACAAAAAATCGTACAGTAGTTTGGAACCAAACTTTTCAGATTGATAAGACAATAAAAAATATGGAACGCGTGTCTTTTCATTTCTACGTAAGCCGTTTCCTAGATGTAGAAACCACCCCTAACAAGCCACAAGCATGCTAACCCACCTGACTATGGAAACAATAAGTTTAGTCGCATATTTTTCTTGGAATAATGAAGTTCCATGCCACAAGTGGGTTAACCCACCTACAGTCTGTCAAGTTAAAGCGTGGGTGGCTTTACTCGCAGTCGGTAAGGTGTATCGACATGATTTTGGTGTCAAAATATTAAGAAGAGCTCCCTC
>NC_046658.1:29650856-29654072 GCF_010883055.1 Belonocnema kinseyi
CTGATCGATTTTCGTAGATAGCATGGAGTTTATCCCACATTTCTTTTGCTGACTGGCAGTTCAGTATGTGCGTCATTGGTTGTCTTTCTATAGACGTTACTACGAATTTTTGAGCAACACCGTCCTTTTTATTGAACGCTTTCAAATCTCTCGCATAGTCTGTTCTTTGCTGTGCAGTTGAGCCCATAACCTGTTAAATAAATAGACACACAGAGTAGTGAAAACAGTCGTTTATTATATCTAACATGGACGAGCGATCATCTCAGACTGACTGGAGTTACGAAAAATCCCTCTCACACATGGATGGCGCAGCGATCACAGTTGTGCATTCTATATCTCTAACAGAAATAAATGCAGAAAGTATAGTTTTTATTTAATTTTCTATACTCCTACGGAAGAATAATAAAACAAAGAAGATATCCTTTAGTGTGATAAAACAATCTCCATTTTTATTAAAATACAGCAGTCTCACATTCATTTTTTATATTTATGTGAAAGAATTGTTTAAATAAATATATCTTTTCACTTTAACATAAAATGTTTCATATTGTTTATTAAAATACAGTGAAAGTTCCATAATTTCAACCGTCGCACAGTGAGAGGAATAGGGATTTTACTGTTCATAATCCTCTACTGCTTACAATTCTTGACCAATTTTTATGTTTTTCATTTCGAAAGTGCTCAGAATTAAATTCTGCAGTACGTAATTTGGCCCTATTTTCCAACTTGATTTTGTGGAATTTATTATTTAAACAAATACAACGTCAAAATTGGATATTTTAAGAATATTATTTTTTTCTTCAAAGAAAGGACTGGAGAGAAGTCGCTATTTATCAGAATTATTGTAGATATACTTAAGGAATATGAACATTTGGTTTAAGATTTAGTTTAATTATTATAAACAATTTATATAAAAAATTATTTTCATATGGTGCTCAACCACAATAAGAACAATTTATCTTGATTAAAAATGCCTACATATCTGGTAGAAGTAGTATTAAGGATGAAAATAACCATAATTCAACAAATTGTTATTATTACAAACATTCTAATAAACAAATTGTAATATTTAATTTTAATTTTTTTTAAATATTGTTTTTCTCATCAGCCAACTTTCAAATTAATTCAAAATTATTATAAATATCTGCAGGAAAATAAAAATATTAAATATTTATATTGTTAATAGCAAAGTTATCAAAAAATAAAAAAATTTTGCGTTTTCCATCGGGAAACAATATTTTTCTGCTCTCTCATGCAGCAGTTTTCTAAGTGCTTATAATTAATCAAGAAAATGTGGCAATCGCGATGCATTACAATAATCATTACGAAAAATCCGCTTGTTCTGACGCAACCTTGCTAGAGACGACTGTTTATTTGAAATATTATTAATAATACCAACATTAACGAGTTATTGCCTCACTTTCTTATTGAATTATAACCAATTAGAAAGCAGCAACATGATGGAGCAGAAAACATAATTTTTTTCCATGTAAAACGCTACATTTTCGAATTGCTTTATGATATTGTCATTAACAGTAGAAATATTTAAAATTTTTATTTTCCTACAGCTATTTATTTTAATTTCGAATTATTCTGAAAATTGTCTGATGAGCAAAATAATACTTTGAAAAAACAAATATTACAATTTGTATATTATAATATTTATAATAATAATCATTGTTAAATTATTGTTATTTTTCATCTTTAATACTACTTCTAGGAGATATTTATGAATTTTTAATCAATATAAAGGTTTTCGTTGTAGTTGAGCACCGGATGAATGTAATTGCTTATAGAAATTGTGTATAACAATTGACGTAAATCTTAAGTCTGATATTTATATTTCTTAAATATATTTGTAATAATTCTGATCAGTAGCGACTTCTCTGAGTCTTTTCATCGGAGAAAAGAAATAATATTCGTAAAATATCAAATTTTGATGTTCTATTTGTTTAAATGATATATTCCACAAAGTTTAATTAAAAAATCAGGACTACTGACGTTCTGTCTAATTTAATTCGGAGCATTTTCAAACAAAACAAAACATCGAAATTGGTCAAGAATTGTAGGCTGCAGTGGATTAGGAACAGTAAATTCCCTATTCCTCCCACTGAGCTCCGATAATTCCAATTTTAAACAATTCGAAATCTTCTGTTGGCCCTTGCTGAAACTCCTATTCTTTCAATGTTTACAATATTAGAAACCTCCAAGTTCTAAATTTCGATAATTCGAAGTTTACGCTATTTCGAATCGAATTTTACGTACCGACAGAGTTTTGACTGTCCATAATTCCAAGTACAAGAAGTTTCATTTTACAAAATCAAACAATACTAGAACCCATCTCTAGCATGGGTTATGAAAAAATAAAGATACGGTTTAGTTTTAAGAGAAAATGTTGTAAACAAAAACTAAAGATATCGTTTCACTTTCCGATAAAATATTCCACATTTTGTATTAAGATACATATTTCGTATTTAATTATTTTTTATTACGAGTATTTATGAAGTAGGTAAGTACTCAACTGCGAATATCTCGTGGCCGGCACATTTGCCAGAGATTCGCTGTACAGTTTTCGATTCTGGAGATCATTTAACATGAGAATAGAGAAGAAAACTTGAACAGATCTCGTTGATCCGACGGAAATGGGGTGGGCTTCTGCACTAAACGAAGCTTCCTTTACGAAGAAGTATCGTGAAAAAGCATCATAGACCTATAATAAAGTTCCTAACATTTTCTTGGTACTATAGGAATAATTATAAGAAAATTATGATAGTTTACAAGCCGATAAATCATCAATTAATCCTTTCCCTCTACTGTATAACTATAGACGAGTTTTGATACATGCAGCGTGATGTATGTGCATTTCATTAGTTTGATCACATGTAGTCTACAGAAAATTCATCCGTTACAGATACATGTCATTGTGCCCGAACTGTAGGTCTAAGCAATGACATAAGTATATATGACATCTGCCTACAGCACTTTTACACCTTACAAACTCTTATGATATGCATCCCAGTCAAGAATTAATTGACAATATTAACAAAAATGTTATGTTTAGCTGTAAGTTTGTTGAATTACCTGCGGATAAGTATAATCTAACTCATGTAGGAAGTACTTACTTACAGTCTGTCAAGTTAAAGCGTGGGTGGCTTTACTCGCAGTCGGTAAGGTGTATCGACATGATTTTGGTGTCAAAATATTAAGAAGAGCTCC
>NC_046658.1:29654172-29660873 GCF_010883055.1 Belonocnema kinseyi
GAGGGAGCTCTTCTTAATATTTTGACACCAAAATCATGTCGATACACCTTACCGACTGCGAGTAAAGCCACCCACGCTTTAACTTGACAGACTGTACCTGTTAATCCACCTAAACCCAGAAATCACCCCTACCAAATCATAAGCAGGCTAACTCACCTAACGCTGGGGCAGCGAATTTAGTCGTTTACATTTCGTGAAATAACTGAATTCCACACTACAAGTGAGCTAACCTTGAAATGAAATTTTTTAATTTAGCTTCTTAACTCATTAAAGCCGAGATGGTATGCGATTGTCCCTTGAAAATGTTACCTGAGGGGTTTTCGGGGGTTCCTTTTAGATTGGCTCAGTTTTTTGATATAACTCCTAGAAGAGCGAATATGGGAAACAGGGATTTAAAAAAAAAAACAAATTTTACTATTATGATTCATTCATTATTGTAAATTTACTTAGGATTTTCCAGCTTACTAAGGCAAGACTCAATATTTTTCAGCCACTTAAGGCTGGATTTGGGATTGTCCAGCTAAATAAGAAAGTACTTAATATTTTCCAGCCAATTATGGCCAGCCTTTGGATTTCCCAGTCAATAAAGGCAAGACTTTTTATCGTCCAGCCAGTCACACAAGACTTTGAATCGTCCAGCCAGGCAAGGCAAGACTTGCGATTTCCCAGCCAGTTAAGGCAAGACTTGGGATTGTCCAGCTAAGCAAGGAAGTTCTTAATATTTCCCAGTCAAATGAGGCAAGACTTTAGATTTCCCAGCCAATCAAGGAAAGACTTACGATCGCCCATTCAGTTAAGGCAAGACTTGGGATTGTCCAGTTACGCAAGGAAGTACTTAAGATCTTCCAGCTAATCAAGGCAAGACTTTAGATTGCCCAGATAATAAAGGCAAGAATTTGTATCGCCCAGCCAGTCAAGGCAAGACTATGAATCGCCCAGTCAATCAAGGCAAGACTTGAATCGTCCAGCCAGTCAAGGCAAGACTTACGATTGCCCATTCAGTTAAGGCAAGACTTGGGATTGTCCAGCTACGCAAGGAAATACTTAATATTTTCCAGCCAATTAAGGCAAGACTTTAGATTGCCCAGCCAATAAAGGAAAGACTTTGAATTGCCCAGCCAATAAAGGTAAGACTTTGTATTTCCCAGCCAGTCAAGGCAAGACTTTGAATCGCCCAATCAGTCAAGGCAAGACTTTGAATCGTCCAGCCAGTCAAAGCAAGACTTACGATTGCCCAGCCAGTTAAGGCAAGACTTACGATTGTATGTCCAATGAAGGTGAAACTAATTGCTTGTTTTCTTATGGAAACGTTCGCGCTTCATGTCAAACGATCGTTGAAAAGACTTTCTTTTATGACTAGTAGGGTCATTATCATTTCTTTGCAAAGACCAGCAATAGTCGGCCATCATTCTTACATTGCATCGACCTTGATAATGTTGCTCTTTCTGGTGAAAGTCTTGATGAAAGCGTTGGCCCATTTCTTCACTGAATGATTGAACATTTTCTGGGAAATAATGCAAATGAGATTTGAGAAAATGTAATTTCATACTCATCAAACAACCTAATCTTTTTAAATTCTTTAACATACTAGATACAATAGTTCTAAACTTTGAATCTCGATTTTTCCTTCAAAATTTCTGTACAACATCTTTGAAACTCAACCATGCATCCTTTTCAATATATGTCATGGTGTTGATAAAGTCATCATCTTTGATCAGTTTTCTTATATCAGGCACAACAAAAATATCTTCCTTAACTTTGGCATCACTTAAATGCGGAAATGTAGATCTGATATAATTGAACCATTCTCCTTCGGTGTTTAGGGATTTTACAAATTGCTTCATTAACTCAAGTTTTATATGGAGTGGTGGTAATAATACTTTCTTTCTGTCAACAAGACTTTCATAAACAACATTATACTGACCAACCGTTCACTTTAATCTGCCTGGCCATTTCTCCGTTATCCAATGTTCATCCCTTGCACGACTGTCCCAAAGGCAAAGAAAACAAGGGTATTTAATGTTTCCTGATTGTAAACCTATTATAAGATTTATCATTTTGAAGTCACCACAAATAAGCCACTTATGGACATTGTATTTTATTTTTATCAGGAGTAATTGGAAAGTATCATAAGATTTTTTCAGTGTAGTTGAGTGACCTACTGGAATTGCAGCGTATTTATTTCCATTATGCAATAGTACTTCCTTCAGACTTTATGTAGACGAATCTATGAAAAGACGCCAATTCTCTGGCGTGTATAAGTCTATTTTATATAAATTAATGAGTCCTTCGATATCATTACAATACACAATCCCACTGTCCATTAAAAAGTACTTGATAAACTTTTGTTCTCTATTTCTGTAAACAGTTACTCTAGTGCCAGGTAATAATAGTTTCCTCTCTTTGAGTCTTGAAGCGCAAAGCTCAGCTTTATCTTTTGGAAGATCAAGGTCACGTATAAAATCATCTAATCGGTCTTGGTCAAAAAATTAAGAACTTTCATCGTCTGATTCTTCCCAAAAAGAATCTTTAGTTGCATTAGGCTCGTCAGTATCCATTGATTCGTGAGTTGATCGGTTACTTTTGTTTTCAGAGTGATTTCTAATACCAATCTTGGCTGGTGTAACATTTTTTACATTAGGGTAAACGATCTTCTCCAAATACTTGTTAGAAAAACCTCCTGTTTTGCATTAGCAAAATTAGCAATCAGTATCATGATCTTTGGGCTCACGCCAAACAGGTGGTAGAATAACAGTCTGCGTCTTGGTACTTTCATCTTCCCAATTTGACAAATTTAATGTATGTATGATGGTAAAAACTTTCATTTTCATTAGTTTCAGTAATTATTTCTTTCTGTTAATTTCTTCCAGTAATTTCATAATAGTCTGTATGAATTTTAGTACAATTTAATTATAACGCGGCTACAAACGAGTTTATTCGAATTACTCGCAGTTGCCTAAACATTAGCCAGATGAGATGAAAACTGAAGAAAACAACCTCCCGAGTTTAGCAGGGTTTTCAAAATTCGAGTGCACAACCCGCTCATATGCCGTAGATGGTCACCCAGCAAAATGCTAAGGGTGCTCGAAATGGCTTGACATTTGAATCTTCTCGAGTCGAGATTATTTACCATGTATTTCTATGAAAATTTGTACGCACCCACATTTTAGATGTTTTTTTCAAATTTGCATAAAAATCTTTAGTATTGCGCAATAATTTATTCTGCATCTTGAGAGGATATCTGTGCGCAGCCGTGCACAAATAAAAGTTATTAAGGCCATGTGACGATAAGTTTACGTGACCAAACCTGGTTTTCAATTTTCCTTTTCCAACTTATGTCTAAACGAAATGAGGTATCGCTATGAAAGTTTGGGAAATGAAAGAGGAGGTAATAAAGCCATGTCTCTGCTTTGTTCCGATGGAAATTTTGAGAAACAAATTTTTTTGAAGAAAATACCAGTGGAAGTTTTCTTTCCCAACTTATGTCCAGGCGGAATGAGATATCGTGTTAAAAATTTGGCACGATAAATAGAAGGCATGAAAGAATGTGTCTCTGTTCCTAAATAATTAGAATAGTGAAAAAAGTTTTTTTTAATTGCTATTTTGGAAAAATACTGACTGTGCTGTCGTCAAACCCTGCAAGCAATGGACATAGGAAACACGGGACTAGGCATGCCATCCTAACTTGGGCGAGTGGGGTTGAATCCACGGGATGGGGGAGAATTCCATGAGTGGCAAGAGCCGCCATTTTACGATGTGCCATTTGATTATGCGCACGAGCATTTTTGCCGACAAACTGTGCATGAAAATATAAACATGTGGGCGGTGCCATGTTTATCACGGGACATCAAAAGGTGGCGGACCTCCCCCCTCATTGCATCACCCCCGCAATGGCATGTCTGGTCCCTTGTTTCCTATTTCCATGCTGGAAGCAATTTGCAATGTTGTCAATGGGCTGGTTATGAGGTTTATATTTATCAAAGTGGGGCAAAAAACTAAAATCGCTCACGAACATTATGCACAAATAATGCAAAAACTAATGTTTGCACTTGAAACGCAACTAAACATATTTGGTCTGACATACCTATCAGTCTGGTATCAGCTGTGTCAAAGCAGCACTAGTGCAGCGAGTAGACAACATCGAACTTCTAGGAGTCTGTGAGTAAAACAGATTGCATGATTACCGTCAGAAAAAGTTAAATGTCATGGACATAGGAAACACGGGACTAGGCATGTCATTGCGGGGCTGATGCAATGAGGGGGGCGGTCTGCCATGTTTTGATGTCTTGCGACAAACATGGCAGCGCCCACATGTTTAAATTTTCTTTCACAGTTTGTCGGCCCTAAACGCTCGTGCGTATAATCAAGTGGCACATCGTAAGATGACGGCCGTCCCCACTCATGGAATTTTCCCACTTCCCATGAATACAACCCCGCTTGTCCAAGTTCGGATAGTATGCCTAGTCCCGTGTTTCCTATGTTCATGTTAAAAGTCAAACTTCTGCTGTAAAACCAAAATGTGTCTGTCGATAAAACTCGTATGTAGACGTAATTTCATTAAATTGTACTGAAATTCATACTGTGATTTTCATTCTACCTTAATAAAAGAAAATTTTTCAAATGCGCATACACAGTGAAGTTGAGTCCTCTGGCTATATATTTATCCATGCTAAAAGGACTCAAATGATGCTTCAGATTCGGGAACGACTCGTGTATTATATTGACATATGTTTCAGCGGGGCTTAAAACATAAAAAAGAACATTACAATAGTAAAATATATAGAAAACTATGAATTATTATTAAATTACTGAAAGAAACTAAGAAAAAAAGACTGAAATTAATGACAGTAAAATTTTAACTATTATAAATTTTTTATTCTTTTTGAATTTTTATTAAATATAGTGCACATTATCTGATAAAAAAATTTGTTGAAAATATTTAGATGGTTCAAAATATAAAAAATATTCTATTTCTGAACTTGTTTATGAAAATTATTTGAATAATAAATCATTATTGTAAATTTGCAAAGTATTGTAGGGAAAAGTGATTGGAAACAAATTCTTTGTTCATTCCGTAAAGAAATGCTAAGTTCAGTCGGTAGAAAAATAGTGTCGCTTGCTTAAAAAATAGGCAAGCTCTAAATATGTTAATAAACACTGTTTGAATAATTGAGAATTCTTGTGAATTTTCGAAGCATTATAAAAAAAATAATCGTCGGAATGATATTCTTAGTTAATAATGTTAAAAAAGAAAGCCGATTCATAAAAAAACAATCTTAATTTTTCAATTAAACCTGTTTAAATAATTATGAGTTCTTGTAAATTTGGAAAGCAAGACAGAAAAAGAGTTATCGGATAGGCGTTCTGAGTTGACTACGTAAAGAAACTGCCTCGTAGAAAGAAAGCCAAACTCTTAATTTTTTAATTTTACCTGTATTCAAAAGTTAAATGTTAGAGTTATAGAAAGGTACATTTTCGAAGTATATAACCTGCACTATTTTGACATTTTTTTCCCAATTCAGTTTTCGAATTTTCGATCGCCGCGCTTCCGTCGAATAGAGAAACAGTTAAAACAAAAACTTATATACAAAGAACTCCATGGATGCAAAATATGTATTGATACAACGTTATTTCAGCCGAGGCTTTAGTTTGCAGCTATTTCTTTAAAGTCATTGAAACATTTGAAGACTTTTCTCTCTGTCCAAGGTTCTTCAAAGAATCGTCTAAATTGTAAGCGACTAAATTTTTCTGTGTATCGAATAAAATAAGATTGAATGGAGTTGACATGGTAGTCATTTACAATTTGGTGGATAAAACTTAATACGTTGAGGTAATTTTTGTTGCAGGTAAAATGTACCCTGAAATCCACGCACTTCAAGATACTTAAGGATATTTCAATATACTTCATGATATTTTTAAATATCTCCTGATATTTAAAGATACATCATGATATTTAAAGCTACTTAAAGATATTTCAAGTACTTCAAGATACTTTAAGATACTTCAGGCTATTTCAAGGTAATCCAGAATATTTAAATGTACTTCGGCATAATTCACACACTTCAAGATACTGCACATATTTCAGGATAATCCACTTATTTTAATATACCTCAGGATATTTCAATATACTTCATGATATTGTAAGATAGTTCCCGAAATTTTAAGATATTTTCTAATATTTCAAAATACTTAAGGATATTTCACGTACTTCAAGATACTTCAAGATACTTCAGGATAGTTGAAGGTAATTCAGAATATTTCAATGTACTCTTTAAATATAAATCAGTAAAATTTCACCGATTGCCAGTGACATTTCACTGATTCAAATTGCCATAAATGGGTCACTGACAATCAGTGAAAGGTTACTTATTGATTCCGTGAAATAACAACTTTCGAGAGTTGGCAGCACTGCACACTGTCAATTTAGCAACCATAATAAAATAATATTTTAGTACATTCAATCAAAGAATCATAGTAAAAACTTAAAACCCATAAATATGATCAAATTCTAAAAGCGGCGAAAAATTCCGATGCTTTTAAATGAAAGCAATCTCACACATTACTTTAATTTTAAGATTGGAGTGTCATGTACAAGCCCGTTACAGTCTGTCAAGTTAAAGCGTGGGTGACTTTACTCGCAGTCGGTAAGGTGTATCGACATGATTTTGGTGTCAAAATATTAAGAAGAGCTCCCTCTTTCA
>NC_046658.1:29660973-29662322 GCF_010883055.1 Belonocnema kinseyi
AGTTGATTTCTAATCGTGGTGCACTTAAGGTCGTGAGCCGAAACCCCATTAATAAGAAAAAAAGAAAGCCTCTAAAAAAATAAAAAAGCGTGATACGGTGAATAGAAAGAAAGCGACAAAGAATGAAAGAAAAACAAAGAATACAAAAAAGTATATAAAGCATAAAAATCGAAAGCATTCTATTGATGATATATTTGGAAATTAATAGTGTATAGAATTCGCATCCGAGACAAAATATATTGCTTAAAATGTCGTTTCTACATTCTCATTCTTGTGAGTGCTTAAAGTCTGAGTTAGATCTATTCTCGATACCTTCTACACGAACCTCGATAGAAAGCTCTCAATGGGTACACTATAAACCGGTATCATCCCTTACCGATGACTCGCCTATAGAATTTGTCGTCCCTGGTCATGGTGATGAATACATTGATTTGGCTCACACAATGCTAAATCTTAGGGTGAAATTAATAACACCACCTAGGGTTGCTGCAAATGCCGAACAATTGGATAAAGTTGGTCTTGTAAACAATCTATTACATTCGTTATTTAATCAAGTGGATGTCTATTTTAATCAAAAAATTGTATCTCCACCCAGTAATTCTTATGCTTATCGGGAATACATTGAAACTCTACTTAACTATGGTCCTGCTGCTAAAAATAGTCATCTGACTACCTCTCTTTGGCATAATGACACACCTGGAAAAATGGATGATTACGATGAAAATGTGGGATTAAAAGCTCGCCAAAAATATTTAAGTGCTGGTAAATCTATTGATCTTATTGGACACCTGCACTGTGATGTTTTTAACCAGGACAAATTTCTTATCAATGGTGTGGAATTGAGGCTACGACTAGTACGCTCAAAAGATTTATTCTGTCTTATGGATGGCACAAATGGGAAATTGTACCTTCTACAGGTGGAACACAAAGAGACTACAAACTGCGACTTCGAATGTTTGTGGGCAATATTGCATTATGTTTCTCCATTGTATATGTAATGGTTATTCTCTGTCTGATTTTAATAATTTTTTTACGAATAATTTAGAAAAAAATGACTGTCTTGTGCGAAAATTTTACAAAAAGTTGTTAAAGAAATACAAACTCAAACATAATATTTCTCGAGTATCGAAACAGCGCATACGTGGCGGTAAATATTGTAAGCGTGCAGATCTTGCATCACGTACGCAAACTTCACTGTCGGAATTGACCACACTTTCTTTATTCTAGAAATATGTAACCTATTTTTTCAATACAAAGTATGAATAAATAAATTTTATATTATTGTAAATGTTCTTATTTTCATTTCACTGCCTTTCATATATTTTACCCCATTTATTTTATTTTTACAA
>NC_046658.1:29662422-29664792 GCF_010883055.1 Belonocnema kinseyi
TCGTAAATTAGCGGAAACCCATGGTACGTGGAAGAAGAAGAAAAACTTTATCGTACAAAAAGGTGGATTTTTACCTCTTTTACTAGCACCGATCATTGGTAGTTTAATATCGATTTTATTTAGTGGTTCTTCTTGAATAAAAAGGTCGTTTTACCATCAAATATGGAGCATGCTAGAAAAATGGTGCTTATTCCAAGTGACCAAGTCGATAAAATACAACAGCAAATTCAAACTTTAAAACAGCCAACTATAAACACAAATGATACACAAATTATACCTGAAATTCCCGGTTTAACTACACAAACACCTGGCAATAACCTTGGTAGACTAGATTCCGAAATGAGTCGTATCTTATTTTAACCTTCTCCAATTGATGAACGTGAAAAGTGGAAAATATATAGTCAAGTATTACACAAATTTCTCTTCTTTGTTGATGAGGATAGAAAACCACCTATTGAGAATAATGACCAAAATGAAACCGCAGACGATCAATCAAACGATGACGAATTTCTACCTGTCGAAACCATCACAGCATCAGTACCCAGAACTTTTCAGCCAAACAGTATCTTATTACTCAATTATTTAAGAAGGCCGAATATAACTAACAGAATAAAATGGGATAAAAATGGTTTAGCTTTCATTGATGGACAACGAATCAAAGATTCAAATATTACAGATCTTGTTAACGATGCATTGAGATATAGAAAAAGATTCGTTCCAGCTGGTAGAAGTCAGTTAGCTCATATTCTTCGAGAGCTTGGCACACCACGAGAGCTTGTAAAAAATAGAGAATACTAGAGATTGAAATCAGATAAACAGTTGTCTCGGGACCTCAGTAATAGAAAATACTCTACATTTCACCCTCTTATAACTGACGATGATAGTACAGATGATCCTAGTGATTCACATAGACTTCGAGAAACTCCAAATATAAGAACTCGTGCAAGAAGTCGTAGCAGAAATAGAAAAGATCAATCACTGAGTCAGCGTGGTTCAGGATTAATAACAAAGTGGTAGTCTTTTAATCTGAGATGAAACTGTTAGAAGAAATATACTGCAAGCCAAGTCATCCGGCCTCCCACAGTGGCGCAGAAAAAATAATTCGAGCTGCGCGAGGAAAAGTATCTAGTGCTAAAGTGCTTGAATGGTTAAAGTCACAGGACACATTTACCAAACATAGGCCTATTCGTAGAAAATTTCAAAGATTACATTATAATGTTAGCTCTATTGATAATGTATGGGAGGCTGATTTAGTTGACCTCCAAAGTCTGTCAAACTACAATAATAATTATACTTTTCTATTAGTAGTAATTGATGTTTTAAGTAAATTTGCCTGGGTCGAGCCTCTTCGAAATAAATCTGCTCTAGAAGTAAGACACGGTTTCGAGCGTATTCTTCAGAAAGGTAACAATCGTGTACCTATCTGTTTACAAACAGATAAAGGGAAAGAATTTGTAGGTGCAACTTTTCAAAAATTTTTGACAGATAATGGAATAAAATTTCGAGTAACACGGGACCCTAATGTTAAAGCAGCCGTAGTAGAACGCTTTAATCGAACTCTCAAATAACGAATGTGGCGCTACATTACGCATAAAAATAATCGACGCTATATTGATATCATACAACAAATTGTAGATGCTTACAATAATGCCAGACACAGTAGTATTAAAATGAATCCGGCTGAAGTTACCATATTCAATGCATTCAAAGCATGGGAAAATATTCAATCGCGATTCAGTAAGAAAAAAAGGTCTACAAAAAAGCCTAAGTACAGAGTCGATGATCAAGTTAGAATCAGTCGAGAGAAGGGCGTCTTTGAGAAAGGTTACGAATCAGGATGGAGTGAAGAAATATTCTTAATAAAACAACTTCTAAATCGATTACAAACACCATTTGTTTATGAGTTGAAAGATCTAGCAGGAGAAGGAATTGATGGACTTTTTTACGAACAAGAATTGACCGGCGTAAAAAATAAAAATATAGCAGAGGAGAAATTTAAGATTGAAAAAATACTGCAAACTAAAGGCAAGGGAAACAAGAAACAATTTTTTGTTAAGTGGATAGGCTATCCGGATATATTTAATTCCTGGATACCAGCTTCAAATTTAAAATCATTGTAAAAATGAATTCTGATCAATTTTACCTTATTTTACCAAGCAATAGTAGTATGAAATATTTTTCCGATAATAGAACTTCCAATTTTATAACACAATTGCCATATGAGATTCGGTTGCAAGGACAGTGAGTAGTAGCACTCACAGAAATACGACTTCCTCGTACATTTCTTCATGTGAGACACGATGACTCAATTGAAAACCGCATTACCCTTATGAATGCTGGGACTGACGGGCATACGTTCCCACAATTTGA
>NC_046658.1:29664892-29677920 GCF_010883055.1 Belonocnema kinseyi
CATAGTGGTGAGGGTGGGGCCCACCACCACGGCGAGGGGGTCGGCGCCATACTGCGGTGAAGGGGGAAAAGGAAAGTGGAGGGGGTAGTCTGTCCATAGTGGCCCGGTACTACTGACCTGCTCTAACAATAACCTTCTTACCTTCATTCATTCGTCTGTCTAATTCCTCATCTATCTTTCCGTCCCTAGTAAATAAGCTACCAAGGTATACGAACTTATCAACTTGTTCAATTCTCTTATCATTTAATAAAATATTGCATAGTGTTTTCTGTCGCTTTCCTTCAAACACCATAGTTTTTGTTTTATTTGCGTTAATTTTGAGGCCCATGCTCTTCATGCTTGCATCTAGTTTATTCAACATTCTTTGTAAGTCTTCGATAGACTCTGCCATAACAACCTTATCATCTGCGAACGCTAACCAACGTACCCTTACTGTTTGGAGATCCACACCCTCTTCGTCGAAGAGAGCCATTCTTAAACACTTGCCCATAAATAATATAAATAACCATGAAGACAAAACGCATCCTTGTCTAACTCCTTGAATAATATCGAAACAGTCACTCAGTTTCCCATTCACTCTTACACTTGCTTTGCTACCTGTATATATTGTTTTTATAGCTTGTAGGTGCCATCCATTAACTCCATACTCTTTTAGGACTTCCCAAAGTTTACTTCTATCTGCCTTGTCAAAAGCTTTTTCTAGGTCAACAAATGCACAGAAAACTTTTTTTCCTACTCTCAAACTTTTTTCTGTTATTTGCCTTAAGCTAAATATTTGATCCGTACATGACCTTCCTGGCATAAACACACTTTGGACTTCCAAAATCTTTGCTTCTGTTATTTTCATTACCTTACGAATAAGTATTTTTGAATATATTTTACTTACGGTGCTTAATAAGCTGATCCCTCTGTAATTATTGCACTCGCTTTTATCTCCCTTTCTCTTGTATATTGGTACGATAATCGCTTTTTTCCAATCGTCTGGGACGTCTCCCATCTCGAAAAATAAATTTATCAATTCGCACAGTCTATGTGGTATGCACGCGCCACCGTGTTTAAGCATTTCAGCGTTGATACCGTCTACCCCGGCAGCCTTACCGTTTTTCAAGTTCTTAATTATATCTCTAACCTCAGTGACACAGACTTTCTGAATTGAGTTTTCCATCGGATCGTGTTCAACATCGCAGTTGTGGTGTCCTATAGCTTCATCTCCGAATTGTCTCCTAAAATAGTCTCTGAAAGCCTCTAGTATTCCGTCTGTATTATATACCATTTCCCCCCTACTATTTCTCATGTTGACAATTTGTGTACTTTCGTTTCCTTTCATTTTTTTATAAAGTAGTTTCCTGCTTTCTTCAAAGTAGTTTTGTATTTTTATCTCTTCTTCTGCTCTAATTGTGTCTTTACTTTCTTTAACTAATCGTTTAAGTATCTTGTTTTCGGGTCTATAATCATTTCTACGTCTATTTCTTTCTTCATTGCTAAGACCTGCGATGTTCAAAGTTCTCTTGTACGTTTCTCTTTTTAGGCCAGTCAACGAAGGATTTTAAATGGAAATAATTTATAACAATGAACTTAGTTGTCAGGAAGCTTCCTTGGGGGTCTTAAAACACCTCCCAAAATTCAGTAAATTTGGGGGGGGGGGTGCGCTCGAGCCGCCATCTTCCAATATGGCGGATGATTTAATGTTTTTAGATTTTCCTTGGAAACGGCTGTTTTTAGAGCAAAAATAGTCACATAATAAAACACTCTAAATTTTATTCTGAATAAAAAAGATTATATAAAATATTGCCGTAAAGTGAATAGTTTGCCCGAAAAATTGAAAAGATTGAACATTTAAGGAAGTTGATTATTCTTGCATTTATCAGCGATTTCCTCAGTGAAAACGAGTGCAGTTTATTGTTTCGTGCTTGGTTAAAGGTAAGCTACCGCGCAATATCGATAATTTCGTTGTAGCTATATTATTTATTTAATACTGAAAATTATTTTGATCATTTTCAACGCTTAATTTGAAGAAGTTGTTCTCATTTCTCGAAGTAGGGACCTTGTCATTTACCTTTCCTTATGTCTTAACAACGCATCTGCAAATTTTAGAAATTTTAAATTAATTTTTTGATATTAAAAACCGCCTTTTTTTGAACCTGTGTCAAAACTCTCGGAAAATCCGAGTTGAGCCTGGGGGGTGACGTAACAACGATGTATTTACTGCAGGCCCACCTTTTTTCTTCAAACGGTAGAAAACATAATGCACCCATCGTAAATAATCTCAACTCCTTCCATATGCCTGGGACCCTTCGAACTGCATTTCCCAGGGCATGAGGCGACCACGGTCATGTGGCCACAGGCGACTATCGGCGTCCCTCTTCCGCCAAAGCAAATACGCGAGGGCAAGCGAGAGAGTAACGGGCTTGTTAGTTCAGTCAAGCACAGTCGTTTCTATTTTTGTAAGAGAACCTTTCTTTTCCCGCTAACATTTCACGTCTATGAAACGCGTTTTTTGTATCAGAAAAAAATCATATAACTACTGATTTTTGCATGAAGCATTCCAAAGATGCGGCAATGATCGTAATAAAATTCAGTAATGATCGGATTAATTTTAAGCTTATAATCAAGCTCTGAAGCGAATTTAAACCTTTTGTTCGACACGCCTCGAAAATACTTCTGGCTTGACATCGACTGTTGTTTATATAGAAAGTCATTTGTAAAATAATAATTTAGAAGATAATCTAACAAGAAAAGAAAATTATTAAACATTCTTTTGAAATTAATAGAATTTTTCGTTCAACTTTTAGAAATTTCGCAAATTATAAAAAATCATGTTAAAATATTCTAGACTCTTTTAACAATTTTCGAAATCTTTTAAAATATTTTAAAGTATTCTTTGTAAATAATATTCCAAAATAAAAAATGGTTTTTAATTTTCCTAGGAAACTAACGAAAATGTTTTATTCTTTTGAAGCCTTTCTTAATTTTTAAAAAGTTTCTCATTTTTTTTAAATCTGCAAAAATCGACATTTTATTTTAAATTAGGCTGTGGCTATTTGCACCGAAATTTCGGTTTGACTAGCCAAATTTTGTTGGAACAAACTTCGTTGAAATTATATGAAATCATTTCAAGTTTTCAATTAATTTTCAATCTTTTCAAAACTTCCAAACACTTATTAAAATTACTCAAGTTTCGTCTAGAAATAATTAGGGTCCAATTGCTATTTAAACATCTAAATTGAAACATTTCACTTAGACGCTAAAACTTTCTTTTTAAAAAACAATCAAAATAGTAACGTTCAAAGCTCAAAAGATATTCGAAATTTTAACGATTTAAGTTTTCCCATGTAAAACAATTCAATTTCAAATTGTTTATTTTTAAATTTTCGGTTTTGAGTTATTCGGCTTGAATAAACCGTCAAATATTGATAAATATAAAATAATTATTATTGCTTGTAATAAAAAAATTTTAAATAGCATGAATTAATATTTTACTCTGAGCCAATATTTTTAATTTAGTGAAAGCGTTTAGTTACAAAATACATTTTTCCGAAGTAATTTTTTAATTAAAAATAGTAAATATATAGTAATAGTAATAATAGTAATAATAATAAGCTTAATTTTAATCCGATTATTACTGAATTTTAATACGATCATTGCAGCACCTTTGGAATGCTTCATGCAAATATCAGTAATTATATGATTTTTTCTGATACAAAAAACGCGTTTCATAGACGTGAAATGTTAGCGGGAGAAGAACGGAGATACAAAAATGGTTATTTTATTATCTTCCCCTTGAAGTATTAATCTGAATTATTTCATGGAATGTTAATAATTTTCTGTTCTTGTTAGATTATTCTCTTACAAAAATAGAAACGACTGTGCTTGACTGTACTAACAAGCCCGTTACTCTCTCGCTTGCCCACGCGTATTTGCTTTGGCGGAAGAGGGACGCCGATAGTCGCCTGTGGCCACATGACCGTGGTCGCTTCATGCCCTGGGAAATGCAGTTCGAAGGGTCCCAGGCATATAGAAGGAGTTGAGATTATTTACGATGGGTGCATTATGTTTTCTACCGTTTGAAGAAAAAAGTGGGCCTGCAGTAAATACATCGTTATTACTTCGCCGCCCAGGCTCAACTCGGATTTTCCGAGAGTTTTGACACAGGTTCAAAAAAGGCTGTTTTTAATATCAAAAAATTAATTTAAAATTTCGAAAATTTTCAGATGCGTTGTTAAGATATAAGGAAATGTAAATGACAAAGTCCCTATTTCGAGAAATGAAAACAACTTCTTCAAATTAAGCGTTGAAAATGATCAAAATAATTTTCAGTATTGAATAAATAATATAGCTACAACGAAATTATCGATATTGCACGGTAGTTTACCTTTAGCCAAGCTCGAAACAATAAACTGCACTCGTTTTCACTAAGGAAATCGCTGATAAATGCAAGAATAATGAACTTCCAAAAATGTTCAATCTTTTCAATTACTAGTGCTAAACGAAACCTCAACTTTCGTTTTGGGATCGTTCGAAGTACGAAACCTAAAAGAGCAAAACATTGGGCGCACACGAACTCCGCACGCGGTCAACCACCCTCCGAATACAAATCCTGAATTCCGCTCGGGTCTAAGTAGGTAGTTTTGATGAGCGCGAACTCCGCTCAAGGGGTTTAAAAATGCCCCTCCCATTAGAATATATTTCAAATAACGTTTCGAAAATTTGTTAGATTTTAACATATTCTGTCACAGCGTGTTAGGTATTTTTACTTCAACCATCACCTAACTTCACTTCATCGGTAAAAGCTGAGGGGAAAACAATGGACCAAGTGCATAGAACAAAACTTTATTTCTGTAATATCTTTGTAATTAATAATAATTATCATCATTTTATTATGTCCCTATATAGTTCTTAACATATTAAAACTATTTTTTTAAGACACTTATATGGAAAAAATTAAGTTTTACGAAGATTAGCGGGTGTTTAAAGTGAAAATAGTTCATTCATTTTTAAACAAAATTTTCATATTTTATTTATGAATTCAAATTATAAAGTATATATTTATTTATATAAGGCATGTATATATACATTATAGTCTATAAAGAGAACGGTGACAACGATTGACTCTACTGTCTCTCTCTTTTCCTTCTTTTTATTACTTTGTTCTATAATTGTAATGAGCCGATCACACTGATTTTTGAAAACATATTTTTTGGAGTTTCGTTTTTAAAGGTTTCTTCTAAATTCAATAAATAAAAGCACAAAACCATACAGTGCTGTCATTGTTTAAAGTTCGGATCTGTTTCAACTCTATTTATAAAAATGTATGCACAGTAAAAAAAAAGTGTTCAAAATGATACCGAAATCAATTTCATTTTGATATGCAACAACAATGATACCGAATTCAAGAGATTTGGATCGGCCAGAGTGAATGATCGACATTTGAGATCATAATGATCTGATTTGGGATCATGTATAAAGTCAAACCAAGATGGCTGACGTTCTTAAAGTACTTTAGCTTATATGCAAGATTTTCATGGTTTCTGATCGTTCAGTGCAATGAAAAAGTTGAAAAAATAATGAAATCTAATATTAGAAAATATCACCTGTTATGTGTAGTGGTCACTTACGTGCAGCAGATACAATTTTTAGGTTATGTCATTATCACACCAGCGCCAAAAACTGGCGGCCATTTTGCTTAGTCTAATAAATAAACCAAAAAATAAGATCAAATAGACATGAATGGACAGAGCATTATGATCTCGAGAGTCAAATGATCGTTGCAGCAAAATGCTCTGCAACAAAATTGATCCTTTTTTTACTGTGTGGTGCCGAGTAAAAATTCATTAAGTTAGATTACAATTGTTTAAGACATTTCGGCACACGATGCTGTCCCTCTTTAGTTAATTATTCAGACAATATATTTACACATATAGTTTAATAGTTAATAATCTGGTTAACATGACAGTTGTCAGTTTTGAGAAACATACCTTTGGCCAACTTTTTTGGTATTCTAATTGATAAACAATTCTTAGACATAATTTTTAATTTCTTTGGTATTAGCATTAAATAAAATTTTTAGTTATTAAAGAATGATTACAAAAAAATATTTTAATCTGTTATTATTACAGTCAATTTATAATTACCTCTGCTTATAAAATAGTCAATGTAAAATCTATTTAGTATTAAAACAACTAATATTTATAGTGGTTTTCTGTAATAACTCTTCAATAATTAATAAATAGAGAATTATCTAAAAAATATATCTCAATTTTTTATTAAAAATGTTTAAAAATATCAATTTTGCTTAATTCTATGTATCTCTTCAACTTACTAAAATTATTTCTAATATGTCGTGATCTTGTCAACATGAAAAATGTTGCTTTGAAATCTTTTATGTTATGTTTCGAAACTTCAGGAAATCATTTAAAATCATGAATTATTTTTGAAAAAAGTCACATTTTTAACAAAACAGTTCAATTTTCAACAAAAAAAGACTATCTTTCGACTAATTGCACTTTTGACCGAAAATACGACATTTTCCTCCACAAAGTGTTAGAACTTTAGATTTTATACGTGTAAATCTTGGAACATTTGAATAACAAATCTAGAACTTTAATTTTAAAAGTTTAAGATTAAAAATGATTACACTTTGAGTGTTTTAATTTGTAGATTAATTTTTGCAACTTCAAATGACAACGTTTGTGTCTTCTGGAATCTATAAATTTTAGGAACCGTGATCAAATCATTCTTAATTGTTCAATTTTCATTTGCAGTCAAAAAGTTTTTCTTTTTCGACCTAGGATTTCTGTAAATTCGTGTAGATTCTTCAGTTGTACTTTTTTGTAAATTCTGACAGAAAATACAATAAAACGCAATATACAGTAAAATACAAAAAAAGTAAATAATTCGTCCTAATAATAGAAAACAGTTGTACTTTCCTATAATTTTTATTATAGTTTACGGTATTTATCTGTGAATTCCTGTAAAAATGGTTTTAATTTTTTGTGAATTTTTGTAAAAAAATGTCCACCAGGGCAATACATGAATTTTATGCAATTTTTCTCCCCGCAGAATCGAATTTTTTTTGGATAAAATTCTGTTTAGAAAACCAATTTCCAATGGATGTCGATGTTTTTTATCGACCGTAAGGCTTCCAAGTATAAAGAGTCAGTGAACAAAAAATGTTTGAATAATTAACTATAGTCTTATCCATTAGTATAGTATCATTACAAAGAGTAATTTAAAATGTAGTTTTAGTAGATTTTGCTAAGAAAATAGAATCGGTGCTTGGAAAAATGATGAAGATGTGTAATTATTTATAAAAAGTTTTTTTGTTGTTATATAAAAAATTGTTAATTAGTCAAAATGAATTGCAATTTAAAAAAAAATTCTCTACATGTGTAGCAAGGTAGAAGAAGAGGATCACTCAAATCTAAGTAGGCGGAGTTCTTGTGTGCGCACCTAAATGGTAACGCGAGCGGAATTCAGGAAGAAAATAAAGATCGCCCGAAAGCTTGCAGGTAAAATCCTAACCGTGAGCGGAATTCGTGTGCACCGAAAACATTTGGATCTCAGTTTTTGCTTAAAATCAGGCAGGCTCTCCCTTAGCGATAAAATTTGTTATATTGTAAATCACGCAAGACGTTTTTTCCCGATATAAGACAACAAAAAATGGAATTTGGACATCTACGTTGAAAATAAAAAATCAGATTAATTTCTTATCCATAAAATTAATTCGCTACAAAAAACATTTAGTTTTCAACCAACAATGATATCATTAAAATTTCCTTTAAAGACAATAATTTTTAACAAACAAACAAAAAATAAAGAAAATAGTTGAATCCTCAATAAACAAGATAAGATTTTAACAAAGAAAATTAATTTTCCATCAAAAAGACGAATTTTCAAATAAAAAAATTAATTTACGATTACAAATATAGTTTTTCATCCTAAAATTGTACAGTTAAATTTTTAATGAATTTTTAATAAAATAGTTGAATCCTCAATCATAAAGATCAATTTTCAAACAAATAGTGGAGTTTTCAACAAAAAAAGATACATTTTATACTAAAAATATAAATATATAGAACCAGTAATAGGATTATTTTTTTGGAGTTAAAAAAATGGATATTTAACCACAAACAATTAAATTTTCAATAAATTAGTTGAAACTTTACTAAAATAGATGAATTTGATAATACATAGTTTAACATTCAAACAGATGATTTTTTAACCAAGAAGATTAATTTTATATGAAATAGACGATGTTTGAAAAAAAAAATTAAATTTTCAACCCAAAATAATCAATTTTTAATTCAAAGTTTCAGTGTTCAACCAAAAGTGGGATAGTTAAATTTTCAGTTCGAGAATTTAATTTTTAACAAAAAAAGGAGTGTGTAACTTAGTAATTTTATTCTTAATCACTTAATCAATTTTTAATTTCAAATATCAATTCTCTACGAAAAATGGTACAATCCAATTTTATCTTACATAAATTAATTTTTGACTAACTATAAAGGAAATTTCAACAAAATAGTTGAATTCTAAATCAAAAAGATGAATTTTCGAGAAAGAAGTTTTATATTTCTAACAAAAAACACAAATTTTCAACAAAATACATGCATTTTCAAACAAATAATTCCACTTTTAACTAAAAAAGATCAAGTTTCAATAAAAAATATCAAATTTTAAACAAAAATAGAAGAATGCAGTTTTTAGTATATAAAAGTTAATATTCATTCAAAAAAATTAAAATTTCTATAGATTATTTCAAATTTCAACCAAAGCAGACAAATTTAATACCAAACAGAAGAAGTTTTAACAAAAAAGATGAATTTTTTACCAAGAAGATTTATTTTCTATTAAGAGGGCTGTATACCAGCGTGGGAACTCTGAGTGGAGTGTTGAGTTGAATATTTTCAGAAAAAAGGGTGCATACTAAAAAAATGTTTGAAAAAAATTGACTGGGAGAAAGTCATAATCAGGGGACCGTCACCCTTGGTCAGGCATGGTCTGGAAACATGCGGCGGGTGGTATTTGGTCGAGCGTATGGTTTTTGGCTTCGCAAGATCCTCCCATTGTTAGAAATTAGACAGGGCGTATAAAAATCCGAATTTGATAAATTCAATTTTAATATACTGTATCAGCCTCGTTATATTATTATGAGTAAAACAAAACAAGATTGATAAAAATCGGTCAATATTTTCCATCTCAGTTTATCTTTAAAGATTTATCTACCTGAATTGCTAACGAATCCAGGCATTTCACAGAATTCATAATTGCTAACAATAAATTCTTATTAATAATCCGCAAAGAGTCGATATAAAGTTTGAAATTTTGAAAATGCTCTATTTCAATTTTCGTCTCATCGAAACATTAGATGGAGATAATTTTAAAATAAACTTGATATCAAGTAAAAAATTAGATTGCAATATCTATTGCAAAAGTATGGTAAGTTTGACCAAGTCTATTTTTAATATCATTATCAATTCTAAAAATTTGACAATTATTCCTTCTACCTTACTTAGTTACGAATCTACACGTATCATATAATTGATAATTGTCGATAGTTAGTAGAATAGGACCACTATGGGGAATTTGGAGTGGGGGAAGAGGGAGGAGTCTGTAGTATGGGGAATTCGGAGTGGGGTTGGGGGAGGAGTCTGTACTATGGGGAATTTGGAGTGGGGGGAGAAGGAGGAGTCTGTACTATGGGGTTCGAGGTTTCCACTCGGCTGCAACTCAAATCCCGTGAAAAGTTGGTTTGTGCAGGAGTTATTCAGAGAATAGAGTGAAGCCATTATTAAGTGATTAACAGGCTTGCGTGCGATCTCGCCAACAGGAACTCCAGGTAAACGGTGTTTTAAGGCAGACCGTACACCTGCTGTGTCCATTGAGACTATATATGAATCCATAACTGCAGCGACGTCGATATCAGTAGTAGCAGCGTTGGGTGTTTTGTTGTCAGACATGGTATCCTGTAAGATCTCAGGATTGAAACTAGACTGAATCCTGAGTCGAGCTCCCACCCGCTTTTATACATCATTGGACCTTTGTTTCTCCTCACCATTTGTGACGATGACTCATACCCGATAAACCGGTTTCTCCCACTCGTCGAAAGAATTATCATGGTAAAATTTTAAAAAATTGTCACAAAAGTCGTAAAAAGAATAGAGTGCTCTTTGAAGTTTATTTATTCGGGGAAAACCTATACATTTTAAAAAGGTTTCTAAATTCTTTTTAAAGTACCTGAGTTTGCTCTTCTCAAGAGAAAAGGGTCAGTTTAACTGTCACTGAAAGGGTCAATTTATGTACTTTTTAAGGGAAGAGTATGTTTGAAAATGTAATAAATAATAAGGCATGTCTACGATGAAAAAAATTGTCTTCAAAAGCGCAGGTGCCAGCCATAAATTAGAAAATCGAAGATCTTGCTGGTAAAATATAGTACCCTGAACTAATATTTAAAAGTTTCAGAAGTTCATACTTTAAAATGAGATTTGTAGCTAAGAACACGTGTACTGGAAGGAAAACCTTTTTTCCAAGGAATTTTGCGTGTCAATCGGATTACACCATAACCATTTTTTTTCGTAGACTCTATCTGCAATACCCTTCAAAACCAGTGACATGTATAACTAAGCGTAACGAATATTTAAAAGATTTCCGAGTTTACATAGTTCTGTAAAATATTGACGTAATGTCTCTTTCCTACAGCAAGGTTTGAGTTTAAAAGGTACCAGGAATTTTTTATACTTGGTCGTAAATTTGTTTCTTTGTCTAGATACAGAATAACCCAATGGATTGTTAAGTGGAAATCAGCGTGTCCTTATAAAAACTTGGCGACGAACCACTTTGAAGCCCATCACGGTTATCAACTGTCGAAGTTGCGACTAGTTGTACCTGTCTTTTCGGTAAATCTTTACGATTTTGACAGGTTTTTTTCACAATTTCCTAGAAATTCTACTCATGTCAAGGCGGGTCTGGAGTTTTCTAGAAGAATGGGGGTGGGCAATAGGGCAGGGATGTATTTTCGTCTTCCATAAATACTGTTGATCACGTCCTAGCATCTTCATCATCGGAATTCAGTGAATCAGATGTCGATTAAGAGGCGAGTACTGTGGAAATTGAAGAGCAGAGTCTATCCACTAACGGGGAATATTCACTTGACTTAAGTAGCAGACATGACGGTGAGGCCGATGTGATGGATGACCATAATAATGATGTCAAGAACGAAAATGAGAACGTGATAGATGATTACGATGGGGATGGTTGTCAGATGACTAGAGATGAACATATGAGGGAAGATCATCTGGATGTGAATAGTAAGTTTGAGAAGGTTTACAATCTTTCTCAAATGTTACATTCATTCCTCAGTTTATTATTATTATTATTATTATTATTGTTGTTATTATTATTAAAAGACAAATTTCAGTTTAGTGATTTTTACAAAAGTTTTAAAATCACTAGAATTGGTTGTTATATATTTTAAATATGCTTTTCACCTATTGAAATTAAAGCAGACTAAAAAAAATATAATTACGAAAGGAAAACTTTTTTCACATAAGACTGAATATTTTTTCAAAGTTTAAAAAGTATAGGAAATAGTGGTCGTTCATTTCGTCACCTGTTGCTGACAACTGGAACTAGAATGAATAGGTACACTTTGTATGGTGTATTTTAATTTTTGGTATAAAAGTGTTTTTACGATTGTTTTATAAAGTGTGAAACAGTGATTAAATACAAGAAACAAATATTCATAAAAAACAAAGCGTTTTAGATAGAATCTCCATTCTATACAGTGAAAACACCCATTTTTCAACAACAACAAAAATGTAATTTTCGATGCATTGTGAGATTGAATAACCTTTAATTAATGTATGTAGTGACAAATTTTAACTAGTTTATGCAGAAAATACAATTAATAAGTGAATAGAAGTGAAATACGAATTCTAACGTAACTTTTAGATCATATTTTTAAATAGCAAATATTTCATGCATAAATTAATAAAAATTTACTTTGAGGTCATTTTTTCTTCAAAATAAGTTCATTTAAGTTTAATATCTAATGAAAAAATCACAATAAATAACACAATAATGTTTTTATTCAGAAAAATATTTCTATTGATAATGTGACGTATCGCATTCATTTTTTAACTTTAACTTTAATATAATTAAATTTCTAAAGTCTATTTTTTGTTTTTCATTGAGAAAAATGGTTGATGCAATGTCACTTTTTTCATTATCATAATTGTATTTTATTTTCTTTTAATTTAAAAATGGTTTTTATTATGTCACGTTCGCAAATACATGTAATTTTCAGAAGTTATAATCAAAATTAAATATTTAATTACATGGTCACATTATTAATCAGTAAAGATTGATTTACGAGTAAATAAATATGTTTTGGTACTTTAATTATAATAAAGTACCAAAGTGCTCTGCAAACAAAATTTTTTTCGAATTGTAATTTTCGAAAAAATTCTATGTAAAATATATCATTTGACTGAAATAAACTTTAAAAATATAATTTGGATATTCATGGATAACTTAAAAATATTTATTTTACGGAGCACTGTTTTTTATTATTAAAAAACATTGCGTTGCTTTAGTTTGCCCCAGTTCTGTTTTCCATTTTTCCAAGAATCACAATTTTAATGGAATCATTTTTTTCTTTACAGAAGATAACGAGAGGGAAAACAGTGTTCAGGCGCATCATACAACTGATTATGTTGAAATTAAAATGGAAGCGGAGAACAGTGAAGAAGGTAATTGTGACTTATAAATTTGTCCTTGTTTTTAAAACGATGTTCGTACACTTTTAAAAATTATTCTTTTAATTATTCAAAATTTTTTTGTAGAAACCGAAATGAAAGAAGAAACAGAGGAAGAGGTGAATGAAGATGCCGAGGACGCGTATGGGGAGGATATTGATGTTGAGACTTGTGAGGACGAGGATACGGAGGAGATTGACGTTGAGGCTTGCGATGAGAACGAGATAGAGGTGGATGAGAGGAGTGCATCCATGGACGAGATTTACCACACAC
>NC_046658.1:29678020-29683441 GCF_010883055.1 Belonocnema kinseyi
ATTCAAAGTAATGAAGAGTTCAAACTAGATAATTCCTTTGTTATTACTTTAAATACAGTGAAAGGTATACGTGGTGCTAATCAAAAGGCACTGACACACGAGAATATTAAGAAAAGGTCAATTTTGAAAATCCAAAATAGTGATAATCTATGTCTTCAGCGTTCTATAGTGACTGCATGTATATACAAAGAGCGGGGTACAATTCGCAGCGGGTAGTTACATACACAATGGGAAAGAGGTTATCGAAGGAAAAATTACAGCGTGAACTAGATAATGAGCTAGTTCGTAAGATGGGTGTGACGATCCCTGAATCCGGTTGCGGAATATTTGAGCTGAAGATTATTCAAAATTACCTCCTGCGTAAAAGAATCGCGTTAGTTACTTTTGATTTTAGTAATTTTGGCATGGGTAAGACTCCACCTCTACATGACGGAACCACGTTGATTACAGATATAGGGCAAACGGTTCGATATAGTGTTTATATAATGTTCTATCCAAATAAGAATCACTTTGAGCCAATTTTATGTTTACAAGCAGCCGGTGGAACAAGCGTGTGTGCTGCTTTACAGATTTGTAAAACATGTTTGAAGGTGGTAAATTTTTCTAAAACTAAAGACCATTAATGCGGGACATTTTACTGTAAAAACTGTAAATGCATACGTGATTATAACCACGAATGTTACATGGCCCCAGATAAGGAGCGTCTCTCTAATTCCTCGAAGTGAATCAGATTTGTATTTTATGATTTAGAAGCACGTCAAACGAAAACGCTTCCTAGGGATAATTCGGTAAACATACATGAGCCGAATCTCTGTGTAGTTCAGAAAGTCTGCTCTGACTGTTTACTGAATGAAAATATGAAAATTTGCATTGCACACAATGCAAAAGGGTTTGACCTACAATTTATTCTTAGATACCTAGTAGAGGTTAAAGGTGCCAGAATCCGTCCAAAAGTAATATTGAATGGTACTAAAATCATGCACATGCAGGTCGGGGAACTTAACTTCGTAGATAGCTTGAACTACATACCTATGCCTTTAAGTGCTCTCCCCGAAGCATTTGGTGTCACTGGTGAGCATTTAAAGAAAGGCACATTCCCAAATTTTTTTAGTAGACCAGAAAATGATTTGTATATAGGTCCCTTGCCACCACTTGAGGATTACCCTACAGATACCATGAGTATCGGGGCTCGCAAAGAATTTTACGAGTGGTACGATGTATGTAAAAATGACTATGTTTTTGATTTTACAAACGAAATGCTAGATTATTGTGTGAGCGATGTGACAATACTTCGACGCGCCTGTCTCGCATATAGAACGATTTTTTTTTAAATTTGGTAATGTGTGTCCTTTTACTGAATGCACTACCATTGATTCTGCTTGCTCAAGAATCTACCGCAAGAATTTCCTTCTCCCTGAAATCATAGGTATTATACCGAATGGTGGATACAGACGAGCAAATAAACAGTCTGTAAAAGCCATTGAATGGCTTATGGAATGGGTGTGTGGTTTGCCATAAGTTAAATCGCGATGAGAAATTAAAATCCGGGGATAAAATTGATATGCGTTATGAGAACACTCGCATCACGAGTGAAAAAATTCGAAAAGCCGGTTACGTACTAACCGAAATATGGGAGTGTAAATATGATAAATTAAAAAAAAATTCCCCCGGTATGAACAGTATTTTGAAAATCATCCCTTACTCCACTAGGATGCGTTAAATCCTCGTGAAGCGTTTTTCGGAGGACGTATAGGAAATACAGTGTGTTATTATAAAATTAAAAATAATGAAAAAATCCGATACATCGATGTTTGCTCTTTATATCCATTTATATCGAAAATGGGGAAATTTTCTGTGGGTCACTCGAAAATTTATGTTGGCGATGAGGAGTGTAGAGGCCTAGCTGGTCCAAATTACATGAATTTGCATCAAATTGACGGATTAATCAAATGCCGTTTGCTTCCTCCAAGACATTTATTTCATTACACAATACGATACGAAAACACGTACAGGTGGGCTATTCGCGGGTAGTATAAACACCTTTTTAAAAATTAAACAGGAGGCTAGTGACTGGCCAAGCGAGTGCGTTGACGAAGAGTCAAAACAAGATTATCTTCGTAAGTATGATGAAATTGAGGGGATAGAGTTAGATCCTGAACAGATTTAAAAAAACCCTGGTTTACGTACCGTTGCAAAACTTTGTCTCAACTCCTCTTGGGGTAAATTCGGACAAAGAGAGAATTTACCGAAAATGTGTGTAATATTGATGATGTTTGGGAAATTGACCTAGCAGACTTGAGATCTTTGAAAAGGATCAATGATCATTTTTTATATCTATTGGTTGTCATTGACGTTTTGAACAAGTTTTTCTGGGTTAAAACACTTCAAAGTAAAACTGCATCTGAGTTTAAAAAAGCATTTGAACGAATTCTTCATAGAACCGGTGGTAGAATACCAGTTTACCTACAGACTGATAAGGGAAAGGAATTTATTGGTAAAGTTTTTCAAAAATTCTTGTCAGATCTTGAAATACAATTTCATGTTACACGAGATCCTAGTATAAAGGCTGCCATTGCTGAACGTTTCAATCGTACGCTCAAGGAGCGTATGTGGGGGTACTTCACACACCGTAATACTCATCGATACATTGATGTTCTCTAACCAATGGTACATGCATACAATAATGCTCGTCATTCAAGGATACGTATAGCGCCATCTACAGTAAATCTCCAAAATGCTGCTGTAGCTTGTGCAAATATAAAGCAAAAATTTGTAAAAGAAACCGTCCGTAAAAAAGTATCTGAATACAGTGTGGATGTTATTGTACGCATTAGTCGTGCTAGAGATATCTTTGCAAAAGGATATGGAGCTGGCTGGACAGAGGTGCTGTTTGTTATTAAAAGGGTTATCACCTGGAAAAAACATGCACCTATCTTATACGAATTGAGAGATTTAGCTGGAGAGAATATTGATGGAATTGTTTACGAACAAGAATTGGCTGATGTTAAAAATAAGCATGTAGAAAACGATGAATTTATTGTTGAAAAGGTGATTTAAACAAAGGGTCGCGGAGCTAAGAAACAGCTTCTTGTAAAGTGGGTTGGGTACCCTGACAAATTCAACTTGTGGATACCAGCTACAGAGCTAAACACTCTACAATGAATGACGAGGACCAGTTTTATCTCATTCTACCAAGTGATAGTAGTATAAAGTATTTTTCACAGAATACAATCACCCAATTTGTCACTCAACTTCCACATGAAATTAGACTTCATGGTCGCTGGGTGGTGGGACTCACAGAGATTCAGTTTCCACGATCATTTCTATATGTGAGAGGTGAATCCAGCATGGAAAATCGTATCTCAATTGTACCAAAATCAATCGTAGAGAAAATGGGTCTCATTAAAAAATCTACCATTGAAAGTGTTCGAGTAAACGAGTCTGGTCGTGTCGATTTAGCCATATCGGAAAATTCTGACCAACCGCGCGAGAATAATATCATTTCAGCTAATGAAGGTTTTAAACTGGAACTGTTTAAAGGAAAGTGGAAACGCCTACCATTTCTCACAGGTGCGGCAAGAGTTGTTGGAAAAGAAACAATGCGCCATGGAATGAATGTTCTTGATGATGTGGATCGTAACATACCATTGAAAAGACTGTGAAAACACGACTCAATGAGGCTGGAAAGGAATTGAAAAGACGAGCAATGGAAAAAGTGGAAAGCCTCATGAACGGATCGGGATATAAATTGAGTGGGAAGAGGAATAATCTTCAGTCGCTCGGCGTTCACAGCGTGTTGAACATCGCGGGAAAATCTCGTAGAAGAAAAAAAGGGTGGGAAAATCAGAAGAGAAAGAAGAAAACGGTAGTCAAGAGAAAGAAAAGTCAAAAATCTAAAAGAAGAGCACGTCCAAAAAGTGCAAAAAGATCAGTAATTGACATTTTTGGAAACAAGTAAAAGGGTCATTTTTACACTCACACTCGTGCGAGTGCATGAAATCGGAATTAGATCTCTTTTCACTACCTCCAACACAAACGTCCATAGAGGCTCTTAATGGGTGCACTATAAGCTAGTTTTATCTCTCACAGATAAGTCGCCCATCGGGTTTATAATTCCAGGTCAGGGGGATGAGTACATTGATTTTGCACATACACTTCTAAGTGTAAGAGTCAAATTAATGACTCTTAAAAAAACTGCAGAAAATACTTCGAGTGTAGAATCCGTTAGTCCTGTCAACAATTTACTGCATTCCATGTTTAACCAGTTGGATGTATACTTTAATCAGAAGCCTGTCTCGCCACCAAATAATGCACATGCATACAGAGCGTATATTGAATCTCGGCTCAACTATGGGCCAGTAGCGAAAAAAAGTCATCTCACATCAGCATTATGGCTTGACGATACAGCAGGTAAAATGGATGACATCACAACACAGAACCAGGGTCTCGTCGATCGACGACTTATACTGGGTGAAGGAGGAAAAATTGATCTGATTGGTCATTTGCACAGTGATGTTTTTAATCAGGATAAATTCCTCTTGAATGGTGTTGAACTTAGAGTTCGACTGGTGTGTTCTAAGGATGCTGTTTGTCTTGTGGATCCTACTCATCGGGCTTATCTTCATATTGAAGAAGCATTTCTTCTTATTCGACGTGCAAAAACCAACCCTGGAATTCTGCTTGCATACGCAAAAGCTCTTTCTCAAGGTACGGCCAAGTACCTGAAACTGTGTCATTGGCTTCGAAAACAATGACAGGAAGAAATTCTTTGTAAACTGTCCAACACAAAGTCTAAGTACGGAAAAACAATAATTTCTAGGAATTCAGTTCCAGATGGTGCTGAGGTCAAAACTGAATCTTTAGATAAGACAACTGATTTTAAGCCTTGTCCTTATGAGATTGTTAACATTAAATATGAACAGTCTAGAGATATTTCAGGTAATTCATATTTTACGAGTACCCACGATTGGTGTATACCCGGCAGATCAAATTCCCAAAACTTGGACAAGACCGGTTGCAATAGTGGTTAACACTGATGACCACACTTAGCCTGGTTCCCACTGGATCGGAATCCATATCGACGGAACCGGAAGAGGAAGCTACTTTGACAGTTACGGGGTACCACCTCTTATTCCTCAACATGTTTATCGTCTACGTAGAAACTCCAGCCTCTACAGATGGAGCACCAAACAACTGCAGAGTACCTCTTCAGATGTATGCGGTCAGTTTTGTGTCATGTTTCTTTATCATATGTAATGGTGGTCAACTTTCACAAAAGACTTTTAGACAATTATAAACTCAAAATGGTTAAAGATCCGGGTTCTAAACAAGGCGGTAGATGCGTTTGCTCACTACGAAATAAAAATCGGTTTAACTCGTGTGTACAATCATGTTCGTCGAAACTCGCTACTTTGTACCTTT
>NC_046658.1:29683541-29692462 GCF_010883055.1 Belonocnema kinseyi
AAATGGCTCGGTGGACAGAGATTTCCAGACAACGAAGACGTCATCGCCTCTGTAAGTGCTTATTTTGAGGAACTTCCGAAAACGCACTTTTCTGAAGGATTACAAAAACTTGAAAAGCGATTGACCACGTGTTTAGAGCTCCAAGGAGATTATGTTGAAAAATAAAAAAAATTTACCCAAAAAAAATTGTTTTTATACTTCATTCTAAGGACTTATTGAACTACCCTCGTACAATCACTCTCCCACTCCAAATTCCCCATAGTAGAATAACCCCCACTCCAAATTCCCAATAGTACAGGCCCCTCCCCAACTCCAAATTTTCCATAGTACAGACCCCTCCCCTCTCCCCTACTCCAAATTCTCCATAGAACAGACCAACCCCACTCCAAATTCCCCATAGTACAGGCTCCTCCCCTTACCCCCACTACAAATTCCCCAAAGTGGTCCTATTCTACTATAGTTGTTTCAACTTAACCCAGGTGGAAATACACTACTGGCGCAGTTCTGATCTAGTACAGATTGATGGAGTCGCAGCACTGGGAATCTGTACTGGGCCAGTACTGTCTGGTAACGCTTCATAGTACTGCCCGGCGGTACTGGCGAGCCGCTACACATCAGTGCTCCTTCTGTACTGGCAAACCACTGGCGTACGTTTTCGTACGTTTTTCATCATGGATTTAGCCTATTCATTTTCTCTATTTTAGAAATAATCATCACAAGCCGACATTTGCTGTAATTAGAAATTTATTTCTGAAACATTGCTGCGTTAGGATAACGAATTGTTTAAATTCTATAGCATTGATATATATACTTAAATTATTAATAATTGATTATCACGCTAGTTTCAAAAGAATTTTCATCAGCTTTTAATTATAATTATTTTAGGTGATTTGAAATCATTTCAAGGAATTTGTTTTAAATTAATTTAATTACTTTGATGTAATTTTAAACCTTTTTCAATATCTTAGGATAAACAATGTTCTATAATTTCAGAAGATATGAAACGATTTTACAGGACGTATATGAGCTTTTGAAATATTTAAACATATTTAACATTATCTTATAAGATTTATGAGGATTTGTATGATTTTAAGGGATTTAAAGACTCTCAATGACTTTGAAACATTTTACATGCTTTAATAATATGTCATTTTTTTCATTAAAATATCATTGTAACGTAATTTTGTCAAAATCCTTGGCATTTTTAGCAGCTTTAAAAGATTTCAAAGGAGTTTAAAGTGGTTCTAAATAGTTTACGCTATTTAAAAAGGTTACAAAGAAATTTTGTATTGATTTCAGTAATTTAGTCTTAATTTAATTTAAGTTTAATGTACTGTACCACATATTTTTCTATTTATTTTAGCAGCTTGAAGGTTTTTAAAGACTTAAGTATTTTATGATATTGTAAAATTTTGCATGGCACTTTTCAAGATATTTACACAAACGCAAGGGATTTCCAAGGGTTTGAATCATTTTTAGGCATTTAAAAATTTTAATGGATTTGAAAGAATTGCTTGATAAGACATGAGGGATTCCGCAGGCTTTCGAAGACTTGAAGAGATTTTAAAATATTTTTTACAATTAATTGGAAATTTGCCCTGAAATCTTATTAATTTATCTTAAATCCTTTTCAATTATTTTAAATTCCTCTAAATTGACTCAATTTTTACCTAGTTTAATTACTTTTTCCGTATTTTAAAATTAATTTCAATTCACTTGATTGCGACAAATTTATTATATTTAATCAAATGGATTAAAAACAATTTTTTAACATTTTTTCCATGATTTTCAATCCTTTGTAACTTTATTTGAAAATTATAGGGTATGCTTGAATTCGTAAATAAATAAGATAACAGCAATATTGGTCTAATTATAGTAATTGATAATGATAAAAAAATAGGCTTGGTCGAAGTTGCCCTACTTTTGAAGAATAATTATATTCAATTTTTCATGAGATAAGTGACTCCTAAAGGTATATATCATTCGATTCGGAATTTCATGAAACGCGCAAATACGTTGAAAGAGTCGTATTTATAGCAAATTTCTTGGGAACTCAAAATTTTTGTTCATTTCATTGGTGGCTAAAAAAAATTTAGAAATACAATGCATTGAGTACGACAGCGTGGGCGTGCCTAAAGATTTCTCTGGGATTTCACCGCCAGGTTCGGTAGTTACTTGCCTTAAATTTAACCCAAAAAGGCTTTTCGTTTATGCATGTTTTTTACCATTACACGTTATTCTTTGCAGACAGATGAAAAACAAGGCAAACAAATTTTGTCAGGTTTTCAGGGCACTTTAGGCGTGATTAGGTAAACATTTCTTTTAACGAAATCAAATTTGACACATTTCCTTGTTAGATAAAAAGGAAAAGATTAGGACCTAGCGAGTGTTTTCTTGTCAAAGATTTGTATTTTACGTTATGCCCTAATGATAAATTAATTAATTAAATAGCTTAATTTTTGTGACATCAGGGTGCCTGTTCATCTAAATTATTAATTGAAACGAGAAAAATTATATTGAACAAAAATTTTGAATATTTTAAATGAAATATGTGTCATTCCGAAGATTTTTTAAAATCGGCTACGCGAATATTTCAGTGACTTAGCTGGTGTTTTTTTCTAATATTAGTTGCCAAAAAACTCACAAAAAAGAAGTATTAGATTTTACTTATCTTTTCAAACTTCCATAAAAAAAGCAATTCATAACCGATTTTAAAATTTTATACGTTTCATAGAGCGGCTTTATGGGAAATATTTACCTTACGCATGTGTCAAAAAAATAGACTGTCTTCAATGTTGTCTAGAAATTCTCTGAATTTCACAACAATTAAAAGAGCTGTCAATTTCAAAGTTTCTAGTTAAGCGATGTCGCTATCGCATAAGGTTATAAGGTATAGTACATCACATAAAAATTCGATGGAAAGAATTAATGTGAAACATTGGTTTTGTTTTTACATAATGAAGTGTCTATACTTATCTAAAAAATTCGGCTATTCGTACAGATATTTTTCCACAAATAACCCATTTGCCAGTTCCCCTAATCGTATTGAAAAATCAAACTATATTTGTACCGAAATTTCGGCACACGTAGGTACGGCCTTTACATAAATATTTGAAAGGCTGAAAAAGCAACGTTTCATGAAATTTATCATATTCAAATAGATTTTCTTACTATGCTTCAAACTTTATATCGGAATATTACATGCAAATAAATATATTAAATCTTGTACAAAAAAACCTCAGAGGCTTTTCTGTGCATTTTAAATTCTGATGTACAGAAATCATTGTTGTTCGAAAAAGTTGACTAAAAATAAAAATCACGCAGATTTTGTACAATTTCGGGTACAATTGTGCAAACGATACATTAAAAACTATGCATTTCAGGGAAAAGTATTGTACGCAAAGAAAGTAGGTCTCAATAATTTACACATTTGTTTTGTGATACATTTTTCCATGCTGTCAAGAGTTGGCGAGTGAAACTAGTTTTTACGCTGAAACTAAGAAGTTTCTTGTAGTGTTTCTAATATTTGAAGAAAGTCTTCATTTTTCATGATTTACTTTTATATCAGGCCCAAAGCCTAAGGATCTTGAAAACTGCAGCTATTTTGTGTTTAACATTTTGCTTTAAAATCAATAGTTTTCGAACAAAAAATCTATTTTTATGTGATAAAATTGTTGAGTTTTTTTTTTAAGTTTTTTTTTGTAAAGAATGCTTAGGAAATAAATCCACAAAATAATGAACAAGAATTTTTTAAATGATCTTAATCGACAGAATGTGCATGTTTTGATAAATGTTATTTTTAAATAAAAAAGTCAACTTTTTAACATTTTCTTGCATATAATTATTTAATTAATAACGTTGGTGATTCTCTGAGTCTGGAACATATGTAAGTCACATTTGCTGCATATCACATTTAAGTCAAGTCATATTTGTGGCATCTCTCTTTCGGAAAACTTAAAAGCTCATAAAAAATTATTTTTTCGCATCCGACCAGACGTTGAAAAATGGAAAAAGGTAGCTGCGTGTGACATAAATTTTAGTTTTGTGACTTTTGCCAACTTTTTTATGGAGTTCACATATTTCCAAATGAGAGATACCACAAAGAGACATTCAGAAATGTGACTTTCTGCTTGTCATTTTCACCCAACCTCACTTCCTTGGCAATTGATGTTTCTTTAATATAACAATTTCAATTTGTAAATACATGTTAAGAGGGCTGGGGACACCCGCGGGTATTCTGAGTTGAGTGTGCGAGAGAGACAGAAACATGACAAGCACGCCCCAAAGGGTGGAGATTCTGAGTGAAAAAAAATTTCAACAGCCAATCACAGTTGGAATAATTGCAAAAAAAAGGGTGCATAGTACAAAAAGTGTGAAAAAAATTTCCTGCGAGAAAGTAATAATCTGGGGACCGTCAGCCAGGTTCAGGCATTGCCTGAAAAACGGTACCAAGAAGATTAATTTTATATGAAAAAGACGATGTTTGAAACAAATAATTGAATTTTCAACCCAAAATAATCCATTTTTAATTCAAAGTTTCAGTGTTCGACCAAAAGGGGGATAGTTAAATTTTCACTTCTAGAATTTAATTTTTAACAAAAAAAGGAGTGTGCAACTTAATAGTTTTATTCTTAATCACAGAGATGAATTTTCCACCAAGAAGACTAATTTCTTATCAAAATCACGAATTTTCATCGAAATATGTGCATTTTCAAACAAATGGTTAATTTTTCAACTTCAAAATATCAATTTTTAATTTCAAATATCAGTTCTCTACCAAAAATTGTATAATCCAATTTTATCTTAAATAAATTAATTTTTGACTAACTATAGAGGAACTTTCAATAAAATAGTTGCATTCTCAATGAAAAAGATAAATTTTTAAGGAAAAAATTTTATATTTCTAACAAAAAACACAAATTTTCAACAAAATACATAAATCTTCAAACAAATAATTTCATTTTTAATTAAAAAAGATCAAGTTTCAATAAAAAATATCAAATTTTAAACAAAAATAGAAGAATGCATTTTTTAGTTTATAAAAGTTGACATTTATTCAAAAAAATTTAATTTTCTATAGATTATTTCGAATTTTAACCAAAGCGGACAAATTTGACACCAAACAGAAGAAGTTTTAACAAAAAAGATGAATTTTTAATCAAGAAGATTTATTTTCTATTAAGATGGCTCTATACTAGCGTGGGAACTCTGACTTGAGTATTGAGTTGAATATTTTCAGAAAAAAGGGTACATACTGAAAAAAGTTTGAAAAAATTGCTTGGGAGAAAGTCATAATCAGGGACCGTCACCCTTAGTCAGGCATGGTCTGGAAACTGATACCCATGCGGCGGGTGGTAGTTTGTCGAGCGTACGGTTTTTGGCCTCTCAAGATCCTCCCATTGTTTGAGATTAGACACGGCGTACAAAAATCCGAATTTGATACAATATTAATTAATTCAATTTTAATATACTGCATCACCCTCGTTATATTATTATGAGTAAATCAAAATAAGATTGATAAAAATCGGTCAATGTTTTCCATCTCAGTTGATCTTTAAAGCTTTATCTACCTTAATCGCTTTTTAACAAAAAAAGATCCATTTTTTAAATATCATTTTTCTATTAAAAATGGTATAATCGAATTTACTCTAAAATAGACTAATTTTTCACAAAAAAAGGAATCTTTAACAAAATAATAGAATGCCCGAAAAAAAGATGAAATTTGAATTAAGAAGTTTATATTTCCATCAACAATGACGAATTTTCAACAAAATTCTTAATTTTTCAAATACTGTATCAAAACAGATAAATTTGTTTGCACATAGTTCAATCTTTAAGGAAAAAATATCGATTTTAAACCAAAAATAGTAGAATCGAAATTTCTTTTAAAGACATTGGGTTTTGACAAACTGAAAAGAAATTTTTTTTGAATAACTACAAAATCCATTAGGTTTTAAACAAATATATGATTTTTAACTAAAAAATATCATTTTTCAACAAAAAATAATATAAGTAGATTTTACCATTATAGAAATTAATGTAAAACAAAGAATAGAAATTTGAAGAAAGTAGTTGAATTTTAAGAGGGCTGTAACATGAGCTTTTGTAAGGTCATCGTTGAACTCTATTTTCTTCGAAAGTACAATGAGAAATATGTCTTATATGGTATTTCTGCATTCAGAAAAGAATTATCTATGTCTATAGTGTGTTGAAATTGCAATAAACATTTCTTAAATTAACAATAAGCCTAGTCAAAGTTATCCTACTTTTGAAGACTAATTTCTCGGCTCGTAATGATTATTTCACAAATTTACCACATTAATAACATCTATTGACTTTTCATCTACAATTGTATGTACCTATCTAAACAATTTTTCTTAAATAAATATGAAAAAACAGAGTTTAACGAAGTGTCTGCATGGAGTAAATTTAAGGCCAGCATCTACCGATCCTAGAGGCCAAATATTACGGAGATCTTTAGGCACGCCCACGCTGTTGTACTCACTGCACTGCATGCCCCTTACCTCACGCTGGATGGCAGCTGGGTACTAAGCCCCGAAGGTCACAATGCCTACGCTGTGTTTCACATCTGGCACCAATCTCAAGAAACCCTTCTTAGGTTCATTTCTGAATTTTCTCTTGATTCTCTAATGAAATGAACGAAATTTTAAGTTCCGACAAAATTTGCTAAAAATACTTCTCTGACGTTCAATGAATTTGCACGTTTCTTGAAATTCTGAATCGAATGATATATACATTTAGGAGTCACTATTTTCATAGAAAACGGTATTATAGTAACAACAAAAAAAGTAATGATTATTTCACAAATTTACAAAACAATAGGCATGTAACAATAGGTATTTAAAACCATTGATAATAATTATAACTTACGTGGAATGCCTGGATTGGTAAACGAGTTAGGAAAATAAAGCTTTAACGATCAACTAACATTGAAAATATTGACCGATTTTTTCAATCTGTTTTGATTCACTCATAATAATATAACGAGGCTAATGCAGTACATTAAAATTTAATTAATGAATATCGCACAAGATTCTGATTTTTATCCGCTGTGTCTAATCTCAAACAATTTGAGGGTCTCGCGAGGTCAAAAACCGTCCGCTCGACAAACCACCACCCGCTGTAAGGGTACCGTTTTTCAGACAATGCCTGAACCTGGCTGACGGTCCCCTGATTATTACTTGCTCACAGGAAATTTTTTTCACACTTTTTTCACTGTGTACACTTTTTTTTGAAAATATTCCAACTGTGATTGGCTGTCGAAAATTTGTTTTCCACTCAGAACCTCCACCCTTTGGGGCTGGCTTATCATATTTCTGTCTCTCTCGCATACTCAACTCAGAATTCCCACGGGTGTCCCCAGCCCTCTTAAATCAAAAAGGTTAATTTTAAACCGAAACAGATGAACTTTCAGTTATTAACTTAATATTCAACGAAAAATGGGATAGTTCAGTCTTTAGCAAATAAAAAATTTCAATTTAAAAAAGTGTAATTAACAAAAAAAGCTGAGTTCTATACCAAAACATTGTAATTAAAAATATTAATAAGGTTTTAATAAAAAATGGAAAGTAAAATTTTCACTTCAATACATTAATTTTTCTGACAATTAGTTACATTTTTAATTAAAACAGATCACACATTAATTAAAAAAATTAATTTTCTACAACAAATTTCACAAGTTGAATTTTCTGTTATAAAAATTGATTTTCAACAAAAAAAAAAAAAACAGTTTCATAAAAATTATTTCAAAGGAGATCGAATCCATTTCACATGAGATAGGTTCTGCCCAAAAGATTAATTTTTAACCGATAAGAATAATGTTTTACAAAAAACACGAATTTTCAACAAATTACTTTATTTTTCAACTATAAGGGAACCGTTTTTTCAAATTTTTGGTTGAAAATATTCAACAATTTAGTTTTTTTTTTTACACCATTAAGCCATTTCCCTTTCGGGGTAGGTGTGACTCACTCGGCAGGGGAAAGGAGTAGTGTGTGGATGGGATAGAGATTTTTCAGATTAATCCAGAATTCTCGTGCTATTTATGTAAATAACACGTTCGTTCCGCAACACTGCTCCGACCCAGGTTGCTGATCAATCTCTCTAGCAATCACCCCAAGCGAAGAACCTCACGAAGCCGTTATGTAAGGTTCCCCACTTGGGTCCATTAATAGCCAAGGTCTTTGTTTCAGGCGTCGTTCACTCTACTGACACTCTTTTTATTAACTATTTTCCGCCATACTTTCATGTCCTGGCATACTTCTCTAGCTTCTTTTATGTCCATGCATTTTTCCATGCAGGCTCTCATGTTTCTGTGACTTCTTATGTCTCTTCTAAGTAGGGTCTCATTCACACATTCTAACCATTCTTTCCGCGGTCTACCTCTGGGCACATTGCCATTTACTTTACCTTGATACACTTTTTCGTTCATTTGGCATTCTCTCAACATGTCCGAACCATCTTAATCGATTTCTTTCCCATGTGTCTACTAGCGTCTCTTCTGCAGCGCATTCTTTTAGAATTATCTCGTTACTTACTTTGTCCATTAGGGATTTCCCGCTTATTATGCGCATGAATCTCATGACAATTGCATTAATTTTACTCTTATCTTTTTCTTGATAAGTCCATGTCTCGCTACCGTATAGTACAGTCGGTACAAATATAGAATTATGTATTGCCATTTTAGCTTTATTTGATATATTTTTACTTCTGATAAGGGGACCTGCTCTACCAATAGCCTTCTTA
This sequence comes from Belonocnema kinseyi, assembly GCF_010883055.1. Classification (NCBI taxonomy): domain Eukaryota; kingdom Metazoa; phylum Arthropoda; class Insecta; order Hymenoptera; family Cynipidae; genus Belonocnema; species Belonocnema kinseyi. The sequence goes on from NC_046658.1 coordinate 29,692,308, forward strand.
CCTTCATTTATTCGTCTATCTAATTCCTCATCTATCTTCCCGTGCCTAGTAAGTAAGCTACCAAGGTATACGAACTTATCAACTTGTTCAGTTCTCTCATCATTTAATAAAATATTGCATAGCGTTTTCTCACTATTTCCTTCGAACACCATAGT
>NC_046658.1:29692562-29704592 GCF_010883055.1 Belonocnema kinseyi
AAATGATACATTTTTCATGATAGCTAAGAATAAAAATTAGTGTCAACTAAGGAGCAAACATTAAAGTAATCATGACAAATAAAATTTGTACATTATTATGAATTTTTTTTTATCTTGACTGAAAGTTGTTTCTTGGTTAAAAACTCATCTCTTTGGGTAGAAACTTTATTTTCTGACTGAACATGACAAAATAAGGTTAGATTGCTGGAAACAAATTTTGTTTGGTAACAAACTATTAGAATCTTTAATTGAACGATAAATGAATCGATTTAATAAGGCAAAAATTAAAAATTATTGTTACTATTGTTACTATGATGTCTCAGATATGGGTCTTCCTACGAAACGTTGGAAAAGGGTAGGGTTATGACAAAATTATTTTTGTGACCTGTCAAAGGGGTGTTTCTGGCCGTTTGGATGTTTAGAAGTACCTAAACGGTGAGTGAAATATGATCATTCCGATATCGTGACATATCCATATTTGAGATATTGTAGTAACAAAAGTAACAATAATTTTTAACTTCTGTCTGGACAAATCACTTCATTTGTCGTTCAATTAAAGATTGTAATAAATTGTTGCAGAAATCTACTGTTTTTGCAGTCAAAAAAACAGGTGACAGGCATAAAATGCTTTTGAAGTCAAAAGAAAGGAATACATTAATTACTGAGTGAAAATTTATCAATATTAGGTGTAAATTAATTTTTAACAAAAAAAAAACTTATTTGGAATAAAATAGTTCAATTTCATTTTCCACCAAAAAGTATTAAATTTGTTTAAATCCTATTATAAAAGATTAATTACAGTTACAGGTATAGAACTCATCCCTTGTGCCTTCTATTATTTTATAGTAAGATTTTGTAACATTCATTAAAAAATGTATAACATAGAAAAGATAGGCTTTTCATTTATTCTTTTTCATAAAAAGATAAATAGGCGTGCGCCGTGGTAATTATTTATTAAAAATAAGCTATTTGATATTTCCTTGTACATTTACCTTATCACTCTCTTATTACTAAGAAGATTTGTATATAGTTTTTTTCTGGGAGCTAATTCCAGTTATTATTTTAGAAGAGTATCAATTATTGATAAGTTTAACTTTTGAAATATTCACTGTAGAGAATAATTTTAGAAACAAAATAAGCCACGTCAATAATAAACAATATATATATAAAATTAGAATTGTTATCTACAACAAATAAAAATGGCAAACACCAACCAAGCAATTTTATATCTACAATGAACAATTATATTTTCAAGAAATATGGAAATATAATACTTACTACAAAATTGGTTTTCGAATGTGTTTGAAACTCATTGTATGATACCTTGAAGCCAAAATGAATTTCTGAGGATGATTCGGGAAAAAGTGTCTTCTAATTCACGTGTAATGACATTCTTAGTTAAAAAGTAAATTTTGGAGTTTCTTTAAAAATAATTCACTAAATATCCTTCAGAGAACAAATGTATCTTTATATCGTTTTTAAATGTAATTTTCATTTTATTCAGATAAAAGAAATCTTAATCGGACATCTATACACTGTCTCGAAAATTCCACTCACTTTTCACTAGACCTTTCTCGTTTTTCTTCTAAGAAAAATGAATCCTCACAACGCACACGGACACATACGGAAACAACAGCGCAAACAACATACGCAAACAAAACATGGAGATAAAAAACAAACAATCCACAGCGCGTGAAGGCTTGGTGTATACTGACAGGACATGGGTCCATGGGTGTGAAGATGGTACTGTGGATCTCAACCCTTGAAGCCTGTATCATGATTGGTTCTCTTACAATCAACGATCCTTTAGGTCCTTCTTCAAGTAGTTCAGCCCTACAGGTGGTCAGACAAATTAGTAGAAGAACGTGCGGCTGTTTTCAGCCTTTCAGTTAGCAGTAGGAAGCCTTTCGTGCGTTGTCTTCTTTTTCTGATTCCTATGAGCTGCAAGATATTTAAAATTGCGTATATATTGTAACGGCAAATCGCATGCGTTGTGTTGTGTTGGGTAAATAAAATGTATCTGTGTGTGTGTGTTTTAAGTAGATTTCTACAATAAAAAATTGTTGTGTTGTGTCGTGAAAGTGACCCGTACTTTCTCGTCAGGATCAAAGGGATAATTGAAAAAAGCATAAACGTGGACGAAGTAGTGAGCGAGATTGCGATATTTTCACATTCTCATCAAGAGAAAGTATTAGATTTGTGTAAAATTTGACCCCCCCCCCCCCGTTTTTGACAAATGATTTCAGTATACTCTTTTAATGTCCTAAGATAAAGGTCAAGCTTGTTGGCCAGCCATTTTGGATGAAAATTCAAAAAGTGAGCGTATTTTGAAAATTTTTGAAATCACTTTTTTTTAATGCAGAAATTTTCTATACGGGTATTCATAGTATTTAAATAGACGAATAATTTATCCTAACACTTTTTTTTATAAAACCACAATCTACCAGAGTTATAGCATGTACAAAATTTCAAAAAACACACGAAAATCAACATTTTAAGCCAAATAACGCACGAAATGAAAAAAGTCAAGCAAAGAAAAATGTTGCTTTTTTAATCTCTTACAAGATTATCATAACTTTTCGAATTTTCTTGAAAAAAAGAAAAAATTCTGAATCTGGAATTTTCCAGTTCTGAAAAAATGCTAATAGTGCAATTATAGTTTATAAAGGACGGACGAACCCCTTTCCCTAGCTTCTCGTGGGAACAACAATGACAACACCAAACATAGTTATAGTAAGTGCGGTTCAAAACAACGGAATGCGCAGCGTTCCGGACAATGGGTCGGCGAATAATGCCGACCACTCCAGAGCTGGGGGAGTCAATGAAAATGGATTTAATGCGATGGATCGACTGGATCTTGCGACCTTTAGGTGGACGGAGCAACTGAATCACGACTTGCTAGAGTGCTACGATGCGAGTGTGGCCTCTGAACGGGGTTACATGGCACGGCTGCATGCTCTGTGGTGCGACAAACGTCCGGAGTTATCGCACTTTTCGCTATGTAAGCGGAACGCCTACTCTACCACAGCTAGAACAAGCCGGCAACAGAGAAAGAGAGGCGACACTAAGACAAACCGCGGGCAGGCATCCAATTAAGGAAGAGCGATGCTTTATGACCCGGAGAATCATCAACACCAAGGTTTCTCTCAAGCCTAAAGATCTGGCTGAAATGGATGACGAGCTTCGTGGATATTTTTCGGGAGAATCCAACCTCTGGGCTATCAATTATTGTGCGTATAATGCAGCGAGAGCTTTGGTCGATGCGAACTGTAAAATAAAACCAACGGTTGATCATAAGACCAAAAGACGACTGCATAAAACTGCGGACCCGTTATCACATACTTAACAAGTTAAAGCTGCTGACCGTCAGGCAGCATATTGTTGAGAGAATACGCATACTATCTGACGCTAAGAGAAATCCAGAGTGGAGGAAGAGGTGGGTCAGAAAAAATCAACAGTTTTTCTGTGACTCATCTCAACTCTTCCAAGACCCTCCAGTTACTCTCGAACTTCCGCCCAAATCAGAGGAGTTTGAAGTATTTTGGAGAGAAGTCTATGAAGTGCAGCATAGACTGAACGAAGACTCAGAAGATATAAATAGCTTCAAAGAGCTATATGATGCCCTCATAAAACCGGATAAACAATGCCCACCCATCACTACCGAGGAGGTGAAAAAAGTATTAAGAGGGATGAAGAACTATTCCGCACCGGGACCAGATTGTATCGAAACCTTCTGGTGGAAGAAGTTTCCTTCAACAATATTCCTGCCGAAAATAGGCAACTTAGCTGACCCGAAGAATTACAGGCCAATCACTTGTCTGAACACATTGTATAAGAGATTCACAGCTATCCTAAATGATAGGATTGTTCGGGCAATTGAACGGGTGTTTCAAGAAATGTATGAACAACGAGGTTTAAAGAAAGGCGTAGCGGGATGTCGGGAGAACCTGTTCATCGATACATGTGTCTGCAAAGATGCAGCATTCTACCAGCGTGACCTATCGATCGCCTGGATTAATTATCGGAAAGCTTTCTATTCGACCTCGCATAGATTTATCATCTGTCTTTTGGAAATCTGAAAGGTTCATCCGGAAATCGTAAGGTACATAGAGAGATTGATGCCGCTTTGGAAAATCAGATTTACTATCTTATCTGGAAAAAATCGTGTGACAACTAACAAGGTCACCTTGCAAAGAGGTGTCTTTCAGGGCGACACCATGAGTCCACTCCTCTTTTGCCTTGCATTATTGCCACTATCTCTAGCACTTCGCCATTCCGACGGGTACTTGTGCGGCAAACCTGCAGATCGAAAGTACAAGATCACTCATGTATTTTACATGGACGATCTTAAGATTTATGCTAAAAAAAAGAGCAACTACATCTAGCTCTAGGGATAGTCGAACGATATACTAAGGAAATTGGAATGGAATTTAGGTTAGGCAAATGCGCCAAGGCTTATTTGAAGCGAGGAAAACTTAATGGCATCCCTGAAGATCCTGAGCTCGTTGATAGAAGCGCTATACGAAACCTTTGCGCTGAAAAGACTTATACATACCTGGGCTTGCCACAGAGCCGCATTAAGGAAGTGACATCTATAAAGGATACTCTCCGAAGCAGATACATGCTTGCCGCCCCGGTAGTACTCTATTCATTTGGAGTAGTTCCATGGACGAAGAAAAAGCTCAGATCCCTTGATATCGGGACAAGAAAGGGTATGTACATGAACAAAAGCATGCATCTTAAGTCTTCCGTTCCGCGACTGTACATCTCACGCCGTCAAGGTGGTCGTGGAATATTGAGTCTTGAATGTCTTCACAACAGGATTATTCTGGGTACAGCTTATAGAGTTGCAAATGGAAGAGACCCTCTTCTTAAAATGGTCAGGAATCACGAAGAAGTGGGCAAAGAAGCGTTTCTGTACAAAGCAGCGGAGGAGGCTGCTGAAACACTCAGGCTTAACTTCAGTATTAGGGGTGAGCAAAATGCGTTAAATCTTATCTATCTCGAGTACTCACTCCTGAAACTCCGGATTAAGAAAGCACAAGAGAAAAACTTTCGTGAACAGCTCCTCGATAAGAGGATGCACGGTATCTTCCACAGAAATGTGAAGGATCATTTAATGTCTTCTGAGCTAACGTTTGCTTTTCTTAAATCGCCCGGATTGAAGTCTGGTACGGAGGGTTTCATTTTGGCATGCCAAGACGGTGTGATTTCCACCTTAACATACCGTCGCCACGTTTTGAGCCAAGACATTCCTGATATAGCTGCAGGGCGTGCCATGCACACCCCGAGCATTTAGCTCACATACTATCTAGTTGTTCAACTCACGCGGGAACAACCTACATTCAAAGGCACAATGCGGCACTAAGAGTGCTTTATTACCATCTCTGTCACTCTTACGGAATTAACCTTAATATCGCTCCTCTAAATGCTCCTATGGAAATCGAGTCAATTGTCGAGAATGGGAAGTGCCGCATATACTGGAACTTTATATTCTCGACGATTGTTTCTGTTGCTCTTTGAATGTGTGCCTTGCGAAATGTTAAAGAATAAATGTCAATTCAGTTAACTTTAATAACGCAGATTAAATCTTCCAAATGTACGGTAGAGATTTTCAAAAGTAATCATTATTGCACGTGGTGTAATTATTAAAAACAATTCTTTCATACATTCAGGAAAAATTGGATAAAGTTTCATGCTTGTTAAGTAATGTTTTCAAATGATAATTCAAGCAAACTTTAAGGTATACAATGACAATAATTCCCTCAAAATCGGTTACAGAATGATAAGTTTCGGTTATTCTTTCTAGGTAAAATTTTCTAACCTTGAAACCCCATCATCAGAATTGAAACTGTTTTAAAGGTGAAACTTGCATAAGTTTCAACGTTTAATTTGAAAAATTAAGAACTTTTCAAGTTTTAAGATGTATAATTAAAAATCCTTAAATTTGAATGATTTAAAAAATAAAAAGTCAAGTTTTAAATCCTAATTCTTCCAAATTATATAAGTACCGATTTTCAAAATATAAAAATTTCAATTAATTGGTCTGAGTAATTTTTGCTAATAATTATTTAATTTGATTTATTTCTCAATTTAATTAAATTGTACCGTATTATTCAACTAAATCTTGAGTTTACCATTTGAATTCTAAATTCACGACTTCGTCCACGTTTATACTTCTTTCAATTATCCCTTTTATCCTGACGAGAAAGGACGGGTCACTTTTACGACACGTCGCTTTCACGACACAGCACAACAATTTTTTATTGTAGAACTCTACTTAAAACACACTCACAGATACATTTTTTTTACAGAACACAACGCATGCGATTTGCCGTTACAATATATACGCGATTTTAAATATCTTGCAGCACATAGGAATCAGAAAAAGAAGACAACGCACGAAAGGCTTCCTACTGCTAACTGAAAGGCTGAAAGCAGCCGCACGTGACCTGTTTTTTTGGCTGCAAAAACAGTAGATTTCTGCAACAGTTTATTACAATCTTTAATTGAACGACAAATGAAGCGATTTGTTCAGACAGAAGTTAAAAATTATTGTTACTTTTGTTACTACAATATCTCAAATATGGATATGTCACGATATCGGAATGATCATATTTAACTCACCGTTTAGGTGCTTCTAAACATCCAAACGGCTAGAAACACCCCTTTGACAGGTCACAAAAATAATTTTGTCAAAACCTTACCCTTTTCCAACGTTTCATTTATGATATGTCGTGACAGACCCATATCTGAAGTGAAAATTTTACTTTCCATTTTTTACTAAAACCTTATTAATATTTTTAATTATAATGTTTTGGTATAGAACTCAGCTTTTTTTTGTTAATTACACTTTTTTAAATTGAAATTTTTTATTTACTAATGACTGAACTATCCCATTTTTCGTTGAATATTAAGTTCATAACTGAAGATTCATCTGTTTCGGTTTAAAATTAACCTTTTTGATTTAAAATTCAGTTACTTTCTTCAAATTTCTATTCTTTGTTTTACATTAATTTCTATAACATATCAAATTGGGATTTTTGTACGCCGTGTCTAATCACAAACAATGGGAGGATCTTGCGAGGCCAAAAACCGTACGCTCGACAAACTACCACCCGCCGCATGAATAACAGTTTCCAGACCATAGCTGACCAAGGGTGACGGTCCCTGATTATGACTTTCTCCCAGGCAATTTTTTTCAAACTTTTTTTAGTATGTACCCTTTTTTCTGAAAATATTCAACTCAATACTCAACTCAGAGGTCCCACGCTAGTATATACTATAGAGCCATCTTAATAGAAAATAAATCTTCTTGATTAAAAATTCATCTTTTTTGTTAAAACTTCTTCTGTGTGGTGTCAAATTTGTCCGCTTTGGTTAAAATTTAAAATAATCTATAGAAATTTTAATTTTTTGGATTAAATATTAAATCTTATAAACTAAAAATTGCATTCTTCTATTTTTGTTTAAAATTTGATATTTTTGTTAAAACTTGATCTTTTTTAGTTAAAAATGAAATTATTTGTTTGAAAATTCATGTATTTTGTTGAAAATTTGTGTATTTATAAAAAATATAAAACTTCTTTCTTGAAATATCATCTTTTTGATTGAGAATTCAACTATTTTGTTGAAAGTTCCTCTATATTTAGCCAACAAATAATTTATGTAAGATAAAATTGGATTATACCATTTTTGGTACAGAATTGATATTTGAAATTAAAAATTGATCTTTTGAAGTTGAAAATTCAACCATTTGTTTGAAAATGCATATATTTCGATGAAAATTCGTGATTTTGATAGCAAATTAGTCTTCTTGGTGGAAAATTCATCTTTGTGATTAAGAATAAAACTATTAAGTTGCACAATCCTTTTTTTGTTAAAAATTAAATTCTCGAACTGAAAATTTAACTATCCTGCTTTTGGTTGAACACTGAAATTTTGAATTAAAAATTGATTATTTTGGGTTGAAAATTCAATTATTTGTTTCAAACATAATCTTTTTCATATAAAATTAATCTTCTTGGTTGAAAATTCATCTGTTTGAAAGTTAAACTATGTATTATTAAATTCATCTATTTTAGTAAAGTTTCAACTAAATTGTTGAAAATTTTATTGTTTGTTGTTAAATATCAATTTTTTTAACTCAACAAAAATAATCCTATTTCTGATTCTATATATTTATATTTTTAGTACAAAATTAATCTTTTTGATTGAAGATACAACTATTTTATTAAAAATTGTTTAAAAATATAACTGTACAATTTTAGGACGAAAACAATATTTGTAATTTAAAATTAATTTTTTAAAGTTAAAAATTCGCCTTTTTGATAGAAAATTAATTTTTCTTTGCTAAAATCTTATCTTGTTTATTGAGGATTCAACTATTTTCTTGATTTTTTTTGTTTGTTAAAAAGAAAAAATTCATCTATTGACATTCGATTGCCAAAATTAGAAAATCAGAAATGATGCTGAGGCGGTTTTCTTGAGAGTGGGGCCAGATGTGAGTTACAGTTACAACTTGCCGGGTGAAGGGCGAGGGGAAGAAGCAAAGGCGTGCCAATGGGTCAGATTAACTATTTTGCTGGCAGGATCGGTAGTTTCTTGCCTTAAATTTACTCCAGAAATCCTTTTTGTTTTTGAGTTATTACATATTAATTTATTAATTAATAAGTTCAGAGCAGTATTTCTACCAAATTTTTGCAACTTCCGTCAAGATTGGTAGTTACTTGCCTTCAATTTACTCCTTGCAGATACTTCCTTGACCTCTATTTTTTCATATTTATTGAAGAAAATTGGTTTAGATAGGTACATATACTTGTAGATGAAAATTCAATAGATGTTAATAATGTTGTAAATTTGTGAAATAATCATTACGATCCGAGAAATAATTCTTCAAAAGTAGGGTAACTGACAGGTTATTGTTTGTATAATACCATTTTTTTATGAAAAAAGTGAATCCTAAAATTATATATCAATCGATTCAGAATTTCGCGAAGCGTGCAAATCCGTTGAAGGTCAGAGAAGTATCTTTAGCAAATTTTTGCAATTTCCGTCAAGATTGGTAGTTACTTGCCTTCGATTTACTCCGTGGAGATACTTCCTTGACCTCTGTTTTTTCATATTTATTGAAGAAAATTGGTTTAGATAGGTACATATACTTGTAGATGACAATTCAATAGATGTTATTAATGTTGTAAATTTGTGAAATAATCATTACGATCCGAGAAATAATTCTTCAAAAGTAGGGTAACTGACAGGTTATTGTTTGTATAATACCATTTTTTTATGAAAAAAGTGAATCCTAAAATTATATATCAATCCATTCAGAATTTCACGAAACGTGCCAATCCGTTGAACGTCAGAGCAGTATTTCTACCAAATTTTTGCAACTTCCGTCAAGATTGGTAGTTACTTGCCTTCAATTCACTCCTTGCAGATACTTCCTTGACCTCTATTTTTTCATATTTATTGAAGAAAATTGGTTTAGATAGGTACATATACTTGTAGATGAAAATTCAATAGATGTTATTAATGTTGTAAATTTGTGAAATAATCATTACAATCCGAGAAATAATTCTTCAAAAGTAGGGTAACTGAAAGGTTATTGTTTGTATAATACCATTTTTTTAATGAAAAAAGTGAATCCTAAAATTATATATCAATCGACTCAGAATTTCACGAAGCGTGCAAATCCGTTGAACGTCAGAGAAGTATCTTTAGCAAATTTTTGCAATTTCCGTCAAGATTGGTAGTTACTTGCCTTTAATTTACTCCGTGCACATACTTCGTTGACCTCTGTTTTTTCATATTTATTTAGAAAAAGTTGTTTATCATTACGAGCCGAGAAATAACTCCTAAAATTCCTCAAAATACTACAAAAATGTGTTTTCTATTGCAATCTTACTCTCTAATTGTGAAATAATAATGACTGTCCCGGAAATTATTTTCGAAATTATCCCAATGAAATGTTTCGATTAGATGAAAATTCAAATGGACCTTTTTCAAAATTTCAAACTCTGACGTTCAACGAATTTGCACGTTTCTTGAAATTCTAAATCGAATGATATATACATTTAGGAGTCACTGTTTTCATAGAAAACGGTATTATAGTAACAACTATAGTTATCGTTACAAAAATAAAACTTTAACGATCAACTAGCATTGAAAACACTGACCGATTTTTTTCAATCTTTTTTTGATTTACTCATAATAATATAACGAGGCTAATGCAGTACATTAAAATTTAATTAATGAATATCGCACAAGATTCTGATTTTTATCCGCTGTGTCTAATCTCAAACAATGGGAGGGTCTCGCGAGGCCAAAAACCGTCCGCTCGACAAACTACCACCCGCTGCAAGGGTACCGTCTTCCAGACAATGCCTGAACCTGGCTGATGGTCCCCTGATTATTACTTTCTCGCAGGAAATTTTTTTCACACTTTCTTTTACTTTGGCTGTCGAAATTTTTTTTTCACACAGAAGATCCACCCTTTGTGGCGTGCTTATCATGTTTCTGTATCTCTCGCACACTTAACTCAGAATTCCCGTGGGTGACCCCAGCCCTCTTAACATGTATTTACACATTGAAATTATTTTATTAAAGAAACATCAATTGCCAAGGAAGTGAGGTCGGGTAAAAATGACAAGCAGAAAGTCACATTTCTGAATGTCTCTTTGTGGTATCTCTCATTTGGAAATATGTGAACTCCAGAAAAAAGTTGGCTAAAGTCACAAAACTAAAATTTATGTCACACCCAGCTACCTTTTTCCATTTTTCAACGTCTCGTCGGATGTGGAAAAATAATTTTTTATGCGCTTTTAAGTTTTCCGAAAGAGTGATGCCACAAATATGACTTTACTTAAATGTGATTTGCTGCAAATGTGACTTACATATGTTCCAGACCCAGAGAATCACCAAAGTTATTAATTAAATAATTATATGCAAAAAAATGTTAAAAAGTTGACTTTATTATTTTAAAATAACATTTATCAATTTATCAATCATGAAAAATGAAGACTTTCTTCAGATATTAGAGATACTATAAGAAACTTTTTAGTTTCATCGTAAAAACTAGTTTCACTCTCTAACTCTTGACAGCATGGAAAAATGTATCACAAAACAAATGTGTAAATTACGGAGACCTACTTTATTTGCGTACGATACTTTTCCCTGAAATGCATAGTTTTCAATGTATCGTTTGCACAATTGTACCCGAAATTGTACAAAATCTGCGTGATTTTTATTTTTAGTCAATTTTTTCGAACAACAATGATTTCTGTACATCAGAATTTAAAATGCACAGAAAAGCCTCTGAGGTTTTTTTTTGTACAAGATTTAATATATTTACTTGCTATGTAATATGCCGATATAAAGTTTGAAGCATAGTAAAAAAAATCAATTTGAATATGATAAATTTCATGAAAAGTTGCTTTTTCAGCCTTTCAAATATTTATGTAAAGGCCATAACCTACGTGTGCCGAAATTTGGGTACAAATATAGTGCGATCTTTTCAATACGAACAGGGGAACTGGAAAACGGGCTATTTGTACAAAAAGTTCTGTACGAATAGCCGAATTTTTTAGATACGTTTAGACACTTCATTATGTAAAAACAAAAGCAATGTTTCACTTAAATTCTTTCCATCGAATTTTTATTTAATGTACTGTACTTTATAACCTTATGCGAAAGCGACATCGCTCAACTAGAAACTTTGAAACTGACAGCTCTTTTAATTGTTGTGAAATTCAGAGAATTTCTAGACAACATTGAAGATAGCCTATTTTTTTTATATATGCGTGTGGCAAATATTTTCCATAATACCACTCTCTAAAACGTATAAAATTTAAAAATCGGTTATGAATTGCTTTTTTTATGCAAGTTTGAAAAGAAAAGTAAAATCTAATACTTCTTTTTTGTGTGTTTTTTGGCACCTAATATTAGAAAAAAAACACCAGCTAAGTCACTGAAATATTCGCGTAGCCGATTTTAAAAAACCTTCGGAATGACCCATATTTCATTTAAAAT
>NC_046658.1:29704692-29716702 GCF_010883055.1 Belonocnema kinseyi
TTTTTTATCTAACAAGGAAATGTGTCAAATTTTATTTCATTAAAAGAAATGTCTATCTAATTACGCCTAAAGTGCCCTGAAAACCTGACAAAATTGGTTTGTCTTGTTTTTTATCTTTCTGGAAAGATTAACGTGTAATGGTAAAAAACGTGCATAAAAGAAAAGCATTTTCGGGTTAAATTTAAGGCAAGTAACTACCGAACTTGGCGGTCAAATACCAGATAAATCTTTAGGCACGCCCACGCTGTCGTACTCAATGCATTGTATTTCTAAATCTTTTTTAGCCTCCAATGAAATGAACAAAAATCCTATAATTTATAATTGTGAACAATGCTTTTATATAAAATAGTTGTAAGAACTTGAAATAAAGTTTGAGATTTAAAAAATGCTCTGCATGAATTTTTTTCTGATCGAAGCATATCACGGAGATAGTTACGAAATATACTGAAATATTTCTTTAGAAATTTTAACACTGGCAAAAAATAATATTTGACAAATTTCTCCGGGATAAAATATAGGCAGCAAAGAGAGTGCTTGTTCTCAGCGTCATAGGGTATTTTTCGTGCACTAAGGGTAACAGATTCAGGATAAATTCTGAAGTTTTTGGAACTATTCAAATAAAGTTACAAAGGATTGAAAAGCATAGGCAAAAATGTTAAAAAATTGTTTTTCATCCATTTGATTAAATATAATAAATTTGTCGTGAATTTGCAGAAATTTAAAAGAACTGACAAAGTCTAGATGAAGTTAATAAAAATTCAAGCTGCATTTAAACAACAATCAAGTGAATTGAAAACAATTTTAAAATATGAAAGAAGTAATTAAACTAGGTAAAAATTGAGTAAATTTAGAGAAATTTAAAATAATTGAAAAGGATTTGGGATAAATTAATAAGATTTTAAGGCGAATTTCCAATTCATTGTAAAAACTATTTGAAAATCTCTTCAAAACTTCGAAAGCCTACGAAATCCCTCATTTCTTATCAAGCAATTCTTTAAAATCCATTAAAATGTTTAAATGCCTAAAAATTATTCAAACCCTTGAAAATCCCTTGCGTTTGTGTAAATATCTTGACAAGCGCCATGCAAAATTTTACAATATCATAAAATATTTAAGTCTTTGAAAGTCTTCAAACTGCTAAAATAAATAGAAAAATATGTGGTACATTGCATTAAACTTAAATTAAATTAAAATTAAATTACTGAAATTAATACAAAATTTCTTTGTAATCTTTTAAAGTAGTGTAAACTATTTAGAAACACTTTAAACTCCTTTGAAATCTTTTAAAGCTGCTAAAAATGCCAAGGATTTTGACAAAATTACGTTACAATGATATTTTAATGAAAAAATTATATATTATTAAAGCATGTGAAATGTTTCAAAGTCATTGAGAGTCTTTAAATCCCTTAAAATCATAGAAATCCTCATAAATCCTATACGATAACGTTAAATATGTTTAAATGTTTTAAATGCTCATATACGTCCTGTAAAATCGTTTCATATCTTCTGAAATTATAGAGCATTGTTTATCCTAAGGTATTGAAAAGGTTTAAAATTACATCAAAGTAATTAAATTAATTTTAAACAAATTCCTTGAAATGTTTTCAAATCACCTAAAATACTTATAATTAATAGCTGATGAAAATTCTTTTGAAACTAGGGTGATAATCAATTATTAATTATTTTAGTATATATCAATGCTATAGAATTTAAACAATTCGCTATCCTAACGCAGCAATGTTTCAGAAATAAATTTCTTATTACAGCAAATGTCGGCTTGTGATGATTATTTCTAAAATAGAGAAAATTAATAGATTAGATCCTTAATGAAAAACGTACGAAAACGTACGCCAGTGGTTTTCCAGTACAGAAGCAGCACTGATGTGTAGCGGCTCGCCAGTACCGCCGGGCAGTACTATGAAGCGTTACCAGCGACTATTGGCCCAGTACAGATTCCCAGTGCTGCGACTCCAGCAATCTGTACTGGATCAGAACTGCGCCAGTAGTTTATTTCCACCTGGGCTTAGTTGAAACAACTATAGTAGAATAGGACCACTATGGGGAATTTGGAGTGGGGGAGAGGGGAGGGGTCTGTACTATGGAAAATTTGGAGTGGAGGAGGGGCCTGTACTATGGGAAATTTGGAGTAGAGGGCGATTGTACTATGGGGAATTGGGAGTGTGGGGGGGGGGGGGGGGGGGGGGTGAACACTGTGGAATTGTAGGGTTAGAGAGTGAGAATTAGAAAATAAGTAGAGCGTCTTATATCTAATCTAATGTTTTTAAGTAAGAAATTTTAATTATAAAAATTATTTATTAAAAAATTCTTTAATGCACTTTTAAAAAATAAATATTGAAAGGGCAGGTGAATTAATGAAACCATTATTTTCTTGATTACATGTTTTCTATTGATATTAAAAAAATAATACGTATAGTTTCCTAATTCTAGCAATATAAATATAGGTACTGAGAAACGTAGTAAAAAAATACATCTAAATTCATAAATCTATTTTATAAATAACAGTAAATTTTTAAGTTGGCGAGACTAACTATTCAACACGAGGGAAGAAAAAAAACACCTATACAATATACGTATATAGATGATATTTACCAAAGGTACAAAGTAGCGAGTTTCGACGAACATGATTGTACACACGAGTTAAACCGATTTTTATTTCGTAGTGAGTAAACACATCTACCGCCTTATTTAGAATCCGCATCTCTAACTATTTTGAGTTTATAATTGTCTGAAAGTCTTTTGTGAAAGTTGACCACAATGCGATTATTATCTAATAGATTATCCGTGAAAATATCAATGAAATAACGTAAAGTACCACCATTACACATATGATGAAGAAACATGACACAAAACTGACCACATACATCTGAAGAGGTACTCTGCAGTTGTTTGGTGTTCCATCTGTAGAGTCTGGAGTTTCTACGTAGACGATGAAGATGTTGAGGAATAAGAGGCGGTACCCCGTAACTCTCAAAGTAGGTTCCTCTTCCGGTTCCATCGATATGGATTCCGATCCAGTGGGAACCAGGCTAAGTGTGGCTATCAGTGTTAACCACTATTGCAGCCGGTCTTGTCCAGGTTCTGGGAATTTGATCTGCCGGGTATACACCAATCGTGGGTACTTGTAAAATATGAATTACCTGCAATATCTCTAGACTGTTCATATTTAATGTTAACAATCTTGTAAGGACAAGGCTTAGAATCACTTCTCTTATCTAAAGATTCAGTTTTGACCTCAGCATCATCTGGAACTGAATTCCTAGCAATTATTGTTTTTTCGTACATAGACTTTCTGTTTGACAGTTTACAAAGAATTTCTTCCTGTCGTTGTTTTCGAAGCCAGTGGCACAGTTTCATAGCATTGTTGAGAGCACATCGGAACATTTCTTCCTTTCTAACTCCATGGAGAAAGCAGAAATCTCTCCTGTCATCGAGTCTTTTGAAGGCTGGGCAGTTTACGTCTTCCAAATTGATGATTTGTCTGCTGGTAATTTTCTGTAAAAGCGAGGCTTTTTCCAGACCACGTGTGTAAATCTGTGATGCAGTTTTGGCAACTTCTCAAAGGTTTGAATATAAAAACTTCAGTGGGATATCTCCATCGAACCATTCAATTCCATGATAGTGACAGGTTAGCCGGTTGTTTTGTGACTTTGAACATGCAGGAAGTTCAGAGAAGAGATTTGGCGGTCCAACAATCCAATGGGCTCTGTATTTATAAGCAAAAGCAACAACCGCCACTTCTTTTGGTATAAACTGGTCATCTATATCTCGAATGCCTTGTATGTCGATTATATAGTTCATTGTTTTACATTCAAGAGTAGAGGTGAGGATGAAGATACCTTTACGAGAGACTACAACCAACTGAGCAGAGCGTCTTATATACTCGGGTACACATTCGACATTTTTCCCCCTCCATGTTCAACTGATATTGAAAACCGGTTCTGTCAAACAGGTTTATGCAGGTCTGTGCAGGTTTTAACCACTGTAATCTACTATAACCTGCCTGGACGCGTCTATTTCCAAGACATTGTCGTATTCTGCGTAGACTATACAATTAATAGTTTGTTGTAGTGTTTCTTCTACACGAAGCTCAATGAAAACATGCAGTATCCATTTGCGTAATTAAAACGATCAATATTATTTCCCTCGTTTTAAAATGAATCCCCGTTCCAGAAAACAGAGTATAATAAGCATCAATGTATAGCTTTCCTTTTGAGAAATGTGGTTGCAAAGACTTTGACAGAATTTGCATACCATGTACGTAAAGAGAGAAATGATTGATATTAAAGTGTCTAAAGTTAAAGGGATTTTTACTACGACGACCGTTTAATGCATCATTTTCGACAAATCCAATGATGATTCTTTTAGGTAGTTGAGCGAGTATAACATTATCAAGAGTTTCACTTTAAACACCAGAATGAATTTTGAGTGTTTTAACCTCTACTCTAGTAAGTGGGTACTTGGCCGTACCTTGAGAAAGAGCTTTTGCGTGTGCAAGCAGAATCCCACGGCTGATTTTTGCACGCTGAATAAGAAGAGATGCTTCTACAATATGAAGATAAGCCCGATTAGTAGGATCCATAAGACAAAAAGCATCCTTAGAACGCACCAGTCGAACTCTAAGTTCAACACCATTCAAGAGAAATTTATCCTGATTAAAAACATCACTGTGGAAATGACCAATGAGATCATTTTTTCCTCCTTTACCCAGTATAAGTCGTCGATCGATGAGACCCTGGTTCTTCGTTGTGATGTCATCGATCTTATCTGCTGTATCGTCAAGCCATAATGCTGATGTGAGATGACTTTTTTTCGCTGCTGGCCCATAGTTGAGCAGAGATTCAATATACGCTCTGTATGCATATGCATTATTTGGTGGCGAGACAGGCTTCTGATTAAAGTATACATCCAACTGGTTAAACATGGAATGCAGTAAATTGTTGACAGGACCAACGGATTCTACACTCGAAGTATTTTCTGGAGTTTTTTTAGGAGTCATTAATTTGACTCTTATACTTAGAAGTGTATATGCAAAATCAATGTACTCATCCCCCTGACCTGGAATTACAAACTCGATGGGCGAGTCATCTGTGAGAGATAAAACTAGCTTATAGTGCAACCATTAAGAGCGCTCTATGGACGTTTGTGTTGGAGGTAGTGAAAAGAGATCTAATTCCGATTTCATGCACTTGCACGAGTGTGAGTGTAAAAATGACATTTTTATTTGTTTCCAAAAATGGCAATTACTGATCTTTTTGTACTTTTTGGACGTGCTCTTCTTTTAGATTTTTTACTTTTCTTTCTCTTGACTACCGTTTTCTTCTTCCTCTTCTTTCTGATTTTTCCACCCTTTTTATTTATTCCACGAGATTTTCCCGCGATGTTCAACACGTTGTGAATGCCGAACGACTGAAGATTATTCCTCTTCCCACTCAATTTATATCCCGATCCGTTCACCTGGCTTTCCACTTTTTCCATTGCTCGTTTTTCAATTTCTTTCCAGCCTCATTGAGTCGTGTTTTCACAGCCTTTTCAATGGTATGTTGCGTTCCACATCATCAAGAATATTCATTCCACGCCACAGTGCTTCTTTTCCAACAACTCTTGCCCCACGTGTGAGAAATGGTAAAGCTCGTCGAAACAGGCCACCGAGAAAACTACCTATACCATGTCCTCTCTGATATGGAGAACCAATGTAAATTCTGGAAATGCCTCCACCTCCGACTTTAGATGTATAGTAATCTGTGTATTGGCTCATGTTTACGCAATCCGTTTTAAATTAAGTGTTACGGTTGACGTGCCAAGCTCGAGTGGTACAGCAATTCCTAAATGGTCCGTTATATCTATTTCGATTGTACGGAATGAAGTATTAAGAATATGAATATAATGAGGTGTTGAAAAACTTGTCACCTGTCTTGAAACAAAAATATAATTTTTCGTATCCACCGGTACGACTCGTAAGAGTGGTGTTTTTATATGTCCAGTGATGCGTGGTTCGCACAGATCACAATACACAAAAAGTTTACTTGGTAGACCATTTGATAAACTTGGTGGATGGTGTGCCATATATGTATCGATAGGTAAAAGTGCGTAAGGTGTAAAACCTAGAATTTGAGATATCTTCTCACTGATTCGAAGAAAATGACAACCCTTAATCTTATAATCATCTTTACATATCTTCTCTAGCGTTATATGATGATTGTTTCTCTTTTCTTGTTGAAAAACTACATGCTTATTTATTTCGGCAGTATTGTTTATAGCATATATGAGGTCATCCATTTGCAAGTAAACTCCCGGTGAAAAGAATGATGTAATAAGGCGTTTCCACTTTCCTTTAAACAGTTCCAGTTTAAAACCTTCATCAGCTGAAATGATATTATTCTCGCGTGGTTCGAAAGAATTTTCCGATGTGGCTAAATCGACACTACCAGACTCGTTTACTCGAACACTTTCAATTGTAGATTTTTCAATCAGACCTATTTTCGCTACGATTGACTTTGGTACAATTAAGATACCGTTTTCCATGCTGGATTCACCTCTCACATGTAGAAATGATCGTGGAAACTGAATCTCTGTAAGTCCCACCACCCAGCGACCATGAAGTCTAATTTCATGTGGAAGTTGAGAACAAAGTGGGTGATTGTATTCTGTGAAAAATACTTTATACTACTATCACTTGGTAAAATGAGATAAAACTGGTCCTCGTCATTCATTTTAGAGTGTTTAGCTCTGTAGCTGGTATCCACGAGTTGAATTTGTCAGGTTACCCAACCCACTTTACAAGAAGCTGTTTCTTAGCTTCGCGACCCTTTGTTTGAATCACCTTTTCAACAATTAATTCGTCTTTTTCTACATCCTTATTTTTAACATCAGCCAATTCTTGTTTTTAGACAATTCCATCAGTATTCTCTCCAGCTAAATCTCTCAATTCGTATAAGATGGGTGCATGTGTTCTCCACGTGATAACCTTTTTAATAACAAACAGCTCCTCTGTCCAGCCAGCTCCATATCCCTTTGCAAAGATATCTCTAGCACGACTGACGCGTACAATAACATCCACACTGTATTCAGATACTTTTTTTACGGACGGCTTCTCTTACAAATTTTCGCTTTATATTTGCACAAGCTATAGCAGCATTTTGGAGATTTACTGTAGATGGCGCTATAAGTATGCTTGACTGACGAGCATTATTGTATGCATGTACCATTGGTTGGAGAACATCAATGTATCGATGAGTATTACGGTGTGTAAAGTACCGCTACATACGCTCCTTGCGCGTACGATTGAAACGTTCGGCAATGGCTGCTTTTATACTAGGATCTCGTGTAACACGAAATTGTATTTCAAGATCTGACAAGAATTTTTGAAAAACTTTACCAATAAATTCCTTTCCTTTGTCACTATGTATGTAGACTGGTATTCTACCACCGGTTCTATGAAGAATTCGCTCAAATGCTTCTTTAACCTCAGATGAAGTTTTACTTTGAAGTGGTTCAACCCAGACAAACTTGCTCAAAACGTCAATGACAACCAGTAGATAGGAAAAATCATCATTGTAGCTTTTTAAAGATCTCAAGTCTGCTAGGTCAATTTCCCAAACATCATCAATATTACACACACTGTAATGTTGACTAGCAAATTTACGTTTAATAGGTCGATGGAGATTGTATGCATCTTGACTCTTTAATCAGTCGATTACTTGATCACGTGGAATATTTCTTCGTGTAGACTTGGCAATTTTTTCTACACCCGCGTAAGAAGCCTCATGCGAAGGGTCATAATATATGTCTTCCAAATGTTTCATTTTTTAAAAATTAAAATTCAGCCAATCCCCTTTTATCTGATTTTTTGACTGTCTTAAAGATAAGCGTAAAGTGTGATGGTAAAATGAAATACCCTGGCCGTCGCGATGCGGGGGGCGGTGCTATAAGCTCATTTACAGCGTCCGTGCTCCGCCCCCGCCAGCCAGCCCGCCCGCGCTTCCGGAGTGGGGGAGTCTTTTTCAATAAATTTAAAAATAATACTTTCCTTTGGTTGGATCTCCGATGTTGATATTAAATAAAGTTCACTCCTAATGCTACTGCTGCTACTTTCATTACAAATATTTTATTTTATTCCTTTTGAAACTACTTTTCAATTTATGTTTTTGATTAAAGAAATGTAATGTGATTTACAGATTCTAAGGGTTAAACAGCAAAAAAAATGTAAATACTTGGATATTTTTTAGAAATCAAAAACAATTTATAAAAGAATAATATTTATTTTACACTATTTACAGAAGTTATATACAAAAATAGCCTCACTAAAAAACCAGAGGTGGTCTCTCCTCATACGGAAAGGCTATTTGCCATAGGCCTTGTGTTGGTTGAATTTCAGGTGCCGGTGGCCGTGCCATCAGAGCCTGTGCAATTGGTATTGCCTCAGGACATGGTGGAATGCATGTAACTTGTGCTGAAGGACGTATAGTGGCGACAGGCCGAACAGCTACGTGGCAAATAGGTTGCCCATACACATCCCAGTTAACTGAATTATGAAAAAGTGTTAATTATACAGTTTTATGTTTTAACAACTGATTATTCAAATATACATACATGTTCTTCCAGCTAAAGTCATGAACCCATCTCCTTATTACACATGCAGGTGGAGGGAGACAAGGAGAGAGAGATTTTATACATAGTTTTAAAGGTAATTTTCTATAGAAAAACAAACAAACTAATCAAGTCAAACTACTCTGAATTTTATTTATTTTGACCCACTTCCATATAACCATATGGTAAAGATTCGTAATTATCGAGGAATCTTCCTTTACTATTCACCGGTTTACATGTTTTTTTCTTCGTCCTAGTTACCACATCGTGAAATTTCGTTCGGCGAATTGCTCTGAATGAGAATGAAATTGGAGGAGCATTGCTAACTACCATATCTCGAACGCTTTCAAAATTGAAAATGTGAGTTTTTGTAATTTAGAGTTATCCCCTTAATTTTACAAACTTGGTGAGATTTTCCATCTGGAGATGTTACGTTGTACGTGTAAAATTTAGGGCCACCAGATACAAAAGTATCAACATAGCTCCCCTTACCGTAAAGTTCCAACTCATCCGTCATCTGCCCCAGTAATCGAGCCATCAGGGTATCGTACTCTGATACATCTTCATGACATATGTAAATGCATGAGTCTGTATCGTAGTACAACACACGTTGATCTAATTGATAGAGGTACTCAAATAGCTCTAGCCTAGCTTGAGCAGTGGTGTAAGCGGCTATTACTACGTTTGTGCAGGGTGACGCTACACTAGCTTCCTCTCTATACGACCAAGAGGCATATAAAACATCATCATTTACAGGGATAATATCATGGAGTTCCAACTCTGGACTAGTAAGCAACTCCATCAACCGTTTACGCTCCTCAACAACCTCCGTTTGCGGTAAATTCGCTCCTTGTCCGAATTTATACCCAAGAAGAGTTGAGACAAAGTTTTTCAACGGAACCTAAACCAGGGTTTTTTGAAATCTGTTCAGGATCTAACTCAATCCCCTCAATTTCATCATGCTTACAAAGATAATCTTGTTTTGACTCTTCGTCAACGCACTCGCTCGGCCAGCCACTAGCCTCCTGTTTAATTTTTAAAAAGGTGTTTATATAACCCGCGAATAGCCCACCTGTACGTGTTTTCGCATCGTATTGGGTGACCTAATATTTCCATATCACTGAAATATGGGTTACTCTATAATTTAACTCCATGGCTTTTTTCAACTCATCCAAAACCCAGGTTCCCTCCAGCTCCCGCATCGTATCCTCATGAGAGCATTCGGTTTGGCTCATAGACGCACAACACGCGTGACAAAGAAGGAACATGAGTTTCCCATGCATTCGCACAGGTAGCACGGGATGAAATAAATATCTTGGAGGAAGCACACGGCATTTGATTAATCCGTCAATCTGATGAAAATTCATGTAATTTGGACTAGCTAGTCCTCAACACTCCTCATCGCCAACATAAATTTTCGGGTGACCCACAGGAAATTTCCCCATTTTCGATATAAATGGATATAAAAAGCGCACACATCGATGTATCGGATTTTTTCATTATTTTTAATTTTGTATTAACACACTGTATTCCTGTACGTCCTCCGAAAAACGCTTTACGAGGATTTAACGCATCCTGGTGGAGTAAGGGATGATTTTCAAAATACTCGTTCATACCGGGGGAATTTTTTTTTTGATTTATCATATTTACACGCCCATATTTCGGTTAGTACGTTACCGGCTTTTCGAATTTTTTCACTCGTGGCGCGAGTGTTCTCATAACGCATATCAACTGTATCCCCGGATCTTAATTTCTCATCGCGATTTAACTTATAGCAAACCACACACCCATGCCAAAAGCAGCCATGAAACTGTAAAACATGGTGCTTTTCATCACCATCTATATAGTAACCGTCCAGTAGCGCTCCCTCTGGTAGACGGAATTCACGAGATCTTGCCGCGTGTTAAATTTCCACCCCAATTTTTCGTTCCACCCATAATAGCCATTCAATGGCTTTTACAGACTGTTTATTTGCTCGTCTGTATCCACCATTCGGTATAATACCTATGATTTCAGGGAAAAGGAAATTCTTGCGGTAGATTCTTGAGCAAGCAGAAGCGATGGTAGTGCATTCAGTACAAGGACACACATTACCACATTTAAAAAAATTGTTCTATATGCGAGACAGGCGCGACAAAGTATTGTCACATCGCTCACACAATACTCTAGCATTTCTTGTTTAAAATCAAAAACATAGTCGTTTTTACATACATCGTACCACTCGTAAAATTCTTTACGAGCCTCGATACTCATGGTATCTGGAGAGTAATCCTCAAGTGGTGGCAAAAGACCTAAAAACAAATCATTCTCTGGTCTACTAAAAAATGTGGGAATGTGCCTTTCTTTGAATGCTCACCAATGAGACCAAATGCTTTGGGGATATCACTCAAAGGCATAGGCATGTAGTTCAAGCTATCGACGAATTTACATTCCCCGACCTGCATAAGCATGATTTTAGTACCATTCAATATTACTTTTGGACGGATTCTGTTACCTTTAACCTCCACTAGGTATCTAAGAGTAAATTGTAGGTCAAACCTTTTTGCATTGTGTGCAATGCAAATTTTCTCACTAAACTGTTTCCCCTCGTTTGTTACACGGTCTATAAAATTCTTTATAAGTTCGTCCCCTCTGGATACTAATTGTCTGACACCACAATATTTACAAGAATCATTCATATTTTCATTCAGGAAATAGTCAGAGCAGACTTTCTGAACTACACATAGATTCGGCTCATGTATGTTTACTGAATTATCCCCAGGAAGCGTTTTCGTTTGACCTGCTTCTAAATCATGAAATACAAATCTGATTCGTTTCGAGGAATTAGAGAGACGCTCCTTATCTGGGGCCATGTAACATTCGTGGTTATAATCACGTATGCATTTACAATTTTTACAGTAAAATGTCCCGCATTGATGGTCTTTAGTTTTATAAAAATTTAGCAGCCTCAAATATGTTTTGCAAATCTGTAAAGCAGCACACACGCTTGTGCCACCTGAATAGGAACCTTTTACACTATGCTTGTGTAGACAGCTACTATTGAAGCAAAAGCGATTACATGAATTGCATTAAACTTCATGTGTATTTACTATTTCTTCCACAGATTTGCAAGGGGGTATTGGCAAACACGAGCTACTTTTATTTGTACATCGATGAGTGGCTGGATTGGCATAACTCTTATTGCATGGGATGCTAAACTCTCGGTTACCAGCGGCTGCTTTTAAACATAAAATTGGCTTAAAGTGATTCTTATTCGGATAGAATATTATATAAACACTATATCGTACCGTTTGCCCTATATCTGTTACAGTCTGTCAAGTTAAAGCGTGGGTGGCTTTACTCGCATTCGGTAAGGTGTATCGACATGATTTTGGTGTCAAAATATTAAGAAGAGCTCCCTCTT
>NC_046658.1:29716802-29718188 GCF_010883055.1 Belonocnema kinseyi
GGGCGCATACTTTGAATAAAATATTTGTTATCATTCTCTTGAAATAAATGTGTTTTTTTCTTGAAAAAATACCGGTTTCATATGTATACACCTGGTAATATATAATAATATATAATGATGAGCCACGGTGGCTCAGTTGGTTAGACACTTGGACTTCACCTCAGAGGTCCGGGGTTCGATCCCTGAGCCGGTACCTCTGGAAATTTTTCAATGTACCTTTACCGAGGTTCTGGTGGTTCGGAACCCACCTTAAGCTGTAGGTCCCCCTATCGTGTACTTAACTGCAACCCAGTCCGTCAATGATGGGGTAAAAACCAGGCTTTGTCCAATATGTCTGGGCAGACTGCTCTCATCAGATCACTTGATTGCATTATTAAAATGCGTTCGTGACTGATGATGTATACCGGGAGAGCCCCATGCAAAATGATCAAATAAAAATCCAACTCTAACCAAAAATGCCTTCGACATATTGGGCAGTATAAGCCTGTGACAACATTTCGCCACAGAAATTATTATTATTATTATTATTATTATCCTACCGAAGGTGTTCCGCGTTGATGTCGCGGTAGGGCTTGAGCTCTCCTCTCATGACTTTGACGGCAATGTTGGAGGTAGCATTGCTACTGACAGGGTTTCCCATGCCAAATAGGCTGGTAACGAAGAGGAGAGGGACAAGTAGAACACCAAAACCCATCAATGAAAAATGGAGAATATATTAAAGATTTTGAAACGCTTGTCGCTTCCCGAGGATCGTCGGGGCGCTCCTGGAGCCAGCGCTGGGTGCCACAGCATGCGGGATGGTGGCGATGGTGAGCTGCGAGATGGTCAGGCAGATCTCACTAATCCAACAGCTAGCCAGCAAAAATATCTGCGACAAATGGTAAGTAGTGGAACATCAACTGTGCCTGCTGAGGATGCTTTGGTTAGCACTAGCTATTTGCAGCCAATAACCTCGACAGAAATACCGTGGGAGAGCATCAATTGGGATACCACAATGAAAGAGGAATTGGTGCGTCTCTATTATGAAAGTGCGAAGTTTAAAACAAACAAGGAAAAATGATAAAATTTAAGAACAAAACTTGCTGCAAAGTGTCCTAAAAAACAAAAGGTCGCACTAAGAGATCTTATCGCTCAGGTGGAAGACATCAGGACTAATCTACATGTTACAGAAGACCGAGCAATGGAGATTAAACAACAGGTTGATTTGGCGTGGAAAAACGATGGCAATGGACATCAGTTAGAGAAAGCCGCGACAAACGGTCAAGCAGGAGCAATTGATGTTCTTTAGGGTGACCATATGTCAAAGAGGGAAAACCGGGATATTTCTCATCGAAAACCGGGACAATCCCGAACACTTCCCCCACTCCTCGCCCAATCATTATTAAC
>NC_046658.1:29718288-29720098 GCF_010883055.1 Belonocnema kinseyi
TATATATTATTATTGTTATTATTATTCAAAGACAAATTTCAGTTTAGTGATTTTTACAAAAGTTTAAAAATCACTAGAATTGGTTGTTATAATTTTTAAATATGTTTTTCACCTATTTAAATTAAAGCAGACTAAAAAATATATTCAATTACGAAAGGAAAATTATTTTCACATAAGACTGAATATTTTTTCAAAGTTTAAAAAGTATTGGACATAGTGGCCGGTCCTTTCGTCGCCTGTTGCTGAAAACTGGAACGAGATTGAATAGGTACACTTTGTAAGATGTATTTTAATTTTTGGAATAAAAGTGTTTCTACGATTGTTTTGTAAAGTGTGAAACAGTGATTAAATACAATAAACAAATATTCATAAAAAAAACGTTTCAGATAGAATTTCCATCTTATACAGCGAAAACACACATTTTTCAACAACAAAAAAATGTAATTTTCGATGCATTGTGAGCTTTAATAACCTTTAATTAATGTATTTAGTGACAAATTTTTGGTAGTTTATGTAGAGAATATAATTAATAAGTGATTGGAAGTGAAATACGAATTCTAACCTAACTTTTAGATCATATTTTTAAATAGCAAATATGTTATGCATAAATTAATAAAAATTTACTTTGAGGTCATTTTTTCTTCAAAATAAGTTCATTTAAGTTTAATATCTATTGAAAAAATCACAGTAAATAACAAAATAATGTTTTTATTCAGAAAAATATTTCTATTGATAATGTGTTTTTTCACTGTATAAGATGTAAATTCTATCTAAAAGCCTTTTATTATGATCAGGACTCGTTTTTAGTATCCAATAAATACTTTGAACTTTAAAAAAATTCTTTGAAACACTTTTATGTGTAAATTAAATTTCATCTTTGAACTCTAACCTATTCTTTCTAGTTCGAACTTTTTCACCAGGTGACATATCGCAGTTTAGCGATATTCATTTTTTAACTTTAACTTTAATATAATTAAATGTCTAAAGTTCATTTTCTGTTTTTTTATTGAGAAAAATGGTTAATGCAATGTCAGTTTTTTCATTATCATAATTGTATTTTATTTTGTTTGAATTTAAAAATGGTTTTTATTATATCACGTTCGCAAATACATATAATTTTCAGAAGTTATAATCAAAATTAAATATTTCATTACATGGTAACATTTTTAATCAGTAAAGAATGATTTATGAGTAAATAAGTATGTTTTGGTTTTTTAATTATAATAAAGTACCAAAGTGCTCTGCAAACAAAAAGTTTTTTTAATTGTAATTTTCGAGAAAATTCTATGTAAAATACATCATTTGACTGAGATAAACTTTAAAAATATAATTTATATATCCATGGATACCTTAAAAATATTTATTTTACAGAGCACTGTTTTTTATTATTAAAAAACATGGTTTTGCTTTAGTTTGCCCCAGTTTTGTTTTCCATTTTGCCAAGAATCACAATTTTAATGGAATAATTTTTTTCTTTACAGAAGATGACGAGGGGGAAAACAGTGTTCAGGCGCATCATAAAACTGATCATGCTGAAATTAAAATATAAGCGGAGAACAGTAAAGAAGATAATTGTGTCTTATAAATTTGTCCTTGTTTTTAAAACGATGTTCGTACACCTTTAAAAATTATTCTTTTAATTATTTAACACTTTTTTGTAAAAATTGAAATGGAAGAAGAAACAGAGGAAGAGGTGAATGAAGATGCCGAGGACGAGGATACGGAGGAGATTGACGTTGAGGCTTGCGATGAGAACGAGATAGAGGTGGATGAGAGGAGTGCATCCATGGACGAGATTTACCACACACAA
>NC_046658.1:29720198-29734460 GCF_010883055.1 Belonocnema kinseyi
GCAGTGTTACTGACAAACCACGATTTTTTCAACTGCGCAAGCGCCGCGTATGGAAGGGAGAAGCCACATTATTGTCCGTTATACGCGCGCTTATTTGAAATGGTTCAAACTCACACTGTACTTTAAAAAGAGAAAGAGATTGTTCTCGGAACGCGACACTTTAAATGTAATATTAGCCAATCAGCAAAACCCGGGACAATTACAGCACTGACCGGGACACCGGGACGGACAGTAAAAAACTGGTAACACGTCCGGGAAATCCGGGACGGATGGTCATCCTAATGTTCTTCCTCAACCTATTGATGATCCAACACCAGCACATCCTCCAGAGGTGGATGACCTTATACAACCAGAGTCAGAAGCAGAGGTTCAGCAAGCAAAAATCGACGAAAATGGACATACCATATGATCAGAGATGTTATGCGCCTTTATTTTTTGGCAGAGAAATGTGGGCAAAGTGTGAGGAGAGAACATCATAGACTCTTCTTACTTAAATACCCAGAGCTAGCCACAAAAATAAATGAGCAGGATCTGGCAGATCAAAAATGCTCAATATCTGTAAACAGACTGCTTTCGGCTGTTGAAATAGCTGCTATCAAAATGGAAGTGTAGCATCATGCACCGGATCCATTAGAACCGCATCCGGATATTACTAACGAGGATATGGATAGGGAAATCTCAGAAGAACTACAGCACCTGGAAAGGAATTTTGGTCATGCTTTACTAGAGTTCAGATATGTAGAACCAACACTGAGGCATTCTCTGCCCAAAATGAACATCGCAAATCATCTGCGTGCACTAATAGCATATCTCGACAGCAAGGTTTTACCTACGTATTTGAGCGTAGCACGAAATGCGTTAGAGGTGCAAACTCTTGTATACTGTGCAGCTGTGGCAACCTTTAGAACATTGGGCCGGAAAACTAGGCCTGCAAATGCAGTTTTTGTCCCAACAGGGGATCGAGATCCACCATGGAAGATCAGGTTGGATATGGATATCAGCAAAGTAAGGTGCAAATTGGGTCGATTAACTCAATATAAAAAAGGAAATAGAACCAGAAAGCTGATAAACCATGTTACTAAAATCATCCACCCTCGGCACATCGAGACAGTAACACCAGCAATAATGGATGAAATTTTAGACTCTCAACGACAGAGACTTGATGTTCTTATTTCCAGACTGCGTCGGTACAAGAAAAGTAATGTACGAAGGCAACAGAACTAAAACTTTCAGAAAAATGAACAGATCCAATTTACACACTGCGTGGTTCAAATTGGAGGAAGCAAGGGCAAGCAATAGCCCAAAAATGCATTTGACAAACATCACAGTTTTGGATGTTTCAGTTGTCTTGAAGAGGGCAGGTAATTGGAAAGCTCCAGGTTCGGACATGGTGCACAACTTCTGGTACAAGTATCTGACGAGTGTGCATCTCGCGTTGGCAAGGTGTTTTCAGAAGATCATTGAACACCCAGATTTGCGACGAGAATGACATTCTTACAAAAGAACAAGAAGGATGTTGTAAAAACTCACGAGGCTGTAAAGATCTAGTCACTATAGACGCTGTTGCCATGACTCAAGCCCGTAAGCATCAAAGGAACTTACACATGGCATACATTGACTATAAGCAAGCGTTTCCTTCCGTTCCGCATGACTATTTGTTAGAAGTCTTGAAACTTTAAAAAATCTGTCCACGCATTACTGACTTTCTAAGCCATGCGATGAGGCTCTGGGGTAGAAGAATCAAGTATTTTGATCATGGGCAACCAAAGATAACTAGATCAATACGCTCTAGGACGGGTATGTTTCATGGGTTAAAAATTCATGATAATGAGGATGGTCATCAAGTGACCCATCTTCTTCACATGGATGACCTGAAGCTGTACGCTAGTTCAGACCAGAAACTGCAGCAAGTGATTGATGTCACAAAGCAGTTTTCCAATAATATCCACATGGAGTTCGGACTAGATAAATGCAGAACAGTGCATTTAATCAGAGGGGAACTAGGGACTGCAGAGTTAGAGAACGAGTTCGAAAATGACATCGAGGCAATGGCTGCAGGCGAATCATATAAATATCTGGGTATTCTTGAATCTAAGGGTATTCAACATACGATAGTCAAGACAAGCCCAATGACTGCCTTTACTACGAGACTCAGATTAATTATGAAGAGTTTTCTCAACTCGGGAAACAATATCACGGCGATTAACACCATAAGGGAATTAGAAATACAATGGAGGCAGAAAGCCATCCATGGCGAGCACCCCAACATGTTGAATCAAAGTGAAGTGGATAGTGAGGCATCTAATATTCGGCTAAGAAAGGGTATTCTGTATCCAGAGACGGAAGGATTCGTCATTGCAATACAGGACAAGGTTGTCAGCACCAGGAATTATCGCAAACACGTGTTACATCAAAACGTGGTGACCGGTGCCGATTATGTGGAGATACCAACGAATCCTTTGAGCACAATATTGATGGCGGTCGCGTAATGGCTCAGAGAGAATATACGCACAGACATAATGATGTAGCGGGCATTATACATCAATAACTTGCCCTAAACCTAGGACTCTTAAAAGAATGGGTGCCCTTCTATAGATACATTCCAATGCCCGTTTTAGAAAGCGAAGATTATATCTTATATTGGTATGTTACTATCTAAACGTATCATTACATCTGGGCCAATCGACCTGACATCGTAATGCGAGAAAAAAAAAGGTGGAAGAGTTTACATCATCGACATTGCTTGTCCGCTTAACTGAAATTTGCAGTCAACATATAAAACCAAGATCCACAAGTATAGCGAGTTAAGGCATGAAGTAAAGACCATATAGAGGAATGTAAATCATGCATCCATTCATCCCATTGTGATTTTGGCTACAGGCAATGTGCACACAAGATGCACTAAACATCTTGAACATTTAGGAGTCAGTAGGGTATTGGCAGCAACTCAGAAGGCGATTTTATTAAACACATGTCGCATTGTAAGAAACTTTCTTGATCATCAGGAAGCGAGCGACTAAAAACCCGCGGAGTGGCAGATGGTAGCTTTAAGAAAGCATCCAGAGGTGACTGTTGTCACCTCCAACGCTCGTGGCCGCTCGTAATTGTATACCTACAACATCATCGCAGGAGGTTTGAACCATCGCATTAAATTATTTGAATTGACTTATAACATTTGAATCTCATCAGTCACTTGACTTGGTTCTTGGCTATGATGTATTACCGGGTTCACCCCAGTAAAAGTTTAATAAAAGCACATAATAATAATAATAAACTGAGGAATGAATGTAACATTTTAGAAAAGATTGTAAACCTTCTCAAACTTACCATTCACATCTAGATGATCTTCCCTCATATGTTCATCTCTAGTCATCTGACAACCATCCCCATCGTAATCATCTATCACGTTCTCATTTTCGTTCTTGTCACCATTATTATGGCCATCCATCACATCGGCCTCACCGTCATGTCTGCTACTTAAATCAGGTGAATATTCCCCCTTAGTGGCTTGACGCTGCTCTTCAATTTCCACAGTACTCGCCTCTGAATCGACATCTGATTCACTGGATTTCGATGATGAAGATGCTAGGACGCGATTATCCCTGTTATAATCTCGGGCTGCACAACACAAAACAATTACGTATACAAATAAAAAAATGCACTGCACTTCACTTTGACAAAAATATTTTTTATATGAATAAATTCTTACCATTTATTTTTACAAGAATTATCGTATCTGCCTGCATAAATGTTTTTCTAAGACACCTCTGCGCTATGTGCAGAGAATCCCTATTCTCCATAAAAAACGCACACTTGGACACTTTACTAGCATTGCATTTTTTAATATATACTCTAATATTTTTAGTAACTCGCGTTTTTCCAAGTTTTCCCACACAAGTTCCAGCACGGTGCATAGCTCCTTCGAGTGTGACATCATGAAACAAAATTGACCATCTGCGCGACGATCACCAGTATTTATGGAAGTCGAAAATACAGCCCTACCCTATTACCCATTCTTCTAGAAAACTCCAGACCACCCTTGACATGAGTAGAATTTCCAGGAAATTGTGAAAAAACCTGTCAACATCGTAAAGATTTACTGAAACGACAGGTACACCTAGTCGCAACTTCGACAGTTGATTACCGTGATGGGGTTCAAAGTGGTTCGTCGCCAGGTTTTTATAAGGACACGCTGATTTTCCCTTCACAATCCATTGGGTTATTCTGTATCTAGACAAAGAAACAAATTTACGACCAAGTATAAAAAATTCCTGGTACCTTTTAAAATCAAACCTTGCTGTAGGAAAGAGAGGTTACGTCAATATTTTACAGAACTATGTAAACTCGGAAACCTTTTAAATATTCGTTACGCTTAGTAATACATGTCACTGGTTTTGGAGGGTATTGCAGACAGGATATAGAAAAAGAATTACGACCAATGTTTCACTGGACAAAAGTAGAAATTGACATCGTAAAACTTGACATATTACAAGGGTCTACGCGAAGAAAAATGGTTATGGTGTAATCCGATTGACAAGCAAGATTCCTCGGAAAAAAAGGTTTTCCTTCCAGTACACGTGTTCTTAGCTATAAATCTCATATAAAAGTATAAACTTCTGAAACTTTTAAATATTAGTTACGGGTACTATATTTTACCAGCAAGATCCTCGATTTTCTAATTTATAACTGGCATTTGCGCTTTTGAAGAAAACTTTTTTTCATCTTAGGCATGCTTGATTATTTATTACATTTTCAAATATACTCTTCCCTCAAAAAGTGCATAAATTTACCCTTTCAGTGACAGTTAAACTGACCCGTTTCGCTGAAGAAGAGCGAACTTAAGTACTTCACAAAGAATTTAAAAACCTTCTTAAAATTTATAGGTTTTCCCGGAATAAATAAACTTCAAAGAGCACTCTATTTTTTTACGACTTCTATGACAATTGTTTAAAATTTTCCCACGATAATTCTTTCGACGAGTGGGAGAAACCGGTTTGTCCGGTATGAGTCATCGTCACAAATGGTGGGGATAAACAAAGGTCCAAGCATGTATAAAAGCGGATGGGAGCTCTACTTAGCATTCAGTCTAGTTTCAATCCTGAGACCATATAGGATACCATGTCTGACAACAAAACACCCAACGCAGCTACTACCGATATCCACGTCGCTGCAGTCATGGATTCATATATAGTCTCAATGGACGCAGCAGGTGTACGGTCTATCTTGAAACACCGTTTACCTGGAGTACCTGTTGGCGAGGTCGCACGCAAGCCTGTTAATCACTTACTAATGGCTTCACTCTACTCTCTAAATAACTCCTGCACAAAATAACTTTTCACGCGACTTGAGTTGCAGCCGAGTAGGAACCTCGAACCCGTCATAAAACTGGTCAGCTCGACTTTGAAGGGCATTTCTCTTGACACGGCATCTTGGGCAAGCTTGTTAAAGTACATGGACTATGTATCAGACTTCTTCGAGACGGGATACGGTTACACGAAACCTGTGGAATTGGGTAAATTCAGCATTGTTTTCACCACTTCCAATGGCTTTAGGGCGATCGTCTTTGACATTCCTGGAGATAAAGATGAACCCACCACGGGGGAGAGTAAAAAAAAGGACAAAGGAATACAGACCGACTATAGTGATACAGAAAACTACTTATTATGGACTCCACTATTTGTTTGAAAATTGATCTTTATGATTGAGGATTCAACTATTTTATTAAAAATTGATTAATAATTTAACTGTATAATTTTAGGATGAAAAACTATATTTGTAATTGAAAATTAATTTTTTTATTTGAAAATTCGTCTTTTTGATAGAAAATTAATTTTCTTTGTTAAAATCTTATCTTGTTTATTGAGGATTCAACTATTTTCTTGAATTTTGGTTTGTTTATTAAAAATTAATGTCTTTAAGAGAAATTTTAACGATACCATTGTTGGTTGAAAACTAATCGTTTTTTGCAGAGAATTAATTTTGTGGGTAAGAAATTAATCTGTTTTTTATTATTTTCAACCTAGAAGTCTAAATTCCATTTTTTGTTGTCTTATATCGGGAAAAAACGTCTTACGTGATTTACTATGCAACAAAGTTTGTCGATGAGAGAGAACCTGCCTGATTTTAAGTAAATTGCAGGAAATGCGATCTAAGTGTTTTGCTTTTTTAGGTTTCGTACTTCGAACGATCCCAAAACGAAACTTGAGGTTTCACTCAGCTCTAGTACGATTTATTTTTATTGCGCTCTGCTTAGAATTTTATTCTGAGTGCACGTATACCTGCTGTGATATACTAGTAAACAAACAGGGCTTGATGGAAAAAATTGTTGGAAATTTAAAATCAAGGCAGGAACACCAGTGCAGATCAAGAAAACGGACTGTAACCCTCCGACCTAAACCGAAACACATGTAAGGTATTTTGAACCGAAAAGATTAAAACTAGTCGTTGGAACTGGGAGTTTCGTACATGAGCAAAAAGAAACCCAAGAACAGATTCTGTGATCAGGAACGGGGTTTGTAAGTTTCAAATGGAAATGTTTGTTAGTTGAGTAAAACAGACGTTTGGTCAATCTTTAATTTGATCTCAAACAAGTCTGAATTTCCAAGTAAAGCCAACTAATGCTGTCTTATTTAATTTTTTAAATATTTTACAATACAACAACTAGTTTATTAAATATAAGATCATTACATTATTTTAAATCAATAAATAGAATAACTGCATCAATATTGTGTTATTTCTTTAAAAAGATGTAGAAGCTATCCCTGTGAAATTAGAGCCCCCGTAGTAAAAATTAAATATTTTTTAAGGTTCTGAGTACCTATTCAATCTTTGTGGAGTTCTTTATATGGTTTAGCAATAGTTATAACTAAAGCATTGGAAACTCATTTTGCGAAAAATTGGGGGCTAACTGCACACCCTCCCCCCTCACTTTTGTAAAATTAAACTTTTTTGTGGACTTCTGTGTAAATTAAACATAGTTCTAGAGTTTATGATTATTTAAAAAAATATTTCCGGCTATTATTTCCAAAAAATCGATGATCAAATATAAGTAGCTAGCCTCCTACTTTTTAAAAATTTAACTTTTTTCGCATGATTCTCTGATTCCAAAAGATTCTCTGATAACAAAATTCAAAATAAATCGAAAACGTATAAAAAAAAGAACATTATCAAAAATGCAAAATGTTGACAACTTTCTCATTTGAATAACCGAAAAATTCTGTTAAGAGTTCTGGACTTACCAACAGGAGTTCTAAAAAAAAGTCTGATAACACTTTTCGATCTAGTCAAAATTCGAAGAACTATGGCACTATTAAGAATACCCAAAGTTTGCAAATGTACCCATTTTAAGACTTGGATTCTGATCGAAGTTCTGGAGTTTTTAATGACAGCTCTACAAAAAAGTATCATAGTATTTTTCAATTAACTGAAAATTCGATAAACTACGGCAGTTTTAAGAAAATCCACAATTTTGCAATTCACCAATTTTGAGAGTTGTGAGAGTTCTGGTCAGAGTTCTGGAGTTCCTAATGACAGATATCCAAACAAGTATTATAACCTTTTTCGATCAAGCGAAAATTCGAAGAACTACGACAGTTTCAAGAAAATTCAAAATTTTTTAATTTACAAATTTTGAGAGTTCTGAGAGTTCTGGTCGGAGTTCCGGATATCTTAATGACAGCTGTACAAAAAAGTGTCATAACACTTTTCGATCATTTTAAAATACGAAGAACTACTGCACTTTCAAGAAAACCCCAAATTAAAAAAAATTTACGTGATAATGTGATGATAATGTCTTCGTTAAGGCCGATGGAGCTTTAACAAAAGAGAATTCACAAGTATAAGAATTTACATCGAGCGCGATGTAAAAATCGTTTTTACATCTGATCTTGTTCAAATCATATTCTACAAATTTATTTATTTATTAACATTTGGTAATTTTAAGAACAAATTAAATAAACAAATTCATATTTTCGGCGTTCGTAAGCAAAAATAATTGTTTTTTTCATCCGACCTTGCTCAAATCATATAAAACAAATTTAGTTATGCATTAACATTTGTTAACTTTACGGACAAATTATATAAACAAATGCATATTTTCGGCGTTTTCAAGGAAAAATAAATGTTTTTTATGATTTGACCTTTTCTCAAATAATATGCACAAATTTAGTTATGAATTAATATTTGTTAATGTTTAGAACAAATTATATAAACAAATGCACATTTTCGGCGTTTTCAAGCAAAAATATATCGTTTTTTTATCGGATCTTGCTCAAATCATATTCAACACATTTATTTATGCATTAAAACTGGTTAATTTTACGCACAAATTATATTTTAAAAATGCATATTTTTGGCGTTCACAAGCAAAAATAAATCGTTTTTTCATCTGACCTTGCTCAAATTATATTAATTAAATTTAGTTATGCATTAACATTTGTTAATTTTAAGAACGAATTATATAAACATATTGACAGTGGAACAGTTTTGAATTTTGAGCGTTTAAAATGAAAGTTCAACACATCTCTCATTGGGAATTGTTTCATTTAAACGCTATAGCATTTACACGTACTGTACAATTAAAGGAATGTGTATAAATAGAACATTTAAGAGAATGGAACTATTTTAATTTTCGTGTGTGGTCGGAAATTACTTTTTGAAACTGAAATTTTAACTATTCCGTTTTTAATTCAAAGTCTAGCGTTTTCAGTTAAATTAAAAATACAAATACTAGTTTGGAAATTCATGTTTCTGATGGAAAATTCTGGAGTTTAGTAGACAGAAGTTGGGTTGGAAAATGAACTATGTTGCTGAAAACTCGGGTTTCCAGTTTTTTCCAATAAGAAATCATTTTTTCCAATAAGAAATCATTTTTTCCCTGAGAATTAAAGTATCACTTGTCGATAGAAAATCAATGTTTTGTAGAAAACAAAGATAAGAGAACAATAATCAGTGAATTATTCTCTCAAAAATAATTCTTATAAATAATATTAATATTGGTAAAACATGTAACTATTTTGTTGAAAACCCGTTTATTTAAGGTAGAAATGTGTTTTATAACTGAACACCCAAGTATTCATGTTAAAGAGTCATCATTGAAGGGAAAAGTTGATTTCTTTATTAGAAATTTCAACTACCTTGGTTTGGAAATTGATTTTTTGGTTGAAAATTTAACTACATTCTTGAAAACACGTTTTATCGTTTGATAATTAATTTTCTCCAATGAAAAGTTAACTGCAGGTTTCTAGTTGCAAATTTATCTATTTCAGTTTAAAATTTAAGTACATAATTGAATGAAAATTAATTTTTCCGTTTGATAATTGAAACTATTCTCTTCATGATTTGTGTTTTTGTTTGAATGATAACGTTTCTAACAACATATTGAACTTTTCAAAATTTTGAATAAATATTCGTTACGAATTTAACTTTACTTTTGATAATTCATATATTTTCTAAAAAAAAGTTCTTTTTGGTGTAAACTGAAGTGTCTTGGTTGGAAATTCAACTCTTTGTTTCAAAGTTAAGGTAAATTGTTCGAAGATAATTTTATTTTTTACAAATTTAACTATTAATTAAAAAAAAAAACATTCTTCGCTGAAAATGTATTTTATAATAAAAATGTAATTATTGCAGTTCAAGGTTCATCATTTGATTTAAAAAGTAATTTCACGAATTAAAAATGCAAAATTTTGTTGAAGTTCGTTCTTTTTGAAGTAGAAAATTATTTGTTGAATACAAACAGTTGCATTATAATGCAACTGTTTCATTTCGAGTAGGAAACTTATCTTCCACCACCAACTTGTCATCCACCACCTCGCAGTACCACGTGACA
Organism: Belonocnema kinseyi; assembly: GCF_010883055.1. Lineage (NCBI taxonomy): Eukaryota > Metazoa > Arthropoda > Insecta > Hymenoptera > Cynipidae > Belonocnema > Belonocnema kinseyi. Next base: position 29,730,028 of record NC_046658.1, read on the forward strand.
AACAAGCCAATCAGAGCACAGCGCGGCCATTTCTCCTTCGCTGAGCAGCATTGGTGGGATCCCCTTCCGGGAGGATATAAGTGAATGTTTCCGTTCTAGGACGATGGATATAACTGTGTTTCCAGTGTATTTGGTAAAAAATGAGTCTTCTTAAGTTCTTATGTATAAAATTAAAGTAGTTATTAAGTGTTGTACTATCAGGGTTAAAAGTTCAGTTGATTGGTTGAGGGGCTTAAGTATTTTGTTGAAAACTCTTTTTTCAGGTTAAATATTTTACTTTTTTAAATAACAATTTAAACATTCTATTTTTTATTGAAAATTCAACTATTGAAGTTCTTATTGAGAATTTATCCTACATATTTGGTTTGTGAATGCAACTGTAGGAAGAAAAGTATAACTAAATTTTAAAAAATTCATATAATTAATAGAAAATTTCACAATTTTATTAAAAGTTAGTCTTTTGGATTGAAAATTTATTAGTTGTGGTAGAAAATTCATCTTTCTTGGTTGAAAATCCAAGAGTCTTCCTACAATTTCGTCTGTTTGTCAATATTTTTCTTTTTTAGTCCAACTATTATTCTAAAAATTTTCACTCTCAAATTTTAAACAATTAGTAGAATGCAATCTATTTACGACAATTGAGCCGTAAGTTGTTCATTTTTAATAATGTGATTCATATTTGCTCCTTTTAAATAAACAGTGCAATACTGCCATATACTAAAAAATATATTCTTTTTCATTAAAAAGAATTCTAAATTGAATGAAGGTTGAAAATAGTTTCTATAATCGGCATAATAGCATTTCCATGTTTCAAATTATTTAATTCTAAGCCAAAGTAAAAATCTTCCATTATCTACGGGGAAAATATATTTCAGGATTTTCACTCTTACCATACCAGGTTTAACCAGGCTTTGGCGGAGTAAGGGGGGAAGGAGGGACGTCAACCCATTAAATAATTTCCCTCTCCGCTAGGTTCAAGTGAGAAGAGCACATCTGCCGAAGAAGGATCGAAAACCCGACTGAACCCCTGAACATGAATTTGAAGAAAAACTGCGTTACACTATTTATGCATGATCCCAATAAAATAAAGTAATTTAAAATAATAGTCCTGGTATTAAAAACAATCCATTTTTTAATCTATAATAACCTATATTTGATTATTAACAGTTTCTAAAAATTGTTAATTAAACCTAGATAATTTATAACATCAAATCTAGCAGATAAACAAGAAATAAATAAATTACAATTAAAACTCCTCGGAAAAGATAATTGCCAGAGATTTGATGTATAACTGCAAATCTTTAAAACTAACAAATTTGAAATACTCTTAATTTGAATTATTAGAAATTTGTACTAATTTCCAGCAGTGACGGAATTCCTAACTACAGGCCTCGGATTCATCACACTACTAAACTATTTTACACTTTTTTGAAACAATGACACTATTTTTTTACTATTTCGAAAAAAATGAGATGAAATACATTATTTTCAAATAAAGTCCAATTTTCAACTAAACAAAATAATTTTCAACAAAATGCATAAACTTTTATCTAAATAGTTGAATTGATGTGATTTCAGTACAAATTTTACATGATTATTTTTCATTAAATTTTTTCTAAATAAATTTAATCGTAATTACAATTTAAAATTCTATAATTTCAGCAGCTTTCACTTTAAAACATTCAATTTAGTTAACAGTTAAAAATTTTAAAACTTGAATCACTTTGAAGTTTGAACTGAGTATTATTTTTATTTGTAAGTTAAAATTTTCGAATAATTTAATTTTGGACGCAATAATATTAGCTTTGAATCTTTAACGATACCTACCTTTTTTATATCCTTAGATCAGGGTTCTCCATAATCCACAGGTGCAGTGTGACCCAGGATCGCTCGATCTTTTTGAAGATCTACGAATTTTGTTTTCGACGGGAAACTGAGATAAAATTTATGACCCCATGCAAAAAAAATCTCAGTTGAAAGGACTCGGTTCCGAAAGTTGAACCTGGAGGACCTTTTTTTGGTATAACTTAACGGAACTTGTAATAAAAGGATTTGGTTTAAAGTATTAAAAATTTTAAACTAACTAATTCCAGACATTTGTTTCTTAATGAATTTTTGCAACATTAATAATGCAAATCTTGTATTAAATTTTATCATTGCACATTCAAAGCTAATTAAACCGTTCAAAATAGAATTATTACAAAAATTTAACTTTTAAATAAAATTAATTTTCAATTCGAGGCGATTCAAGTTTTAAAAATTCCAATTGTAAACTTATCAATTTCTTTATTAAAAATGAATAATCCCAAATAAATTGAAAGCATTCAAATTTTAATATTTTGTTTTTTAATTGAAGAATCTCTAAATATAATTACTTCAAATTAAAATTTCGAAAATAAAAAAATTTCGAACATTAAAATTAGGAAAATTGTAGAGGAGAGTACCCAAATATGAGATACCAACTCTGTTTCTCGTGATTGTCGGAATTATATCTACTGAATTTAAAAGTAATATAGTTCATCTTAAAGGAAATTTAGTTTGTCATAAGAAGCTCAAATAAAAAATTTTATTAAAAATTTTTTTTATGCTGAAAATACAAAAAATGTAAAAAAGTGCCTTTTCCAAACTCGTCAAATTATTCTCATAATATAAGATACCCCAGAAAATAGCTAATAAAATGCAAAATAAAGTATTATTTTTAATGAAAAACTTCATGCTATGTTTCCGAAGTATAAATTTACTGAAAAACTGCAACACTATCGATATTTTCCTACTTAGTTATTCAATCCCCATCACTCCAGACAAACTTTACTGCTAAATATATATTTAATGAATAATAAATAGGGTTTAAAGAATTCCCTTCCAAGCACTCGACCAGCATCGATTTCACAAATAGTTCGCCTATAATTTTTAGAAGCCCAATGAAAAATGGAATATACCACGAAATTACTCTTTCTTCAAGAGCTACAAGTTAGTGATAGAACCAACAAAGTGGGTCTCTTAGTATAGCTGATACCCCGTTTTCGCATATGACGAGATTATGTCATATTCGAGTACTCTCCTCTATTTAATAAATAATTATTAATTGATTGCGAGTACTTTGAATATAAATATTAATGATCCTGTTTAGATTGAATACTCATATTAAATTTTTTCTGCAATGACAGGAAATATACTTTTTAATAAACATTAAAAAATTTTAATGACAGAAGCTCATTGTGAACTTCAACAATTTTTCAATAAAATATTTTTTTATCTATCGTGTAAGATTTGTTTTTTAAGTGCTAAAAGTGAGACTTGGCGAAATAAATTGCCGATGCTTGGAACTTGGACCAGTAATGTGCTATCACTGGGCTAGACTTTGGCTGATCCTCGTGAAACATGGTTTCTCCGTACTAAAAGTGAGACCTCGCGCAATAAAATGCCGATATTAGGCCAAGCATCTCATGTAAGCCAGCTCTGCTTTTGTTTGTTCACGTCTGAGTGCTCTTCTCAGTGACTACGGCAAACTCCGGCGTCGATTCTCGGAAGGGCTATAGAAGGGAGGGCTATTGAATGGTTTCACTGTATTTTAATTTGACGTATGTTCAAGTTTTTTCAACTGATGCAAGTCTTACTAACAATAATATATCTTCGATAATAGTTGGAGCAATATTGAAATTTAAACGTTTATTGAAAGTTTGGATAAGGAAATAAAAAATTGTGAAAAAAACAAAGGTTCCTGAATTAAAATAGTTCCAGATTGAATAATAGCACCACTTGCTAAGATTCAGTTAGTAAACATGCCTTGAATATTTTCTCATTAATACTCAACTATGATAACCTATTCATAAAAATATTTATTAAAACATTTTGATAGGCATTTAAGACTAAACCTAGACATTAAACTGAATCTAAAGCTATTTGAATCAAAGGAACAAATTCGTTTCACTTGATGTTTAAAAATTTGAAATTTATTCATCTAATTTATTTATGTCAAATTCCCTACCCGAAAATATGAATCTTTAATAAAAATGTAAATTTTCAATGTAATAAAATAGTTTAATTTTTAACAAAATACTTGAATATAAACATTCATATGAAGTTTACACCAACAATAATAATATTGTACCAAAAAAGAAGACATTTTAATACATGAATTTGTATTCAATTAGTTGAATTTTTCTATATAAATTAGTTACATTTTTTTTGACAAATGCAAGTACTTCGAATAAACTGGTATGTAGACGTAATGTCATTAAATGGTACTGAAATTCATACATTGATTTTTATTCCACCTTAATAAAAGAAAATTTTTCAAATGCGCTTACACAGTGAAGTTAAGTTCTCTGGCTATATACGAGGGTGGATTGATAAGTTTCCGGCCTGACCAAGAAAAACAACGTTTTTAAGAATTTTTTTTTTTATTTCTCAACATAATCTCCTCCAAGGCT
>NC_046658.1:29734560-29737161 GCF_010883055.1 Belonocnema kinseyi
CGGGCTGAAACTATAGCTACAAGCTAACTAAGGATGGTACTATAGAACGCCACCTCAAGGTAGGCCTAGTGGCGCCATCTCTTGGTCAGGCCGGAAACTTATTAATCCACCCTCGTATTTACTCATGCTAAAAGGACTCAAATGATGCTTCAGATTCGGGAATGATTCGTGTATTATACTGACCTCTGTTTCAGTGGGGTTTAAAACATAAAAATGCAGATTACAATAGTAAAATATATAGAAAACTATTTTGCGGGAGAAAATATAGTACAGGAAATTTTGATGAGGCAAAATATTCAATTGAAGAGATTATTAAATTACTGGAAGAAAGTAAGAAAAAAAACTGAAATTAATGAAAGTAAAAGTTTTACTATTTTAAAGCTTTTATTCTTTTTGAATTTTTATTAAATATATAGTGCATAGATTGTCTGATAAAAAATTGTTTGAAAATGTTTAGATGGTTCAAAATATAAAAAATAGTCAATTTCTGAATTTGTTTATGAAAATTAATTGAATAATAAATTATTATTGTAAAGTTGCAAAGTATTGTAGGAAAAAGTGATTGGAAATACATTCTTTGTTGATTCCGTAAAGAAATTCTGAGTTCAGACGGTAGAGAAATTGGTGTCGCTTGCTTAAAAAATAGGCAAGCTCTAACTATGTTGATAAACACTGTTTGAATAATTGAGAATTCTTATGAATTTTCGAAGCATTATAAAAAGATATAATCGTCGGAATGATATTCTTAGTTAATAATGTTAAAAAAGAAAGCCTATTCGTAAAAAAACCACTCTTAATTTTTCAATTAAACCTGTTTAAATAATTATGAGTTCTTGTAAATTTGGAAAGCAAGACAGAAAAAGAGTTATCGGATAGGCGTTCTGAGTTGACTACGTAAAGAAACTGCCTCGTAGAAAGAAAGCCAAACTCTTAGTTTTTTTATTTTACCTGTATTCAAAAGTTAAATGTCAGAGTTAGAGAAAGGTACGTTTTCGAAGTATATAACCTTCACTATTTTGACATTTCTTTCCCCAATTCAGTTTTCGAATTTTCGATCGCCGCGCTTCCGTCGAATAGAGAAACAGTTAAAAGAAAAATTTATATACATATAACTCCATGGACACAAAATATGTATTGATACAACGTTATTTCATCGGAGGCTTCAGTTTGCAACTATTTCTTCAAAGTCATTGAAACATTTGAAGAATTTTCTCTCTGTCCAAGGTTCTTCATAGAATCGTCTGAATTGTAAGCGACTAAATTTTTCCGTGTATCGAATAAAACAAGATTGAATACAGTTGACATGGTAGTCATTTCCCATTTGGTGGAAAAAACTTAACACGTGAAGGTAATTTTTGTAGCAGGTAAAATGTACCCTGAAATCCACGTACTTCAAGATACTTCAGGATATTTGAATATACTTCATGATATTTTTAAATAGCTCCTGATATTTAAAGATACGTTATGATATTTAAAGCTACTTAAAGATATTTCAAGTACTTCAAGATACTTCAAGATACTTCAGGCTATTTCAAGGTTATATAGAATATTTCAATGTACTTCGGCTTAATTAACACACTTTAAGATAGTGCACATACTACAGAATAATCCACGTATTTTAATATATCTCAGGATATGTCAATACACTTCATGATATTGTAAGATAGTTCCCGATATTTTAAGATATTTTATAATATTTCAAACTACTTAAGGATATTTCACGTACTTCAAGATACTTCAGGATATTTGAAGGTAATTCAGAATATTCCAATGTACTCTCTAAATCTAAATCAATGAAATTTCATCGATTGCCAGTGACATTTCCCTGATTCAAATAGCCAAAAATAGGTTACTGACAATCAGTGAAAGGTTACTTATTGATTCCGTGAAATAATCACTTTTAAGAGTTGGCAGCACTGCACCCTGTAAATTTAGCAACCATAATAAAATAATATTTTAGTACATTCAATCAAAGAATCATAGTAAAAACTTAAAACCCATAAACATGATCAAATATTAAAAAAGGCGAAAAGTTCCGATGTTTTTAAATGAAAACAACCTCACACGTTACTTTAATTTTAAGACTGCAGTGTCATGTACAAACCCGTTAAGTAAGTACTTCCTACACGAGTTTGAATATATTGAGCCCGCAGATAGTTCAGCAAACTTACAGCTAAACATAACATTTTTGTTAATATTGTCAATTAATTCTTGAGAGGGGTGCATATCATGAGAATTTGTAAGGTCTAAAAGTGCTGACTGTGTCTTATCATTTGTTGATCACGTTGTTCCAAATGAAATTCATCAACCCTAAAATATTGCCGATAATCATGCACCATTTATAAAAAGAAAATTCATCTTTTTATAAACGTTCTGTGTTTTGATGAGTTAATAAGCTAACGGATTTTTATGAGAGTTTATTCCTGTTTATGAGAGTTTATTCGCTTTTAAGGTGGCTTGGGCGCTTTTTAAAAAAATCACAGGCAGTTCTGAAAATTGGATATTATCGAAAGAAAATATACTAGATCACTTTGCAAAAAAGAAATACTAAGGTTGACGATGAAATTATCGAAAAAAACGCTATTAAAAAGTTGTGATTTT
>NC_046658.1:29737261-29740395 GCF_010883055.1 Belonocnema kinseyi
TGCGTATATCAATAAAATTCAAATAAAGACTGATCGCATGATAGATAGCCCCCACAGTGCCCACCACATTGTACGGCACCAAACGCCCAAGCCACCTTAAGTGCGACCGTAGCTAAGCTGGCTGTAGGCAGATGTCATATATACGTATGCCATTGCTTAGACCTACAGTTGGGGCACAATGACATGTATCTGTAGCGGATGAATTTTCTCTGGACTACCTATGATCAAACGAATGATATGCACATACATCACGCTAGACGTATCAAACCTCGCCCATAATTATAGAGTAGAGGGAAATGATTAATTGATGATGATTTATCGGCTTGTAAACTATCATAATTGTCTTATAATAGGTCTATGATGATTTTTCACGTTACCTCTTCGTAAGGGAAGCTTCCTTTAGTGCAGAAGCCCACCCCATTTCCATCGGATCAACGAGATCTGTTCAAGTTTTCTTCTCTATTGTCATGTTAAATGATCTCCAGAATCGAAAACTGTACAGCGAATCTGTGGCAAATGTGCCGGCCACGAGATATTCGCAGTTGAGTATTCTGTTATGATTGTAACATTAAACATTCAAAATTAAAAATTTTTTGAATATTTATGTTAATGTTGTTAGACAAGCTTATAAGAAACAACAGTTGTTTCCGCATTTTCCCGCTCCGACAACAATATTATATAGATGAGAAAAAAGAAACACTCTTTAGAAAGTACCAACTGAAATACAGATTTTTGCAATGAACACTGATCCCCGCAGTTCATAATTTGTAAGATAACAGAGCTTTTGTTAGAAGTCATTTTATCGCGTAGTTTAAATAAACTTTAGAGAAAAACATCCTGCATGAAAGTGTACCTACCTACTCCATAATTAGTTTTTGTTTAAGACTGTCGTAGAAATACACAGAATAGCACAAAATTATGTATTGTAATAAAAAAATTTCCAACATTTTCTCTTCAGACTAAACTGTATTTTTATTTTGTCATAACCCATGCTAGAGATGGGTTCTAGATATTGTTTGATTTTGTAAAATGAAACTTCTTGTACTTGGAATTATGGACAGTCAAAACTCTGTCGGTACGTAAAATTCGATTCAAAATAGCGCAAACTTCGAATTATCGAAATTTAGAACTTGGAGGTATCTAATATTGTTAACATTGAAAGAATAGGAGTATCAGCAAGGACCAAAAGAAGACTTCGAATTTTTTAAATTTTGAATTATCGGGGCACAGTGGGAGGAATAGGGAATTTACTGTTCCTAATCCATTGCAGCCTACAATTCTTGACCAATTTCGATGTTTTGTTTTTTTTGAAAATGCTCAGAACTAAATTAGACAGAACGTCATTAGGCCTTATTTTTGAATTAAACTTTGTGGAATATATCATTGAAACAAATAGAACGTCAAAATTGAACCTTTTACGAATATTATTTGTTTTCTCCGAAGAAAAGACTCAGAGAAGTCACTATCTATCAGAATTATTACAGATATATTTAAGAAATATTAATATCAGGCTTAATATTTGCGTCAATTGTTATAAACAATTTCTATAAAGAATTATTTTCATCTGGTGCTCAACCACAACGAAAACCTTTATCTTGATTAAAAACTCCTAAATATCTCCTAGAAGTAGTATTAAAGATGAAAAATAACAATAATTTAGCAATTATTATTATTATAAATATTATGGTGCTGCTTTCTAATTGTTTATAATTCAATAAGAAAGTGTGGCAATAACTCGTTAATGTTTTTATTATTGATAATATTTTAATAAACAGTCATCTGTAGCAAGTTTGCGTCTGAACAAGCGGGTTTTTCGTAATGATTATTATAATGCATCTCGATAGTACCCTACCGAAAGAAATCTCTGAGTTTTCTTTAACGAAATAGCTTGGCCCATTTGAGTCTATAAACAAAGTCGATTTGAAACAAAATAATCTCGGAGATAGTATGAGAGATTTGGGTCCTTTTCAAGATCCTTTTAGTGGTCGTTTTAAGAGTGGTGCGACGGTAATATAATGTTCGTTTTATGTTCCTTTTGTATTCGTCACGTACCGGGCGGGCAGAGTTATTTACAGTAGTTGGTCGTTGCTAATCCACTCTCCCTTTTTAAATTTCTCTTCAAATTATTAACACTTTTTTTTAATTGATGAATTTTCTCATTATACTTATTTATAATTATAACTTATATGCATTGAAATAATCATTACGAAAACACCGTTTATTCAGTCGAAAACTTGCTACAAATGACTGTTTTTTAAAAATATTATTAATAATAACAACATTAACGAGTTATTGTCACATTTTCTTGATTAATTATAAGCGCTTAGAAAAGTCCAACACGACTGAGCAGAAAAAATATTGTTTCCCGTTGGAAAACGTTAAGATTTTTAATTTGTTAATAATATTGCTATTATCAATATAAATATTTAACATTTTTATTTTCCTACAGATATTTATAATAATTTTGAATTAATTTGAAAGTTGGCAGATGAGAAAAACAATACTTTGAAAAAATAAAAATAAAATATTACAATTTGTTTATTAGAATATTTATAATAACAACAATTGTCAGATTATAATTATTTATATCCTTAATACTACTTCTACGAGATATTTAGGCATTTCTAATCAAGACAAATTGTTTTTAGTGTGGTTGAGCCTAATATGAAAATAATTTTTCATATAAATTGTTTATAACAATTAAACTTAATCTTAAACCTAATTCTCATATTCCTTAAGTATATCTGCAATAATTCTGATAAATAGTGACTTCTCCCCAGAACTTTCTTCGGAGAAAAAGAATAATATTCTTAAAATATTCAATTTTGACGTTGTATTTGTTTAAATAATAAATTCCACAAAGTCAAGTTGGAAAATCGGGCCAAGTTACGTTCTGCAGAATTTAATTCTGATCACCTTCAAAAATAAAAACATAATAATTAGTCAAGAATTGTAGGCTGTAGTGGATTATGAGCAGTAAAATCCCTATTCCTTCCACTGTGCGACGGTTGATATTATAGAACTTTCAACGTATTTTAATACCAGGTGTATACATATGAAACCGGTATTTTTTCAAGAAAAAAACACATTTATTTCAAGAGAATGATAACAAATATTTTATTCAAAGTATGCGC
>NC_046658.1:29740495-29746512 GCF_010883055.1 Belonocnema kinseyi
ATGCTCTCCGTAAGCTTTGACAAGCATTCGATGAGATTCTATCGCCGATTTACCCAAATGGAAACAGAAAATTAATGCTCCCCGCAAATCGTTGTTTGAAGGAACGTATTTCGACATTCTCAAGAGCGAAAAAAATCACGATATGTATACACCTGGTAAATAACATGAAGCATTTTATGTTGAAGTGAAAAGTTATATTTATTTAAAAAAATTCTTTTACAGAAATATAAAAAATGAATGCGAGACTGCTGTATTTTAATAAAAATGGCGATTGTTTTATGTAACACTAAAGGATATCTTCTTTGTTTTATTATTCTTCCGTAGGAGTATATAAAATTAAATAAAAACTATACTTTCTGCATTTATTTCTTTAAATTTAAATATTATTTTATTTATAATCAAGTGTCCAGTAAGACTTCTGTATGTACTGAAAGTGCGACGCAGTAACTGTAGCATGAAAACTGCGCAAAAGTCCCCTGATTATGAATATCAAAGATAAAATTTTTGTACAATCACTTTCGGAAAGTTCATAGAGAAACAAAACTTGGATGTCGTAAAAAATTTTACATGCAACAACCCGTTTTTAAGTTTTTCGGTGGAGCTACAACTGTTGTTAATACGTAAGTGTTAAAAATGGTCCTTTTCTAACAACTGCGTGTACATGTTTTTTTATTATTCATAAAAAAATTTGTGCACATTGTACAAGGTCGGTGCTATAACTTGTGTACAAACATCCAGCACAAATCTTAATTGCGTTTTGATACGAAACAAACAGTTGGACTCTTATAGATTTTCATTTAATTCAAATGATTTGTAAGCTATGGCCTTATAAACAATTAATTGAAAAATAATGTTTGGTCTGGCCCAGGTGCAATTGTACAGTTTAGATTATCAATGTTTTGACGTTATGTACCTTATGGGTTCCTCATCATCTTTTTTTCTGTCACCACTCTGAAAATATCCTTCTTTTGTTTATAACAATTGTTATCAAATAAACCCTAGATGTACATAATCAGCTCCTTTCATTCGCATCCCTTGAATCAGATGCAGAGAAAACTGTTATTTCTCCTATGTTTGATCCTAATACTAAGAATTTGTTAAGTACGGCCTTATAAACAACTAACTGCAAAATACGACATGCCAAAAATTAGGTTGCAGCTAATTGTTTATAAGGCTGTAATTATCAAATTCTTAGATAACGAATACAAAATCAGATTCGTTAAATGTAGGATTTTGTTGACAACCATTGTTATTAACAAAAGAGCGATAATTTGAAAGTGGTGACAGACATTATTTGGCAGTTAATTCTTTATAAGGCCACAGTTGAACAGTAATTTGTAAAAAAATCTATGAGAGACAAAATTTTTGTTCAGTCTCTCATTTTAAAAACACATTTAAATACGAAAGCTGTATCAAATATCCCTATATATTTATAAAAACCGTTAATAACCAAAAAACAATTGAAATTTTTGCAAAACAACAAAAGGATTTGTAATCAAGATAATTTCCCCGAGATTTCCTTACAAATGATATAGCATCCAGCGTGCACAATGTAGACGAAGTGTTTTGTTAAGAAGTTCAAAAAATTGCTCACGTAGTTGTTAAGAAAGGAGTGGAGCAAGTTACCTAAAAAATGATTTAAATTTTTATCGAAAATTTTGTGTCCAATAGTTTCTGAGATATGTAGCTACAATATGTCAATTGTAGTGCAAATTCAATTTTTTATAACGCTCTAACTTGATCATAAAAGTCTTCTTTCTCCATGAATTTTTCGAAAATAATTTCTGAACATTTCTATTATAAAAAATAGTGTAATTGTTTTAAAAAGTTGTTGCACCAGATTTAAAAAAAGTAACCTTGATATTAATAATCAGGGGACTTTTATTGCGTCGCAACTTTAGTGCATACAGAAGTGTTAATGGCTGCTGGATTATTAGTTGATCCTGTGAATAATTAATTAATTAATTAATTAAAATTAATCGTTTGTTATTGTAATAGGGTTTCTCTTGTTGATAAATTACTTATTTGTATACTGTCGTTCTTTTCATTTCCTTTTTCATTCAATAAATTATTCACCCCAGTGAAGCATAGACAAAGGCTTATGTTTTGCATATGCAAAATTACTTAGAAATTAGTTTAAATGATATTATTCGTAATAAAAATCTGTTTTAAATTATTTTTCAACTCCACAAACAGAATCAAACTTATAATTATAACAAATGTTATTTAAAAATTCCAAACTTTTCTCAAAATTATATGAAGTATTTTTGCGAAAAATAAATTTGCAAAAAATTAAAGATTACATATAAAATTATGTAATAAATTTTGTACTATCTTTATGTAATTATATATAATAAAAAATGTATTATTAGTTACACCCAAGGTTTTTTCAAATTTATTTTTTGCAAAAATACATTATATAATTTATATAGACAAGTTTGAAATGTAATAATAAAATTTGGTATAATTATAAGTTTAATTTTTTTCTGGGATTGAAAATTATTGGAAAATCGATTGCCATTATGAATAATATCAATAAAGGTTGTTTCAAAATAATTTTGCCTATGCTTGTCATGTTAAAATTTTCTGTAGAGACTACCAGCGCCATCTGCCCTCGACGCTTGTGAACAAGCGCTAACGTACAGTCGCTGCAGGGAGTTGGTTATTCCCAAAAGATGGTAGTTAGCGCTATCTATTAATTTTCGCAGAACAACGATCCCTGCACTCTGCTCAGTCGATAATGCAGCATCCTGACGTATCACCTGTAAAGAGGCTGGTACTGCATATTTCAACCGCCGCTGCAGGGGGCTGGTTATTCCCAAAAGATGGTACTTAGCGCCATTTATTAATTTTCGCAGAACAACGATCCCTGCACTCTGCTCAGTCAATAAGGCAGCATGCTGACGTATCACCCGTAAAGGGGCTGATACTGCAGATTTAAACCACACCACTCTATTAGACCTTGGCTAGTAGCGACACCTACCTATCGTTTTGCATACTACGATCGTCAAATCCATCGCCTCAATATTTCAAAAAGCGGCCATCATCATATTACATCCATATTGCCTCAATATTTCGTGCAATATTGCGGATGTTGCAGGAAATATGGGTGCAATATTGAGGCAATATTCTGGGTTAATAGGGTCATAATCGCACGCTATGAAAATTTTTATTCCCCGTCGGTTCGAATCCTATAAGTTTCGCATACCTAACGCCTAAGCCTCTCGGCTAACCTAGCTTGAAGTATCAAAAACAAAATTTGAAATATAACGTACAGCTGTGCAAGGCTGTCTGCAAATGTTTGTGGCCCATTCTATAAAAAATATTGCTACGCTTATAACGATATACAGGGTGGACACGCTGGGGCTTACATACATGGCGAGTTGAATGCTACCCGAATTGCACAACAGCAGGGGAAGTCTGGAATTATTCTAGTGCCATTACTGGATTATTCGTGGGTTCCTATTCACGCCGAATTAGATTGGCGCTCTTTTGGCGCTATATATACCTACTAGCTAGAAAAATCCATCACGCAGTTCTATGTAGGCCCGCTAATGTCGCTAGCCAGAATGTGACATCACATGAAAATAAAAATTCCGTCTAAAATCTAGCTTGGCTCTAGAAAGTACTTCTATTTGGATAGGCGTCAATAAAAACTAATTAATAAAAGATAACAAATTACATTTATTGCAGTGCTCAAATCAAAGGAAATAGAAGAAATAAAGTTGCCTGTGTTATCTGTGCTGTCTCATAGCGCAGCTATGTTAATTTAATTCATCACTGAATATCGATTGATCTGACGCGCTATACATTGTTTATTGGTAAACTATTGAATGAAAGAAAAAGCTAATATAAAATATTATTGCTGAATAAAGACATTTTATCGTTAGGTTTTCTAGGAAAGTAATTTTTCTTTTCGTATGGCATGTATCCAGTACTCATCTACATTAAAATGACATACTTCCTAACCTCAAATATTATGCAATGCTACCAACAGCACTCAACTCTCATCATGCAGTGCAATTTTAAAACTGCTACCAAAAAATTTGGCAACAATGCCCGGAGCCAGATTGCAATTATCAGATGTTTGCTATGCCGCCATTCAGTGTAAATACTTTTCGTTTTGCGACCACGAGGTTTGATATTTTCCAGATCCTTTTTCGATGTAAGGGCGTGAGAATCGAGACTCAACCTGAAAACTGGATTTTCTCAGTTTACTCCATAAATACTTACAATATTGACACGAGCCTTTTCTTTTTGTGGAGGTTTCTTTCTACTTAGCTTGTTTTCCTTTTGCATAGAATGCTTCGTCTTTTACTTCTTTTGACAAATTGAACTCTCGCATCTTCAGCAGGCGCTCTTCGCTCACTAAATTATCAGTCAATTTCTCAACTTTTTGATCAGTACGGGGAACAGCGTACCAGGCTGTACACACATTATCAAATTTTGGTGGTAAGCTGGAAACAATCTTATCTATAACAACTGCTGCCTGTTGATCCATGTTCATATCCCTCAGGCGTTGCGCCATCGAGACAACTTTTGCAATGCGATCAGCCACTGAATCATTTTGATCCATTTTTGCATTTATGAACTGATCCAAGAGCACTTGTACAGACTGATCACTTTTTTCAGCATGTATTGTTTACAGTTTCGTCCACATTTGCGCAGCTGTAGAACACTCTGTCAAATATTTTAAGTGATCCAGTTCTAGATCTCTCATTAAAAATGCCTGCGCTGCAGCATCCTTTTCTTCCTATGCAACAGCTTCTGTTGCTTCTGCAGGCCTTGCAGTCGATCCATCGATGTACCTCTTCAGTTTGTTCTCCACCATATAAATTTGCATTTGTCGTTTCCAGAGTTAGTAATTTTGTCCGTTGAAGCGATGAATGTGATACACTTTCGCTTCAGCCATTCGGACACAGAGAGATTCACCTTAAACAACAAATTACCGAACTCAACGACACTTGACTTTCTTTACAAGCTGCACTTTATATTTCACAGTTTTTTTTTCAAATATTTGTTTACACTTCAGTAACCTTACACTGACTCTACTGTTTGAAATGCAGCACTGGGCCTATAACCTATTGCAACAAAAGGTTAAAATAAAGAGGGAATCATGTGAAAATGTCATATCGTATGAATCACATTCGCATAGCTTAGCTTAAAGACAGCCGAGCGAGGACCGCTAAAAACCAAACTCACTTCGTACATTCTGAAGCTCATATTGAATGATACAGATATGAATCAATATTTTCAACCCTATCCAGGTGCGAAATTCGGTCGGATGCCAGACCTTGACCATCAGCTCAAAGGCGCCCATGCTATGGTAATCGATCTACGGTAACCAAAGTTGGGCCGACTAAGATTTTTACAAGCTGCCATGGTCGCACTGATGTTGGCGACACAGTGTGTCGCCAAGAAAAAAAAGTGTCAACAAAACTATGAAGAACTGGAAAAAAGGGAGAGGGAAAGACAATTAATAGAAAGATGGGGGATGATTGAGGAATCAGAATACAATAAATGGTATAAGATGATAAAAAAGGAAGGAGTGCCAAAGTATTTAGAAAAGGGATGGGGAGAGAGAAGGTGGACCAGAATAGAAAGATTCAGATTGGAAACGAGGTAAGGGAGGGGATGTACTGGGAAAAAGAAGAGAACAGAAAGTGTAGAATATGTGAATGGGAGGAGGAAACGTGAGAGCATGTATGGGAAGGATGTAGGAGAGGAATGGAAGATAAAGGAAGCTGGCAAGAGAATGTGGTTAAGATTCTAGGGGAGGATGCATTAGTAGAAGAATGGATGAAGGAGTTGGAGGGTGCTAGAGGAGCGAATGAGAGAGAATGAAAGAATGCATGTGAAAAAAAGGCAAATGGAGGTATAAAAAAGTGAAAGAAAAAGGAAACGGAAGTCGCTTAGATTAGAAGCTTTCGTTCGCTCGCTCACTCGTTTGCTAATCAGTCCTAAATTGCGCTATCGCAGGAAATAGAGATAATGAACTAGATATAAGACTTATGTAA
>NC_046658.1:29746612-29754999 GCF_010883055.1 Belonocnema kinseyi
TATAAGCGAAAAGATTGTAAGGAATGGAAGTCATGTAAACCCTTAGGGGACACATTATAAATAAAGAACTAAAATGATAATGTTTCAATTAAAAATTGCATAGATAAATTTTCAGTTGAAAAATAATGATCAACCCCAAAAAAATCAAAGTTTCGACGAAATATTTAAATTTCCAAGCAAAAAATTAAATTTCCCATTTTTTGTTATGTTTATGTTGGTTTGTAAAATTTGCATTCAAATTTTAGTAAGTTTACGAGATATTCAAAAATTTTGAAATAAATTAAAAAATAAAATAATTAAAACTTGCAAAAAAATCAGGAAAAATTTGAATAATTCTTAAAAATTAGAAGATTAGAAGGTCTGAAAATATTAGAAAAAAATCATTATTTTTCTAATAATCGTTCGAAAATTTTTAATAATTTTTAATTACAAAAATGTACTTTAAAAAAAATTCAAAAAAATTTTGAAACACATTAAACGATTTCCTAAAATTTAAAAGAAGAGTGTAGAATATTTTAAAGCAAAATGTTTCAATTTGATAAGATTAAAAAGTTTTAAAACACGTAAATATTCCATTAAATTCAAGAAATATTTAGAAGAATGGTAGAGATTCAAATCTTATTTTAAACTTAAATTTTTTGGAAATGTACATTTTCAAAGATTTCAAAAAAATAAACTTTAGAAGCTTTAAGAGAATTCCGAAATATTTCAAGGAGATAAAATTATTTTTCTTAAAATTCCTGTGAAAAATTTAGAAGATTATATAAGTCAAGTTTTTTACATCTTGAATGCTTTTTTAAAATTTTAAGAAAAATGTATTGAGTTAAAAATATTTTTTTGGAATTCATTTTGTTTTAAACGTATTAGAAATATTTAAAAACTTCAAAAAATTTCTCAAAATTTCTCAATTATTCGTTGATATCTTTCAAACTTCTAAATCTCCTAAACATCTTTTAAAAAGACTCGAATTTTTCTAATATTTTTGTAAATCCAATAAAATAAAAAAAATTAAAATCCTCTAGGTTCCTTTTTGATACATTTCTTTTCATGCTACCTTAGGCTATAATCACAATTTCGAGGATTTTAAGAGAAAAAGCCAAAAAGTTATTAACTTGACCAAATTCAAAAGACAAAATCATTTGACAAAAATTTTGTAAAATTTTCTTTTGAATGTGGTGTGGAAAGGAATTTCATTATAAAATGTGTGGGATTTTCTGAACAGAAAACTGCATGAATTTCTGAACTTTCTTATTTTTATTTTTTAGGGTATTTTAATCAGCTTTTACTTTAGTGAAAAATCATATGCTAAAAAACGATAAGAGAAACATCAATTTCATCAACTTCAACTATGATTTGAAAGGCGATTCTTCATAGTATTTTAATAACTAATGGACATATTTTTATAATTTTATTCCTGAAATCTATTCTCTAAGGTCAAACATGGTATACACATATCGTAAAATTTTTAAAACACCAACTATTTACAGGAATTTTTTTTAATTAATGAGTATAATATTCAAATACATTTTTGCAATATTTATAAAAGTATTTATATTTTTAATTAAAAAAATTAATGCATAGAGAGTACAGTTTAAATTTGGAATCTTTACGACGGTTTTTTGTACCATGTTCGACCCTCGGCCAGAATCTAGGAAAAATAATCGAAAAATATGTTCATTAGTTATTAAAATGCTACAAAGACTTACATTTACAGTTTTTTTCTCTTTTTATAAACATGAGATTTTTCTATATTAAATAAATTTTGTTGGATTTATTTTACATTTATTTTCAATCAATTCCCGATTACGATTTTTTTAGAATTAAAACAAAATTTTAAAAGCTAAATTTTGTAATTTTGAGATAAGTATTTTAAGGCATTAAAGATTTTCTAAATATTTCATATACAAGAAAATAATTATCATCAGTTTGTTTATAAATTTAGATGTCAATAATGATTATAAGATTTTTAAGAAAATTAAAAAAAAAAAGATTTTCGAATGTATCAGATGTGTCAGAAAAGATCCTAGGAGACTGTAAGATATTTTATTTTTATTTTATAGGATTTTAAAAAATATTAGGAAAATTTATTATCTATTTAAAAAGTTAAAAATTCTTTAAGATATTAGTAACTCTCTCGAGTTTTTACCAAAAATTAAAAAAATCATTCAAAATGTAAAAAAAAATTTCCTTATAATCTTCTAAATTTTCCCAAGCATTTTAAGAAACTATTTTTGTTCTCCTGGAATCTTTCGAGATTCTTTTGAAGTTCCTTTTAAAGTACACTTTTTTAAATAAAAAATTATTTTAAACTTTCACACGATTATTAGAGAAATAATTCTGTTTTTCTAATCTTGTCAGACCTTCCAATCTCTAATCTTAAAAAATTATTCAAATTTTTTCTGATTTTTTTTTAATTCTTTAAAATTAAAAAAAATACCTTTAAAGTTTTTCAGATTCTTTGAGAATATTTAAAATCTTTTGCAATTTTTTTAAATGCTTAAAAATAATATTTTCAAATTAATTGTTGGAAATAAAAAATTATGTTAATTATTCCTTTAAAAATGATTACAAGTTTTAATTATTTTCGAATCGTTTAAAAATTTTAGAATTTCTCTTAAACTTACTCAAATTTGAAAGAATTATGTTCCTTAATTTTTCTAAAGTTAAGTAACATGGAAAAATTACAACATTTTGCTTTAAAATATTTTACGTACTTTTTAGACATTTTAGGAAATAATAAAAAATGTTTTGTAATGTTTTTTTCAATTTTATGTTAGAATTTATTACAAAACAATTGTTTACATTTTTTTCCAAGGAGTTTCTTTCATTATATTTCATTATATGAAAGTCCTTCGTTTATCGACTTTTATTATTATTTTTTCATTTTACATACATATATATTATATGTTATCAAAATTTAATATAAAAGTCTTAAGTGTTAAGTGTATTTAAATACTGCAATTTTTAATGTTTCCAAATTTTTAAAAATAATTCATCAAATTTTATGTGTGATTAAAATAAACTTTTTTTAAATCTCATTCAACTTATTCCAAGTTATATTTTTTGAATTTTCAAAATTTATGTAATTACTTATTCTGATTGGAAATAATTGAACCTCTTGCGGTTAAAAACGAAGATTCTGCTTGAGAAGAAATGTGCTAAAATTTATTTTTTTTAAATCATTCGAATTTTAATTTTAAAGACTGATAATTGTACACAATTTCCAGGTGCATCTTTCTTATTCTTTTACAAGAATTTGTAGGTTTTTCAGTTTTCTAAATCAGTTTATCCTGCGTTTCTACACCTCCTCTGAAATTTAAATTCTTTTTAAATCTCATCAATTCCACTCAACATTTATTGAATTTATTCGATTATTTACTTTTTTTTTAATTTGTAATGTTATCGAATTAAAAAATATTGATTTTAATACCATTTACACTCTTTTTTGAAATTTTAGGAAATTGTTTAATATGTTTAAAAATGTTCTTTCATTTTCTTTTAATGCAAATTTTTCAAAATAAAAAATCATTGAAAATTTTCACACAATAATTAGGAAAATAATTCGTTTTTTCTAATCTTGCAAGAAGGCTTGATAAGAATTAATTTCCTTATTTTTTTCTAAAATTATAGAACATAGCAAAATTGCCTGAACTTTCATTTGCTTGACACCCTGCGAAATTCAGTTTACTTAAAAACTCCTCCAAATAGCCAGTTAGCCACCGAATACGAATCGTGAAATCGGGGGGGCTCGGGTTCGTACTCGTGCATTTTCGGCTCTACAGGAGGCTGGCCTACGCACATGTAGCAGAGCCGACTCACCGACACGCTACGTTTGAATTGTGTCGCTCCCAGATGGGAGAGTGGTGGGAACCGAAAAATCCCACGTTCTGAAGAAACTGTGGCGACGGACGTCGACGGCGAGCGAAAAGCCGACCGTCGACCCAATTCTGGCCCAACCATGGCACGACAATCGGATAAATTGTGGCAGATTGGTCGGGCCGACTCTGCATTCAGCATTCGGATTGACATAAGTCAACTTGGTGCACCCGATGGTCGGTCAAACCTTGGCCCGAGTATGAGCAGGCCGTCGGATAAATTCCGGTTCATTGTTACAAAAATACAGTGAAAGTGCAGTCGGCCCGACTGTGGTCAAGAGTTGCCCTGTCCGCCGACGTCACATGTGCCCGTAACATTGGATGCACATAACCTACTTCATTTCGATAGATCTTCGTTCGGCCACAGTTGATCTGCTCGTATGATTAGGAGGTTAAATTGGTGTATTACTTGTAAAAATAAATAAATATTCCAAATAAACCATTAAAAATTCTTAAACAAAAATAGGAAAGTTTAAGGGTAAATATTTATTATTTAGATATCTTTTAAATTATCAACTTTAGTTTCAAATAAAAAAAAATGAAAAAACCTTGTTAATTTGTGACACAATAGCATAATAAAAAATGTCGAAATGAAACATTCAGAATTATTATTTGAATAATGCTGCATATTCAAAATGTATCTATTTTAATATATAATTAAGTCAATTTTAAATCCTGCAAATTTTAAAAATTCTAAAAAAGTATCGAAAACTGAATATTTTCAAAGTATAGCTTCTCAATTTGTAAACCCTCTTTCCAAATTAATCTATGAAGAAAATATTACAATTTGCTTTAAAAAAGTCGTGCGAGAATTAGGCATTCAAAATTTAATTACTTTAAATTTCTTATCCAATAATATTTTAAAGTGAATAACCTATATACACTTTAAAATTAGAATCATAATCATCTTTTTATATTTTAAATCAGGTTTTCAATTTCTTGCAAATAAATAAATAAATATGACGAATAAAAGCCATTTTTTCTATGTTGAAATGCCCTAAGTTTTATAGAGTAAACTTAGTTAAAGATGCTCCAATATTATATAATAAGCAAGCAAATTTATTATACAAAAATTATGTGTTCAAAGAATGTTTTCTACGATTTTCCTTAAGTTAACGTTTTTTTAGTTATATTGCAAGAACTTTGGATAAAAACAATATAATGATAAAGAAATTTCTTCGCGAAATAATTATCGATAATATTATAAATAAATTTAATAAGCAAATGCATTTACCAGGCATTTTTTGATTTTTCCAACATTTTCGACATCTCTCTCGTTGTCAAATACCCAAATAATGCATATATTTATTAAATTTGTTTAAGAGATCATAGAATCCCTGGCGGACAGAAGGAACCGAATGGAGCCTCTACAAAGTACCCGTAAAGACCCCATTGGGTCCCCATTCGGTTTCTTTTTTTAAAACTCAAAAAAACAGCAAAATCAACTTTAAAATTGTTGAAATTCAGATTCTATGTTAAAATTGCCTCTAGAAGGTCACGGAATAATCGCAATAGTTTGTTTTGCAACGGTAAAAAGTTAAAAGAAATATAAGACGTATAACGCCTGTTGACTGCTACAATGCAAACGCGTCGCCTATAAATAGCAGTCAATTGGCGTTATACGTCTTAGCAGAAGCTCCATTGGGTTCCTTCGGTCCGCCAGGGATGTGTGAACTAATTATGCATTTTACTGAAATTATCATGAAGCTTCCAATTGAAAAGACTAACATAAAAAAAAAAACAATTTTTCCGTCCACAGATGGCCGAATAATGCATTTGATTGTTAAATTTTTTTTTAAATCATAACATTGATCGAATAATTATAAATGTTGCTGAATTTATTGAGAAGATCCCAATGAAAAAGTCTGAAATCGAAAAAAATATCCGTTACAAATGCACCAGTTTATTAAATTTAACAAAAACTAAAAAGTTTGCTGCAATTATTATGAAGTTTCTAATTAAAAAGTTGACATCGAAAAAACGAATTTTTATAACCCCAAATGCCTGATTAATGCATGTTTTAATTATAGTTGTTTAAGAAAATCATTAAATCGATCAACTAATTATAAATGTTGCTTAAGTTGTTATAAAGTGCCAAATTGAAAGGACTGACATTGAAAAAAAAAAGAATTTTACTGTCGATAAATGCTTAAACAACGTATTTGTGTATTAATTTTTTTTTTAATCTGCCCTCTTCGCGAGCACATTCTCATCGCGCGCTACGAGCGCGGCTCGCTTCGCTCGCAAGTTTGAACGCGCCTAGGGCGCGCGACGGTTGAATCTCGTGCTTCGCACTCGGATATTTATTCTTTGCATTTGGAATGCTTGAAAAAAACTTTATCAAAAAGATCTCTTTTAGATGGCAGTATTTATATGCGTCTTCATATTCTGAATTGTCTACTTAACTATAGTCAAAGATGAAGTTTTTCAAAGCTCTGTAGGCTTTGAGGTACACATTCTCATCGTGACACTCGTGCTGCGCGCTCGATTTCCGACCGACATTTGTATACAGGTTTTTTTAAATCTTTTTTTTTCTCGTAATTTTCGTCGTTTTAGGACACTTTTAAAAATAATTTGATTTCTTTTTTCAACGTTATTTTTCATGAATAAAACAAAAAGTACGCGTCCTATCAAGAAGTGATCCTGAACGAAATTGTAGATCTTCTTTAGGATAACAATTTTTGTTGATTCATCTTTTTTCGTATCCTACATAGTTTGTCCACAAAATGGAATTTTTTATTTTTCATTATTTTTTGTGCAACAAAAATTTGAATTTTTGATTTTTGAAGAAAATACAAAAAATTGTTATGATGATCTTGTGGGGCTTTCAAAAAGAAATGTTTCTGTTTTCTTAACTTTTTTCATATCGTGCGTTTTTTGGCTTCAAATTTTGATTTTCGGTTGATTAAAAAAATTTTGTAAACGTTGTAACTCTGAGAATTTACTTTTTATAGAAAAAAGTCATTGGGATAAATTGTTTGTTCTTTTTAATACTATGAATATCCGTACATAGAATTTTCAAATTCAGAAAAAAGTGGTCTCAAAAATTTTCAAAATGCGCTTACTTTTTGAATATTTATAAAAAATGGCTGGTTCGTGAACTCTTCCTTTCTTATAGGACCTAAAAAAAGTCTGTTTAATATGGATTTGATTCGTTCATTTTTTCGAGGGTTATCACAGGGTTTTTGGAGTCGCTGAATCCGAATCTGAAGTAAAAATTCAGAAATTCAAAATAGCGAATCCAATATAACGGACGAAAATACAAAAAAACGGCTCGATCTGGATAAATTTTGGTACTTATGTGTAATTTAGGTTGCTAATTACAAATCTGAATTAAAAATTGTAAAATTCAAAATGGACAGACTAAACCATATAAGCAGATCCTACTTTTGGCTTCGTAGAATTCATTAAATGGAGTAGTAGGATCTACTACAGAATTTAGTAAATTCAACGAAAAAAAGAAAACAAAAAACAATCAAAAATTGTTTTAAAAAATTAAAAAGGGAGCGTTCAATTCTACCGTTGCAGCTTCCTCGTGGCACACTCCGGGGTCATACAACAAGTCACTAGCATATGCTGGGGATTCCAGAAAGTTCAGATTCGTAATTAGCGACCGAAATAACATATAAGTACCAAGATTGATGGAAATCAAGCCGTTTTTTGGATTTTCATCCGCCATATTGGATCGCTGATTTTTAATTTTTGAATTTTGACCCTAAATTCGGATTCAGCGACCCCAAAAACCCCAGAGTAAGGCTTGAATGCAAAGTCGGAGTAAGTTAAATAGGAAAAAAGAAGACTGATGCATTTTACGTCAATATCAACGAAGGGGTTAAAAACTAACTTTTTTCAAATTAATTTTTGTCCGACCAGTAGCGCACAAAGTTGAACCGACCGTCCGACGGTTGTGCGGACCGTGCGCCGACGGTGAATTCGCCCTTGGTTACTCAAAATTTGCACGAATTTCCATTTTTGCATGTTTGGAGGTCTTAAAACGGACTAAATGAAATACTTATTAGATTCTCTTAGATGCTCTATTCAGTGCTTCTCACATATTTTAATCTGAATGCGTTATCCCAGGTGCGAATTGAACGTCGGTCCACGGTCGGGCCAACTGTCACGCAGTCAGTCCAACTACCCTTGGGAAGTTAGCAATTGTTGGTCAATTTTTAATGTTTTTTGTTCAAAATTGAAAAAGATATTGCATTTTGAAAAATTGCTTGCACCCGGTGTATAATTGTCACTGCGCAAATGTTTCCGTGCAGCGGCCTCAGTGTACTTGCCATTGGCGCGAAATTTTAAACAACAAAGAATGACAGGAATACGACAAAGATTTTTTGGTTTCGCATTATCAGATTCGCTATATAAAATTTAGTATGAATATTATAAAATATATTAAAGTATATATACTTTATAATTAAAAATTTGTCATAAGGACAACCGCAGGATTTCGCCGGGAGCGGGTGCTAATCTGAAAAATTGCACCCGCTTCCAGCGAAATCGCGGTAAAAT